>NC_136504.1:30991833-31064333 GCF_053919585.1 Euprymna scolopes
TATTCATTTAATTTTTCCTTTTTTTTATCGTTTTGCTTATTTCATTTTACAAGGAGGTCAGCTTTTATAAAGGTGCGGAGGCTAATCGAGGATAAGGGTTAATGAGTGCACGCTAGTCAATGGGAAAATATTGTAGTAATCGTTAGTAGTAGAAATTTGGTAAATTGAATGACTTGTGTCTGCACAATAATTAACAAGAACACGGAAAGTAAATGTATAACAATAATATATTAGGAAGAAAAGTTATATACATATTTACATGTCTTCAGATATACTTCAGTTAGAGATATTCCGGCAGGTGGCGTGTTGCATGTCTTACTGGAAGCAACATAGGCGTCTTGTCTATTTGCCGGTCGATGCAGAACTCCTGGTATTGGTGATTGATACCTTTATATATCTTACTCACCCACCTATGTTAATAAGTGGCGTCTCCACAACACCTCCTCCCAAGATTTGAAGTCGTGTAGATTTCAATATCTTTTTCCCCTTGGGGTGAATTATAATTGGTTCTGTAAACTGTCTTTTCCTTCCCGATCTTCTCGGTACGAGCATGATTTGTTGTGGTTCGATGTCAAACGCTTCGTATAGTATATCAATTGGATCTTCCTCTTTATCAGGTTTGTCATGTCTGTTGTCTTTTATATGACGTTTTCTCAATTTATTTTGATGTCTTTTGTGTATCCATTTTGACCCTTTTATCATGTAGACCAAGTCGCCGATACGTTTATCTACCCTACCAAACTCCCAGTATTAAATATTATTTTTCATACATTTAAAATATACACAATCACCGGATTTAACCCTTTTACGTGGTGTATGCGTAGTTTGATGGACGATTGCTTGCTTTGCTATTAATTTATCAAATCGTGATTTTATTTTTCTAGCAGACATTAATTCTGCTGGCGATAATTTTGACATTGTATTTGAGTTCTTAGTTATCCTGTATATTTACAGAAATTGTTGTAATGCTTTATCCGTCGGGGTCCCTATTGATTTTCTAAGTGCGCGCTTTATCGTGTCTAGGAACCTTTCCTACGAATCTAATCCATTTGATCTAGGGTGGAACGGTGGTGTAGTTATATCTTTTACCTGAAAAGTGTCACAGAATTCCGTGAAATAACTGGATGTAAATTGTGTTCCGTTATTTGTGACTATAATATCTGGCACACGAAAACCTGTAAATATTTCATGCAGAAACTTTATTGTGTTATTTGTCGTCGGGTTCTTGAAACGCTTTACTTCAGACCATCTGGAAAAAAAACTATCTACTACAATTAGGTAGTATTGTCCTTCGGTCGGCCTAGCAAAGTCTATATAAATGCGTGATCATGGATGGCCAGTTTTTTCCAAGGTTTATGGACTATCGGTGGTGCCTTTGCGGCTAACACACAACCTTTACACTTGTTTACTATTAATGCAGAATACACATTCATGTTACGCCAGTAAACGTAACACCACATAAGTGCCTTCATCCTATTTAGACCCGGGTGTCCTGTATGAAAATGAGGTAAGATCTTTTTCTTTTTTATATCAGTTACCGTGACTGGCAATTCTTTTATTATATTATATATGTTTTTCCTCATAATTGGAACGTATAGCTGCAGTAACTGACCTTTCAAGGGTTTCCTCCATTTACGGTATAAAGCTTGACAGGTCATCCTCATGGCCTATTTTTCCGAACACAGATGTTTTATTTGAAAGTCATAATTTAGCAAGATGGTACCGCAACGGAGTAGGCGTTTGCCGTATATACTGGCAAACCCTTTTTTAAGCCGAAGATTGTCACTAGGGGAGTGTGATCTGTTTCCAGTATAAAGTGTCATCCGTACAGGTAACGGTGGAATTTCGTCACCGCGAAAATAATGCTTACCCCCTCTTTTTATATTTGAGAGTAAGCTTTTTCTGCCGGAAGTAGTGTCCTTGAGGCGTGAGCTATAGGTTTCCTCGATCCATCTGGAACGATATGCTGTATACATGCTCATATACCATACGAGCTTGCGTCGCTCGCAACACTTATTTCTAATTCTGGGTCCCAATAGTTAAAAATAGATCGGACGTCAGCGTCTTTTTAATTTTCTCAAATGCGTCCTGAGATTCTTTTGTCCATATTTATGGTGTTTCTTTCTTTAATAACTCGTTAAGCGGAGCTCTTAGGTCGTGCATTCCTTTGATAAATACTTGGTAGTAGTTAGCGTGACCTAAGAAACTTTGTAGAGTCGTCACGTTATGTAGTGTCGGCATGTTTTTTTTATTGCTGTCGATCTTTCCGGGTCTGGGCGTCTACCGTCTTTATTTATTATTTGCTCTTAATATTTGATTTCGTCTAAACAAAATTCGCATTTGTTTTCTTTCACCTTGAATCCGTATTCATTTATAGCTTGGTAAAGGGTAATGGTGGTCTTTTAATTCATGGTTTAGGCCCGTAGAAATGTCTGTACATATTCGAATTTATTACGATTTTTTTTAAACGTAAACCGTAGGGGCTGCCCAGACGGTAGTTTCGATTTTCGATAAGATGCCTGTTTTTTTCTAGTCTATCTAGCTCGCTATTTATTTTGTCTAAACCAGCGAACGGCACGTTCCGTTTTATTTAAACAGCGGTGTTGCATCATTTTTTTAGCTCGAACGAAGCCTTAAATTTATTGCATCTTCCAAGTCCAGTAGTAAATATTTCCGGGAATTTCATCTTTAGATCGTTTTTAATATTTTCTGATGTTGAGGTGCAACTGGTTATTTTCTACAAAAAGTATTCGTTGGTTTATCACAAAGATTGAATTTTTCAACCAGTCAATTCCCACTAAGTTCACGCTTTCTTTAATTACGAAGATTTTCAATTTCTTCGTCGTGTCATTTCAATTAATGGGAAGGATGACCTCTCCTTCGAATTTTATTTCGTCTCCTGTCACTGTTCGTGCACCTTTACTTGACTTGTGATGTATATGTTCCATTTCACATCAGGAGAAAAGGTCAGACCCAGAAGCTTGTCAGAACATGGAAACTCCACCAAACGAGAGCCATTCATTTTAATTGGGTACAGGTGAGGATCAAAGCTTAGATTATGTAAAAATAGAAGCTTGATTTTTGATGCATTAAAAGTAACCAGCCGCATTACACCACATGCACAAGATCTGAGGAGCGAGAATCAAATAAATCTTGTTCATTTACGGCCTTATAGAGTCGTCAGTATAAATGCCTACAGATGATCTGAGGACATGATTTGAGAGATCATTGACGTAGATCAGGAAAAAGAGTTGGGTCAAGGATGTACCCTGAGGTAATCTAGCATAAATTGTGTGAGCGTCTGATTCCTGCTAATCAATAACTACTCTTATAAACTTATCGGAGTGAAATGATTTAATAATTGAGAATACATTTCCAGCTATAGCGTAGCTGGATGTTTGGTGGATCAGACCTTTATGCCATATCAAATACCTTGAAAATATCAAGAGCAATCGCCCTAGAAAGGAAGCCGCTTTCGAGAAATCCGTTAATCCTATGAGATATAACTGTTAGCACATCTGAATTTGATCTTGTAGAAGGGAAACCATATTGTATGCCACTGAGGTTGTTAGTTTTGCTGGGGTTGCTGACTACTTCTCTATTTAACACTGATCCAAGCAACATAGGAAACTTGTTGGTCTGTCCTGAGAGGGAGATGACTAATCGCTTGAATTTTAAAATACAGGCCATCATGATGAGGTTTTTCAGGGCGTTGGAAAACAATTCTCCTTAGGAACACGCTTAAACAGCATTGTAAGTATCGATCTTTTGGGTTGAAGGTTTTTCAGCGCTATAAGTGGAATGCAGTCACGGTACGTTGCTTTACTGGGATTGACATTTTTTATTAACTTTACACCCTCACAAGCATATATTTGTATGTTGCATAGCGTGTCTGGACACAGAAAGAAAATATGGGAGTTTGGCGGGCTTGATCGTATAGGGTAGTATTAGCTGCAATGTTCTTGACAGAGTTTGGCTTTGTCCGATGCCCACGAGATTACATCAGGTCCATTGATGAAGATAGAGCAGACGCTTCTGTTCAGAACCCTTTTTGTTATTTGCCAAAACTGGTGGGAACCAAGCCGATGCTCAGCTACTTTGGGCTTGACGGACTGGGCATAAAACTCTCTCGCGTACTTTGTTACTCTTTTAGAGTGGTTGCTGGCACTCCCGTACGCGTCTTCAGTCTCAGTATATTCATTAGTTTTGAGGCGATGGAAAAAAGTAATTTCAGCACCACATTCTGAACAGAACTACGGCTGGCTGTTAGGTTTTTGCTGGAATTTTTTGAAGCTTGTGAGGCGGTCTATATCTACAATTTACGATTCTGTCAGGTCTGATACTCTAGAGGACGCGTTCTTTTAAAACATGGAATGCAGAGGTAAATCTGATATAAATGTACTGAAGCTATCCCAGTCAGCCATAGTGTATTGATATACTGTAGGGAAAGGTACGTTAGAGGACATATTACATTTTTTTTATCTTATCTGAGAACCCCAGTCGTCGGAAAATCTATGTGGAGATAGATTAGAGGATGAACATAACTCATCGCAAGTTGTGAGAAAAAAGGTCTAGGAGACTTGCATACTGACCGTCAGTATCGGGCACACGGGTGAGTTCGTAAACAATCTGCGTTAGGTCATAAGCAATGGAGAAATCGTGACAGAACCTCTCCTTGTGTCTTGTTTGAGTGGGCTAACCATTCCACAACGTGAACATGGAAGTTCCCACGAACGTGAATGTTAGCCGAAGGATGAGCACATAGAATGTCGTCAATTTTCTCAGATATGCTCTTAAAGATTATAAATCCACTGTTGAATATAAGATTACGCGTACAGCCCGTTTAGGATACTCGTTAAAAAGAAGGCCTGGTCACTGTGTCGGATTTATTTGATGATGTCAGAGTATTAAGGTCTGATATGTGATAAGCAGATGAACAAGATAATTTGAATGGAACGATTGTTACACGCTACATATTGCCATGTGACTGTAGTCATTTATTTCTGAAACTTTTTTTTTTAATTTAGTAATTGTTTTGGGATTGAAAATGATATTAATTATTTTGTTCGTATTGTGTTTAAACTGCAATCTGTTATTTTAAACGCCATGTTATACAAATGTATAGATTAGAATTCAAGATGGTTGGAAATGTGTCATCCTAGAAAAATTCTAAATAAGAAACAAATGATTCCTTTTCTTATAAAGTGTTTTTTTTTTTATTTACAAAATAATAATATAATAATTTAATCTAATATATAATCATAATTATTGTACTGATACATAATGTTGTTTAATCGTATATAAAATGATGTAAGATACTGTACTAGATGCATGTTATATGCAAATGCGTTGGAAGATATAGGTTGTATGCAACTGTAGAGTCGTGTGCGAAGTGATGTCATTGTAAGGAAAAGCAAAATGACTATAAACAGAACGTTTACATAGATCGACGAGCACGTTAGAGAACAGGATTACGTACGAGATGTGAGTGACGTTACATGCGATGTCAGAGAATTAGGAATACATGTTTTGTTTTAACCTGGGAAAGGAGTTGAAGTAATTTTTTTTATTCGTTGTGTCTACAACATATTTGTTCATTTACAACGTTACACATTTATACTTACCCGACTAGATATTTATTACAATATTGTTCGTTATAAAACGCATGTCCTCACTTTATGTTTGTTCGTAATTTTTATGTGGATTATGTAATTAAAAAAAAATAAATACAGTTTTCCTATACAGTCAACGAGACAACGCGATATTTATTTTTAACGCAGAAACATACAACACTTCTTTTGGAATTAATTAATGTTTTTCTTTTTTTATAAATAATCATTGATAAAGTTTTATCAGTATAAATCATGTTACTTATTTTTAGTTCCCCCGACAAAATGAAGGTGGGACTGTATATTAACCCTTGCCCGGTCATCCGTTCGTCTATCCGCACTTTTCCCAGTAACTAAGCCTTGGATTTTTTTTTTTTAAATTTTACACAAACTTAAACTTAATATGAGTAAAACAGCAACAGAACGGATTTTCCGGGAAAACTCTCGTTACACCTCCCTGTAGAGGTACCTTCTGGGTTAAATGGCTAAAATTGATACTCTAACGCTTATTAAAAAAATGATGCCTTAGATTTTTCTAAACCTTTCTGAAAATTGTAACTAACTGATTTCTATATGAGTTTGTTTGTCTATACTTCACGATAACTCTTGGGTGTGCCCCAGGGGCTCTATTAGCGCTAATAAAAACACTCCATTTTGGGGACTATTTTACTATATTTGTCCAACATTTTCTGTGTATGTTTATTTAGCAGTTTTGCATGGTGCTGAACCCAAATTTAAATATATTAAGGCCTTGGGGATTTGGGGAGCTAAATGAGGGGTGCCAAAGGATAGACATTCATTTCTGTTTTTTTGCATGGTGCAGAAATCAAATTTATATATGTTAAGGCCTAAAACTGCACCGTTTGTTCATATTCATCAGGATTTGATGTCTCCTCGGAACTTTTGGGGGCTAAATAGGAGGGGGCAAATACTGAACAATCATTTGTTTATGTCTCGTTCACTGTGCGCTCACGGGGGACCATGCATGCTTCACTTGTTTTTTTTATCTTTTTTTTTCATTTATAATCCCTTCATTTGAACTGTTCTCATGCATATATTATTTTCTTATTCAATTTTTTTCTTAAATGAGTAATTGTATATATTTTATTTATTTCTTTGCGGATTAATAGCCTCATCTTTATAGTTGTTACTTCTCGAGGTTTCGGTCAACTATTCCTCTGCTCTTCGTCAGGTTGTTAACCGCGACGGGACAGGGATACTGAATCTTTTACTGTATCTTCAATAATTACTGCCTTCCATAGTTGTTGTCGTTTCACCACGTTGAATCTGTACAGTTCTAGCTGAGCATTGTCTTAATGTAGCGGTTTCAATCCTACCTAAAGCCGGCCAGAGGATTATTTGGCCCAAACGTGGTGAGACGGCAACTATGAAAGGTAATAATTACGTGAGATACAGTAGAAGATTCAGCATTCCTATCCCGTCGTGGTTTACAACCTGAAGAAGGCCAGAGGAATAGTTTACCGAAACGTCGTTAAACAACAACTATAAAAGATTAGGATAATAGTCGTCAAATAAATAAATAAAATGTTCTAATGCTTTTTTTAAATTTCTTATGCATTATCGAGAGTTGTCTGATCGACGAATCTCACCTGGTGGGAACCAAGCCGCTGCTCAGCTACTTTGGACTTGACGAACTTAGCATGTACTACATTCATGACGTCACTCTTAACTGTCGGGATCTTTCATACGAAGGCAAATTTACAACAATATTTTAATTGAATGAATGATAACAAAAAAGATTAATTTAAACATGTTTTTCACAAACATATAGGAACATAGCGCGCAATCTTGTTTAATCGTGCAGAACTGAATAATTTATTACTTGTGCGGAGATTACAACATAAAACAACAACGACAATAGTAAGTCGTACGAACAGGAAGTTCTCCAAATAAATAAATACAAATACTGAAAGGTCATTTACTTAACTATTTGCCTATTTTGTATCTTTACAAATAATATTTTATATTTATATAAATATACTAGAGAGGGGATGGGCTCGTTCGATTTTGCCCGGCTGTAAAATACGTGTAAATAGGATATTTTAATTTGTTCGGATTTCATATATATTATAATAGAGTCGTGATTTCAAAAGTAATAAGTGAACCATGCATTGTTCCTCGTAAGTGAACAATAAATGAGGCATAAAAAATGACTAAGTTCAGCATTTGCACCCCCATCCTCGTTTAGCCCCAAAATTCCCCACGCTTTCTTACACACACTTAAGTATGAAATATAATTTTAAATATAAATCAATTAGATTTGAAGGACCACAGACGATAAGTAAAATGGAATAGGCGACTTTACATCTACACTGGCAAATTTTCAATGCACATGGCATCGGTAAACAAACAGTAAACCTCTGTGTTTGATTTTTCGTTGCACGTTTTTGTTTTTGATATAAGGAAATACTTGTTTTAATAAAACAGAGTAATTTAATTAAAGGTTATACGCCTTTTTGTCTCCCTGTTTTCAAACGCTATCTCCTACAAAACGTAAAGTCGCAGGGCGGCGTTAGAGGCCTCACACGATTGGATTTTGTTACGAACCGTTATTTTATAGGTCTTTAGCCGGGTTAAATATTGTAAGGGTTAAAACTAAGTCCAAATTTAAAAAAAAAAACATTGTTGAGCATTTTGTACATTCATTTTAATTTGTTTTTAATTTTTAATTTGTAATCGGTTTATATTTGTGTCTCGTTGGTACAGTGGTAACGTCACTAGCTTTGAATTCCTTGGTTTCGATCCTAACTGATGGCACTCAAATGCGTTTTTTACTTTTAAAATCACGACTCTACAATAATATATAGGAAATCTAGACACATTAAAATCTCATATTTTACGCTCCGTCTATATTAAATATGTATTTTTAATATAGAGTGTGTCTTACTTATTTACAAAACTTTCTTTTTAAAACAAACGCAGGGATCGCGTTTAGATTTTAGCGTAAAATCAGTTCATTCTCTACGATTAATCGATAAAATTATTTCTCATTACTTTGTGTACATTTAGATTTTCTTATTTTCTGGGGTACTTGGAACACAATTTGTCCGTCGGTCTGCCATATTCATGTTTTAAGGAGCATTTTATTTGTCTTCCATATTGACGAATGATATTTTTATGGTGGAACTGTCAGCTTTAATGTCGTATATTAAAAACAGCAGTCCTTCCTAGCTATAATATGTCTATAAAAATAAAAACACGCTGGTCTGCTTCCTGGTTGAATACAACATGGTAGCCAATGTAAACACGTTATTGTAATGCCGGTCTCATAAAAAATATCAAATTCTGTCGAATTTACACCATTAAAGATTACTACAGTACTGTCTTACATTCATTAAGTCTTATTCTCGAGTGGCCCCGTAGCCTTTATAAGTGGTGACTCTCAAATAAAACAACAACAACAACAACAACAACAACAACACGTGGATGTCGACGTATATGGATGCGTGCTAATAAATTATTTTTTGTATACTAAGTCTATAACAAAGGAAACGCGCATGTCAGCTTCGATCGGCCGATGTTAATAATACTCGTTCTCGTTTGATTTTATGTGAGTTGCTTTAATTTGGGAATTCTTTTTTTTTTGTAGAATCGTTTTGCATATTTCTTTTTGAGATCTTCACGATCTATAACAAAAGAAGCGTATATAAAACCGATGTTATCCCTATTAATGGGTTTTTAATAGTTAACGTTTCCAAATTACGTGGCAGCTTTTAGAATTTACTTAATCGAATGGTAATATTATGTCATAAAATCGCTCATAAAACGTTATTGTCAACTTTGAAGGTCAGTTCACTTTTCGTGTATACATAATTTCTGCATGAATACGTATATCTATCTATCTATATATCTATATATCTATAAAAGTGAACATGTCTGTGTGTCAGTGTGCCTGTGTGTCTGTCTGTGTGTCTGTATACATTCCCCTACGCAATAACTCTGTCAATGTTTAGTCTACAGACTCGAACTTTGATATACAGGGTACTGAGATTGTAGAAAATCTATGTGTTTGGGTTTCGGCCAGAAATTTTGCTGTTAAGGGGCCAAAGTTCAACGATTCGACCTTTAAGAACTCTACCGAACTCCTCCGACAATTTTGGATCTAAACACTTGAAATTTTATGTATAGGTTCCTTGGACATTGATCTAACTTAATAACTGTATTTGAGCCCAAAACAATAAATGTTAAGGGGCCATAATATGGGTCAAATTTTTAAAAAATTGACCGTTTTTCTTTTCTTTTTTTTTTTTTTGCTCAGCATACACCTCCAAACACCCGTGTCTGTCTGTCTGTCCGTGTGTCTGTGCACATTTCCCTACACAATAACTCCGTCAACTTTCAGTCTACAGACGCAACATTTGATATACAGGGTACTGAGGTTTGGGAAAATCTGTGTAATTTGTTTTCGGCCAGAAATTTGGCTATTAAAAAGTCAAAATTTAACGATTTGACATGTAAGAACTCTACCGAACTCCTCTGCCAATCTTGGGTCTAAAAATTTGAAATTGAAAATATAGTTTCCTAGTACATGGATCTAACTTAATAATTGTATTTGAGTACAAAACAGTTAATGTTAAGGGGTCATAATAGGGGTCAAAGTTTTTAAAAAATGACCTTTGCGGTCTCTACCATATTATTCACATAATTTCTGGTGTAAAAATTTGAAATTTTACATAAAGGGAAATCAGAGATAGGGCAAGCTTTTTATCGGTGTGGGTCGAAAATTTGAGCCACAAATATGTAAATCTATATATGTATGTATGTTTGTATGTCTGCCTTAAACTTTCGACAGCGGCCACGGATTTTAACAAGATCAGCATCGTTTTGAATCTGGACCCTTCAGACGACAAATACCGAAAAATCGGCAAAAAATATTAATTTCCTCACCTTCAACTGGGCACTTTTCTACAGAGAGGGGTTGCTTTCTCGAAAGTCATCCCCTCTTTTGATTGTCTAGCCTTAATTTAAACCTACGTCAATTTCAATTTGGTGGTGGTCGTAATAGCAAAGATACCACGTTTTTCCCGTTTTTTTTTTCACTATTTAGTAGTACGCGTTCGAGCCTTCCTTACTACTACCACTTTTTTTTGCTATACACACCTCCAAACACCCGGGTAGCCATGCTAGTGTATATATATATATATATATATATATATATATATATATATATATATATATATATATATATATATATATATATATAGTGGAGATGGTAATTAATAAAAACCGAAGAAAGTGCTCAATACTGTTGTAGAGCAAATATGTGTTTTATTTACCGTATCTTTCTGTAAAGTTACATTATTGTTTCGGCTACACGGCCGTTTTTTGGCCGTTTTTCTGTAATAGTCTGAGGACGCTACGGACGGCCAAAAAAAAAAACGGCTGTGTAGCCGAAACAGTAATTTAACTTAACAGAAAAACGTATATATATATATATATATATATATATATATATATATATATATATATATATGGGGGGAGGTGTATACATATATGTGTGTGTGTCTGTGTGTGTATGTGTGTGTGCGTAACACTATGAGTCTGTCACTAGTGTGACGGCCAAACGGTTACAATAAACGTCCTGGGAACGGCAACTAATGTACTTTTTCCGGCAGGAGATTATCCGGTCGTCATTGTAACTCTTCTGCTCCACTGGTAGACGACTCCGGGTCCCGCACGTGTTTACAAACGCGATTCCAGAAAAAAAAAACATCATACATCAGTTTGTTCGGTTTCTTCCTATCCGTTATTGTTGATCTCAGGTCACAACGACAACAGTAACAAGGGGTGTGGGAGAGTATCTTGATCTTTCTTAACCAGCTCCCGTCTGTAAATGTAATGGTGACGTGCTCTCCCTGACTTATCGGTGTTATTCTTTTGGCTGGAAATAGCTGCTGGCAACTCTGGATGTTTAGACAGATTAAACAACAAGCAACACAAATTGTAATATATATTAGAAAATATGAGCTATTTTTTTTTTTTTTGCAATTTGAAAAAAATATATATTACAATAAAAACAGTTAACAACTCATGACAATTAAACGTTGAAAAATAAGCTTGACTAACTCTTATGGTATTGGGGACAAGGAGGATGCTCTTTTACGGAGAGACAAAAATATGCGTCTATACTCCATGGTCGTCGGTGACGAAAAAAAAGAATGAATTTTGCCGAATGGCATTTTTCATTTGCATATCATCTTCCTGCAATAGACTACCGCTTTTGTTGTCACCGTACAAACAATAGATCAGCTCAAGACGAAGTTGGATAGAATCTGGTCAACTGTATTTCCTACCGTCTAAATTCACATAACCTTCCCTTTTTCTCTTTTCCTGAGCTCTTCTTAACGCAGCCTAAACATCTAATGTTTTAACCTGTGCAGAATAAAGTAAATTGAGTATTTTTTTTAAAAAATAGACCACTAGGCAGACAACATTCAACGCGTTGTTATCGAAATACAACCTAATTAAATACGTAGAGTTAGTTAGAATTGGACTCTAGTTCAGTAATATGTGCCTCGTGTGCAATCTATCTTAAATTAGATTTAAATTAAAAATATCAAAATTAATTATTGCAATAAACCACACATTAAATAATAAAATATTTTTCGGTGATTCATTTTAATTTAAATTCCTCGTCCATGAAACTTCCTTTATGTATACACACACACACACACACACACACACACATATATATATATATATATGTATATATATATATAAAACTCAAATGACCTTGTAACGAGTGATGTAACCTACTTTACGGTGTACGACATCCGGTTACGCATGCCCGCATAAACATGAACCCATAACAACGTAAACAAATAAACACAAATCGCTTCTTTTGCAGATTATGACCTGTGCACGGAAATATTAACGTTATTATTTCGAAATTATTATTTAACATGGAAAGAGTGGGGGTTTTGCAACTATTCTTTATTACAACTATACTGTCACTATTTTCTTACAACTAAACAAATTTAACCTGTTGACAAACATAAGAACAATTGTAGTAAAGCCAAGACTACTGCTAATACTACTACTATTACTACTACTACTCTCTAGCAGTCCCTTTTCCTTCCTTCCTTCATTCTTTTTAATTTTTTGTTTACATTTCTAGATACAAAATAGTTGTGTGAGAACGGTGAATTTGTTGACACATTTACTAATCTGTTTCGATATTAGTTTTATTTAATTTTATTTATTTCGGTTTATTTTCTTTGCTTCATGTTTCATTAATTATTTTATTTTATTTTTTTTTTAGATTGTAAGTTTCTATAACTTGGTTAACGGATTCCAATATGGGGTTTTCATTTTTATATTTCTCATCGGTAGGTTCATGTGCGTTTTTACTGCTAAATGACTTTCGTCGACGTCGATTCGTAGGAAAATCATGTTTCATTTTCGATTTTTGAGCGATTATTCGGAAAAATAGGTAACTTTACACGAATAGGGAGGATTTTTTGTTCATGGTTTAGTGGTCCGTCCGTGATTTTTCATTTTAATAGACTTCCATAGAAATGTTTCTGTTATGTCAAAAAAAAAAAAATTTCTTTGCGTCACAAGTGTCACGCTCATACATGAATTCCATAGCTAATATAAAATACTGACCCAACGTGTACGGGTAGCCTAATATACACACACGCACACACATACACACACGCACACACACATGCACACACACACACACATATATATATGTGGGTGTGTGTATATATATATATATATATATATATATATATAATCCAAATAATGAGATGAATTATTTCACTACTTCCTATTTATAATGTCTCCCTACGGGACAGAGTTAGACACCAAGGTTGTTTTTAACGTGGAGAAAAGGACCAAGAATAACAATTCTCCCAGTTGTGAAGCATTAACCTCCACCAACAGAGAACAAGAAATTGAAGTATATTATGTGAGAACAGATACTACACTAAGATCTTGGCCCGAAGGCTAAAAACATCTGCTCCGATGGCCATTGGAAGCTATTGAATCTATTTTATAGCAAGTCTAATACAATATTTTTGAAGGTAAGATCTTTATGGAAAACAATCCCAGATAAATAAACATTGCTCATTATACTAGAAAGAACAAATTTAAAATGTAAAGTTTTTTTTATATATCTAGATTCCATTCAGAAAAGATACTTTTTCAAAACAAAAAATATTATTTGAACAAAGAATACAATATTCAAAGTAATTTTGTCTTTCGACAGATCTTTTCATAGGATTTGCACCACAAACGAGACAAAATAAATCTAAAATTCTTTATTCCCAAACGATTATTGCCTATTACTCTGGATGCTTCAGCGAAAAAAATTGAAATTTACATTGAATATATATATATATATATATATATATATATATTTATATATATATATATATATATATATAATTATATATATATATATATATGCGTGAGTGTGTGTACGTGTGTGTGCGTGTGTATCTGTATATATATATATATATATATATATATATATATATATATATATATACATATATATATATAATGCGAATGAGCGTGGTTGTGAGACTAAGAGATCAGGGTGGAAGGCTGTTTGTTTTGGTTTCGATTCTTGCTGATATAACATAAACACACACACACACATATATATATATATATATATATATTGTTTTATCTCACTACATTACATTCAGTATAATAACTGATAGAGAATTGTCTCTTTCATATAAATTCTTAATCTACATGAAATAAAATATCGTATTTAATCGTATCTCATAACTGGGTAACGAGTCTGCATATATATATATATATATATATATATATATATATATATATATATATATATATATATATATTAACGCGTTATGTTTCATTGCAATAAATCAGTAGATTTAAACAGTAAAACACAGATTTGTGCTGACAGAAGAAGAAGAAGAAGAAGAAGAAGAAGAAGAAGAAGAAGAAGAGAAAAAGAGATGCAAACAAACCTTGATGAAATATGAAATATTACTAAGAATTCCACTCATATTTGATCGTCAATGTTACCCTATTCCGAACAGTTTTTTTCGTTTCCTTGTAATATATTTTAACACAGATTAGGAGCGACTTCCTCACATGTACAAATATTTCTCCCCGTCTCCTACTATTAAACAATTGTATATATATTCTATGTCACAAGTGAATTTATGAGGGTTTTTTTTGTTATTCTATTTACTTTTTTTGATGTGTCCATTAAAACAAATTTACCTTCCGTTTTATTATGTCACAATTCCTTCTATCACGTTTCATTATGTTTTTGAAACGTAACTGTGACAGGTAATTAAACGGAAGGTGTAGTATGCATGGAATAACCAAAAGTCACAAGGAGCAGGGTTTGACTCTAGGGGGGGTAAGGACCTGTCTAGACGTTCATTTTGGTCAAATAGTCTTTGACAAGGATGGAGTTGCGGACTAGTATATTTGCCCAAATCTTCCGCATCTACAGATCCTCGCGAATAATTTTGTGCTTAGTTCTCACGCCGACATCAAACTGTGCCCTTATTGTCTATATAGACACACGCCGGTCCTTATCCCTGAAATTCTTTATTTGGCTAATCACCTCTGGTTTTCCGACTTCCTTACTTCTCCAACATTTTTAATTATACCTCATACACTTCTTGCTTTCTTTGAAGCTATTAAAAACCGACCCTTGATTCGTTCAATATTATCCTAAATCAGTCGAAAGTATTTAATAATTTCTGTGCCATTTTTTCTCAAGTTTAAAATATAATTTTATTGCCTATCATCCTTCTAAATTGTCCTCACACGCTAACTTCATTTTTCAAATTCACCAACTGTGACAATCAGGTTGTAGTAGGGAATATTCTAATTACTGCTATAGGTGTTCTGTTAACCTGAAATCATAAAAATTAGTCAGTCATCTCATAAGATGTATAGCAATAACATACTGAATTTTCAAGATTCTACGAAAATTTTTAATGGCTTTGCAAAAATGCCTGGAAACTTATTGAACGCACTTTTCTTTCATATTTACCTCAAATAAGACACATTTGTAGCTGAGATTTTGAATTAAAGATAATGCACCCAGATCAAATCTAAGGAGGTGAGCACCGACATGTCTGTTCACATTACTCTTAAATTTCTGCATGTTATTATTGTCATGGAAGCAAAAAACAGGGAGGGAATTCCAAAGTCTAACACTTCTAGGGGAAACACTTTTAGAATAAAAGGCTCTTCGGCATCAGGTGACCTCTAAAATAAAGGCATCGGATTTTTATGTTTGTCGGGAGTATTTACGTCGAGAGCGCACCGCTGTCACATGTTCGTCAGAGCGCATTCAATTAAAGTACTTGTAAAATAAAATCAGGGATGCATATTGTTGCGATGGTACGTGGGCTGTAACGTATTGGCATTGTGGGACCTATGTCTAATAGAGAGAGGCTAGTGATTGATGAACATATTTTATAATTGATAAGTAACAATATTCAATACATGACCAAATCGTATCTTTGTAGGAATATAGGATACCATCAGTGGTCTCAGCAATGACAAGAGTGTGACTTACCTGACATCCAGCTATACGATGCGACGCTATATATAACTGTCTGTAAAACGTTGAATATCGAATTAAACAGTAAATCTTATGTACATATACTAGAAAACACATTTGGACATAAATCATACACCCTTCACTAAATCAATCAATTATCAATAAGAGTTTAATCACTCAATAAGGAACCCCTCCCTGAACTTTAGCCATCTAACTCTGTCCCGAGCTATCAGCTGCCATTTGGGAGCCATGTGTTGTGTCAAAACGTCTCTCCCTCTCGTTATTAGTCTTCATTTTGGGCTCTTATGTTCACGAAGTATCCATTCTGTTGTTCCGATGGGCCATCTGTTTTCCTTTTGTCTGTCCACGTGGCCCTGCCTACCTGTGCTTGGATGATTTTATGGCAGTATTAATGTCAATTATCTTGTTTGTTGGCGGATCCAGATGTTTGTTTTTATATCTTGTGGAGTGATGCCTAACATTATCCTCTCCATCTTTTTTTGTGCCACTGCCAAGATTTCACTTTAGTGAGCTGTTATGACCCATGTTTCAATACTGTAGACAATCACAGTACGTACATTTCATTGATGATCTTCCCTTTGATTGACATATTTGCTTTTCGGTTTCTCATGATATTCTCCACTTTCCCTCTACTATGACTATTCGATTCCTACAGCTACCTACTTTGTAAAGGAAACTATTAAACGGTACATAGTGATATGAGATCAGAAGAGGTAAGAAACAACCTAAGTAGAAATTAGTGTCTTCAATGATATTGGGTTGAACAAAGAAAAAGGGGAACATAACAAATTATCAAGGTCATATGTGTGACATTGAAAGAAACTGGAATCTTAGGAAGATTTCTATCAATCAAGGAGGAGCCACTAAACTAATGAAAAACATTTTCAAAAACTGCCTCGAAAATATACCTGGTAAACCAAGTGCAAGAGAGATTCCAATAATTGCACTTAAAGGAGCGGTCTAAATCTTAGAAATATCTCTCAGTCGACATATATAAACTAGCGAGCAAATATTTGTCATTGGGTAGGATGCCCCATCCCCAACTTGAAGAAACTGATAAGAAAATTGATAAAACAACGAAATATTTGTAATAGTTGGTGAATAGCTAACATCTCGTCGGATGCCACTTGAACAAAATGATCAGAACATTGCAAAAAAAAAAAATAAATAAATAAAAAAAATGCTGCAAAACGTTTTCATACTCGCTCACATTTTATTGAAAAAAAAATGAGAATGGCATTGAGTTTTTTTTCTTCCGCTTCGATAAATATTTTAATGTTTGCGCTTTTACTTCTCTTTCCTTTTTTCTTCGCCTCAATATTGGATTGTGAACTTGACATGTTTGTCTGCAAGTCGTGTGTTGACAAACGCAATTTGAAGTTTCTCGGCGCCACATTTCAAAGATTAATCTGCACTTGTGACCTCGAAACAATGTTTCCCTAAACAATATGCCAGCATTTGATCTGTTCAACCATTGAAGCGACAACTTATATTATTTCAAGCTCATAATAGAAACACATTTCCGCACCAGACATAGCTTTCTGTCACTCCTTCTGCCTCACACACTTCCTCTCTGTCTGCTCGTCAGACCCTCTTTATCTCTTTCTCTCTATCCCACTTTATCTTTGTCACTCTCTCCCTATATTAGTGCACTGGCAAGGTCACAGAGGAGACAACCGAATCGGAAAATGTGGGACACTATATATATAAATGCTAGAACACTATATATACTAATGCAGGCAAATATGGGCATCTTTTATTGGTTTTAAAATATGATTCCTTTTATAAATTGTCATAAAATTGTAACCATAAAATAATAACATAATCTTCAAAAAACCTGAAAATTCTCTTGTAGTTTCGTCCGAACCTAAGATATAAGCATTTAAATAGTCAAAGCAATAAATTGGAAGGAGTCATAATAGGGGTCAAATTTAAAAAAAAAATGACCGCTTTTTTTGTTCTACATACACCTCCAAATACCCGGGCAACTCCGGTCACCCATGCCACTATATCTATAAAAGTGAACGTGTCTGTGTGCCGGTGTGTCTGTGTGTCTGCCTTTGTACATTTCCATACGCAATAACTCTGCCAATTTTTAGTCTACAGACTTAAAATTTGATATACAGCATACTGAGATTTGAGAAAATCTACGTGATTGGTTTTCGGCCAGACATTTGACTGTTAAGGGGTCAAAGTTCAACGATTTATCATTTGAGAACTCTACCAAACTCCTCCGACAATTTTTGGTCTAAACACTTGAAATTTTAGATATAGTTTCTAAATAGATCTAAATAGAAACATTGTTACGTGGCTTCTCGTTATAGATCTGGCGTCTCTCACGTAACCGTCTTCTCCAATGTGCTCTCTCTCCTTTTTCTGGTCTTTTTCCTGACAGTGGCGTCATTTTGTATTACGTATTCATTTGCATACCGTGTCTGCGCTCTATAAAACATTCCTCCATTTTGCCTTATCTATCTATATATACCTACAACGTTGAATTATTTCTCCCTCTGACAGTGATATTGAACACCCACATTTTCTATTAGTATTTATTTGCTTCTACACGAGAAAAAATGTGACACAAGGTCAGTTTTGATGCGAGAGTAAATCAGCTCCCCCCAAGAGAGATACTCTGGAAATAGGCAAAAATAAAAATGGTCTTAGTACAGATTTATCCATCCATTGACTAAGGACAAAAACTTACGTTCAGCACCAGAACAGATACTCCACTTGGAGCTTAACTCGAAGGCCTGCCTTTACTTTTCTCCATAAAAATTATTAAAACAAAATTTTTAATATAATTGGTCATGGATATGCGAGTGAATTTATGAATATTAAGTAATTTGCATATTCCTTTGAAAAAACTAGCGTTCATTAATGCTTATTTTTTTAAAATTTTTATGGTGTCTTATATTATTGGTTTCATTAAACGTTGAATTTTTTATGCATAGTTTCTACATCTTCTATAATTGCGTACAATTTAGGATGAGAACGTTATATACTGTGATTATATATATATATATATATATATATATATATATATATATAACCAGAAGAGCCTGTATTCCAAATTTCACAAAGTTGTCTATCTTGCCGTTTATTTCTTTTAGCATATTAAAATGTTTAATTCTTGACAGAACCTAATTCATAGAGCAGAATCATTCATGTGATTATTATGCAATTTTTTCATAGAAAAATATCGATTCCTTTACTTTTAAAGAAAATATAGGATATAGACATGATTAGAACATCTGAAAAGCAAATGATATTTTACAATTTTGTTTTTATTCATTATATCTTTTGATTTTACTGTAGAGTCACCAACGCAAAATGTGCATAATAATAAATTGTGCTTATAACAAACATAAAACTATTTTATTTAATATTTTATTGATTTATGATATATAATTAGTTTATATTTATTGTCTTATATAATATTGATTACGATCAACCCCACAATCTATCTATTTACTTTTTTTCTACAAAACAAGTTGTTAACTTTATTGTATTTGTATACGATAACTTAAGATGTGTCATTCAATTTACTATAACCAAATTCATTACCCGAATAAATACTCTTATTATGTGTATATCTAAGTTTAAACAGACTTCTATTAATGATATTTAGTTAGGATTAATTAACAATTATTTTCATTAATATGAGAAATTTCTAAATTTTTTCCAGATGTATTTGTTTATTTTCTCCTTTCAAGGGAAACTACTTAATTTAATACGTATAATGAATTATCTTACTTACATAATCTAATTTTATTGTTTTTACTGTACTAATTAAATCTTATAATTTTTTAACTTATTAGTTTTGTTTTATTTATTTATTTATTTTATTTTTCTCATCTATTAATTATATTACTTATTCAAGCTTAATATATCAATGCAATTTTAGTAGAGATAAATCTATATTATATACGAAATTTCCACTATAATGTTAAGTATTACATTTATTTCAATGGTTACCTGATATGTCTGTCAGTATTTTTTCAAATATAATCTGACTAATCAAATCTATTGAACTCAAATATACCCAATCTTTGCCTTTATATATATATATATATATATATATATATATATATATATATATATATATGTATATATATATATATATATATATATAGTCATCCACATGCAGTACTGTTTCGCTGTTTCACAGCTCATAAGTCCGGCTAGACAGGCCACTACCTCAAGCCAGTATCAACACCCGACCGCCTGTACAAGTGATCGTGTTAATGTATGTGAGAAACGTGTCTACCAAGCTCATCTATAAATATTTGAACTGCAAACTACGGGAACACTTCGGATTTTATTTTTATTTTTTTGCCTGGAAAAGTAGCTGCTAATGGGTCAAAATTAAAACCAAAACAGTTGATCTTCGCTGGAGGAAATCGAGTTATATATGCATAAATATAGCTTTTTACAAGAAGTCGCTTAATTTTTAGTATTTTTCAGTTTTTCACTGGCGATAGCTCAGACCGTAATGAAGAAGGAATGGCTATTGCCGGAGCTCTAGTGTTTTGGTTTTGTATTATAGCTGATAACACCGAAGTCAATTTTTTAAATTTTGGGTATCATTAATATATATACTGGGTCAAATATAATAACATATAGAAGATTTCCTCTATGTAATAAATAGGAAATGTGCATTAAAATATCCTCAAAAGCGTATTGCACGACCGGACAATATCAGGCGGCCTGCTAGTATTATACTTCTCACTCTATTCTGCCGTTCTATGTCTATCTTTATCTTTCTCTCATCTTTTTTTTCTTTTTTCTACGACTACTACTACTACTACTACTATTTTTACTGCTACTACTACTTATTTATCATCTCATCTTTTCGTCTTTTTTATGCGTTTACTTCTCCTATTTTTCTATTGTTCTTCATACCGCCTTTTCCTTTTGTCAAAACATGTTTTCTTCTTTTTTCTCCTTCTCCTTCTCGTTCTTCTACGATTTTTTGTCAATCTCGTTTTCTTTTTTTCGTCTTCCATAGATTTTAACATTTTTATTCCGCTCCCGTGTCACTCTCGCTTTATCTCACCCTCTATCTTCTTCTTCTTCTTCTTCTTCTTCTTCTTCTTCTTCTTCCTCCTCCTCCTCCTCCTCTTATTCTTCTTCGTATTATTGTATCCTTTTTTCATGTTTATGTATTTCTTTATACTTCCCGTCTATTCATGTCTTCTAGTCTGTTTTGTTCTGTTTCTTTTTTTCGGAGTATTTCTTATTTTGTTCAACTTTTCATTCCTATCCTTGTTTTTCCTTTTATTATTCTTTCACTTCATCCCCTTTTCTCCTTTTTGTTTCGCCTTCTCTCGTATGACGTCATCTATATTGCCTTCATACTTCTATGGTTTTCTATTTGTCATTCCTTCTTTATATTTTTATCTTCTTTTTTATATTTTTCTGACTTTATTCAGTTAGTATTCTTTTTCTCATTCTCGTTCCTTCCTTTTATTCTCGTTTTTTTTTTTGCTTCTAAATTTTATTTTATTTCATACCTTTTTTCATATGAGTCACCACTTATCAAAAACCCGAGGCCACTCGAGGATAGGGCTTATTGAGTGTACAGTAACCAATCGTATTATATCTTAGTAGTTGTTATTAATGGAAATTTGATAGATTGGCTTATTAAGGGGGCGGTTTATCAAGAATTTGTTGGACTTTAAGAAGTTGAAGCTAGCTGGAAAGAAGGCAAACGGAAGGGAGTTCCATGGGCGTGCGATTCTTAGAAAGAAGCTTTGTTCATGGGATCTACGTTTTGATTTAGGCATAGTTAAAGAGTGGGGAAAGTTATTAACAGTGGCTTCTGCTAGACGAGTGTTTTTCGAGAAAGATTGGCCAAGGGGGGACCAGAGACTGGAGCTCAGACGAGCACTTGCCGTGGAAGTAACGATAGAACAAAGACAGGCTCGTGACGTCCCTTCTGTGGGAAAGAGGTTGCAGGGAAGAGAAAATGGCATTCCCCACTACGTTAGGAAGTCTTTTTTGTACTCTTTCAAGACAGGATAAGCTGCCCAGAATGCCCATATGTGGTAACAATACTCTATCCCTGGAGGTACCTGGCTTTTATACAGATAGAGAATTGCATCACCAGTGAGACATCTGCTAGGGCGGCAGAAAGATCCCACCATTCTTCCAGCGACCTTAGCAACAGATTTGATGTACGTGTTCCATTTCAGATCAGGCCAAGTCTAGAAGCTTGTCAAAACATGAAGCTTCTCCGAGACGAGAGCCCTCCATTTCAATTGATGAAAGATAGGGATCAAACAGTAGTTGATGTAAAGATAGGAGCTTGTCTCTATCCATCCAATCTTCTTACTTCACCATTCATTCGTTATCTTTTTTTATGTAAATCGCTCTGGGACAGGCATGAAGCTGCATAATGTAATGAGTAGAGCTACTACAACAGCATATTATTTTCATAATTTTGACTCGAGTATATATCCGACACAGTGTGACACAGTTAATCAACCGTGGACCACATAACTCAATATAAAAGCATAAAAGATATCAACAGATACACACTCGAGACTCAAAAAAAAAGAAAAGAATATCCTGTTTTCCTAGCCCTATTAGTGAGTTTAAAATGCTACTTAAAGGTTAAAAATTATAAGTGTTAAATAGATCTGTTATCACAAACTAAACAGCAATATTCCATTCACTGTCACAAACAAAGAATATGAGAACTAAAGAACTAAATAATCGAGAGGTCTACCGAAAGTAATTCCAATGCTTAATTGTCTTTTATATTTTAATGTAACTTTTGATGCCAAAAAGTGAAATGTTTTCTTTTTGTTCATGCTCGTCTGTCTTTTTGTTTTAACTTCATTTTTTCTATATTTTCATCACAGCGCAACTAATAATCCTGCTTTGTCAGAGTTCAAAATAGACTTCGTAGCCTAGTAAGACATGCCCTTTCTTTTCCCTGAAATTCTTTGCCACAAAAGACAGGTTGTTAGTCTGCCCCTTCTCTATCCTTATTTTTATGGCAAGTGATCCTCTAAGCTTCAATCCACGATGCCATCCTTGACACACTTTCACGATAAACGCTCGTTTACCTGAAACCACTATCAATAGGTTCTCCACTCTTTATCTGCACCTAAACCTATACGTAGACTTCATGAACAAGTCTTCTTTCACGCCTATTGAACTATTTTCCGTTTCATTGCTTTGCAGCTAAATACAATACGGCCGTCTTCAAGTCCAACATAAACAAGTTCTTAATGAGCTGTCTACTTAAGTAATCTAATTTACCCAATTTCCATGACTAACGCTTACTACGATATTATCCCATTTATTACCGTACAATCATTAACCCTTATCTTCGAGTGGCCTTTAGTCCTTGATAAGTGGTAACTTTGTAAAAAAAAGGAAAATAACAACTTTTCTTCTTCTTCTTCTTCTTCTTCTTCTTCTTCTTCTTATTATTATTATTATTATTGGCTCCCAAAGAGCTTTCACACAGGTTATAAGAGATCTTATTGAATACAGCCTGTAGTGTTCCCTGGAATCTGAATAATAAGAAGTCTCCCCATATTTTCCAGTACTCTCCACCTCTCTTGATACCATTTGCAAATAAATTCGCTTATCGCACCAGCTGCTTGCCATTGATTTATCTTTGGCAGTGGCCATTGGTCTTTACTGGAATTTCAGTGGCAATGAGTCTTCCCAAGGTCCCAGTTCTTTTTTGCACTTGGACACCGGAGGTCTGGTCAGTGCTCACTCCTCGGTATTTCCTTCCTCTTATTATTATTATTATTATTATTAGTATTATTATTATTGACGCGTCACTGTTTCCTTCCTTTTCTTTGCGTTTCGTTTGCCTTTATATCAGTTGTGCTATCTTTCCTCACATCATCGTTTTTTTTCTTTTTCCTTTTCTTTTTGTTTTTCATATTGTCTCACTTTGTTCTTTTCCATTTTTCCTTCTGTTTTATATTTAAAAAAAAAAAAAAAGTTTTTTTTTCGTGTTTTTAATTTTCAGTTATTTTTCATTTCTCCAGTTTATGTTCCTTCGTATCTCTACCTTTTTTTTTTTGGCGGGGGAGGGGCATTTCATCTTAATTCCCTTTCCATCCTTCTTTCCTAATCTTCTTCTTTTTATCGAGTGACCTTTGATGTCAAAAAGTGACAACGTCAACGTATCATCCGCTTACACGTCCGTCTCGATGTACAAAAGTACATACAAAACGAAAACCAGGCAAACACTGAAGGATTTGCTATTTCCTTCTTCCGTGTTTATGTCCTTCCTGAAGTGATTACCAATCACACAATAAACGCCTTCTCCTCCCATCCCTACGTCTGTCAAAGGAGATGAGAACGAAACCCGGCAGTCCTCCGAGAAGGTTGATTAATAGACTCAACTCACACGGATTTTTTTACAGAAAAGTCCAGGGTCACCTACAAACATGTGGCCTTCATCTATGCAGACAAAGAAACGCGACACACCAAAACAGCCAAATATACCCAAGAAAGATTACAATAAAAAAGTTAAAATAAAAACATGGTTAAACAAATTTTTCCATTACAATCGACGTTTGTGGGTAGGGCGAAGAAGGAAACAAGATGAATCTCGTGTTTTCAATTTTGTCCCTTGGTGTCTAAGTCATGTACGATTCGGGTCTCTATTGTTAGTCAAGGACGGTATTCATTTAAAATGCCCATGTCTGACCTCTCGGCAGCAGGATTAGGTGGGGTGCAGTGCGACTAGCGAGTTAAAAGAAAGAGAAAGACGATTGTTAAAATTTAAAACGTGAACAAGAAGAAAGAAATAATGAACAATGGACGACATAAGAAGGGGACCATGTGTTAAAATGTAGTAGAAAAGAAAGCGATGACGATTATGATTATTAATAGAGAAAAGGGGATGAAGAGGAGGAAGAGCAGAAGACAGGGATGACAATGAACTTAAATATAGATAGACATATAAATGAAGATAACAGAAAGGAAATTGTTCAAATTAAACGGAATAGACATAAAGCAGAAGAATGGAAGAATGGGAAAAATTGGGATAGCGGAGCAAAAAAGTAAGCAGTTGTGAGAGAAAAGAAATACAGAAAAAACAGTAGACATAAACGAAAAAGAAGACAGAGAAAGAGGGAGAAAGAAAAAGTGGCCAAAAAAAAAACAAAAAAAAAACAAGTGAAACATACATGGTCCCCCTGTGAGTGCACAGTGGAGGAGACGTAAGAAAATGACTAAGTTCAGCATTCCCCCCCCCCTCCATTTAGCCCCAAAATTCCCAAGGGGACGTCACATCCTGGTGAAAATAAACAAACGGTGCTGTTTTAGGCTTTAACATATGTACATTTGAGTTCTGAACCATGCAAAAAAAAAAAGAAATGACTAAGTTCATCATTTGCTCCCCCCCATTTAGCCCCAAAAGGCGTTGAGGCTTTAATATATTGTAATTTGAGTTCATCACAATGTAAAAATCTTAAAAAATAGACATACACAGAAAATTTTAGACAAATATGGTAAAATAGTCCAAAAAATGGAGTGCTTTTCTTAGCCCTAAAAGAGGCCCTGGGGCACACCCACGAGTTATCGCGAAGTATAGGCAAACAAAATTATATAGAAATCAGTTAGTTAAAACTTTTCAGAAAGTTTTATAAAAATCCAAGGCATCAATTTTTTTTTAATAAGCACAAAAGTGTCAATTTTAGCCATTTTTACTCGAAAGTCATCCCTAGGGGACGCATCTGAAGTTTTCCCGGAAAATCCGTTCTGTTACGTTTTTTTACTCATATCATGTTTAATATTTGTGCAAAATGTCACAAAATGTCAGGCGTAGTTTTTGAGAAAAGTGCGGGAGACGAACGGAGAAAGGGACAAGGATGAATTTACAGGTCCACCCTCCTTTTGCCGGGAGAACAAAAAGCAAACTAAAATATATTGGAATATACAACAAATGATGAGAAATATAAAGGGAAGAAGAGGGGGGCAAGGACGATTACAAGAATGGGAGAAAGAGGATAATTAATGTAGAAATCAGGGAAAAGAATTAACTCTATTTAAATAAAACATTAGATGTATGTTTGCGTGTGCCGGCGTGACAATAATTTCCCAATAGACCCTTCAAGTAATGATTATATAACACAGAAATTAAAATAGTAATAATACACCAATAATTGTTCATTATTTTGTTTAAATGGATGGAAAATGCGCACAGAAATAGTTGAAAGTTTAAAGGTCCAATGTTCATTTCAACTCTTACATATTTCTATTACTTTTACGCATACGCAAATTCATTAGTAGCTTAAAGTGTATTAGTCAAGATAAAAACGAAATGTAATAAGTCCTCAAACTTACCTCTCCATCGTACAGTATATCAATACTCTGGCTGATTGGCATAGCTTCCGTACATTTATATAAATCTACCTGTGTTCTATGCTTAAAAAGAACGTGTCCTCTGACGCAATGGTTAATTGAATGTATGGACCGGTTCATACCCTCGGAAAATACAGTAGAACCGCTGTCGTTCTATCCAGAATGTGTTGCTAGTGTTACGCACAGAAATAACTTTTTACATTGCTCCAAACATAATAGATATACTGAGATTAAAGCCGCCTTCAGGACTGCAAGCAATCACTGTAAAAATGTAATGAAGAAGGCTGGGAGAGTTGTACGCTAAGTCCGTTAAGTCCAAAGTAGCTGAGTATCGGCTTGGTTCCCATCAGTTTTGGCAAATAGCAAACAGGATCCTGAACAAATGCGGGTGCTTTATCCCAACTATCATCAATGGACCTGAGATAATTTCGTCAGCATCAGACAAGGCCAAACTTTTTGCCAAGAACGTTGCTATTAATTCTACCCTATGCGACCAGAGCCGCCAACATCTCGTATTTTCTCCTGTATCAGAAAACACGCTATGCAACATACAAGTATATGTACATGATATTGCTAAGCTAGTCAAAAACCTTGATTCCAGTAAAGCAACTGGCCCTGACAGCATTCCAATTATAGTGCCGAAAAAGCTTCAACCGGAACTTGCTCATATACATAAAAAGCTGGTTAAGCGTTGTTTTAAGGAGAATTGCTTCCAAATCCCCATGGAAAACTTCCGTATGCTCTGTATTTAAAAATTCAGGTGATCCGTTCTCCCTTTCAGTACAGACTAATACGTCCCCTGTGCGTCATGAGTACGTTGCTCAAATCTGTGTTAAATTAATAAGTAGTCAACCACCTTACAAAAATACCCTTCCCAGTGACAGGCAATATGGTTTCCGTTCTGCTAGATCTACAGAAGAGTTATATCTCATAAAATTAGCGAATCTCTCGACGGAGGTTTCTAGGGCAATTATTCTTGATATATCAAAAACCTTTGATAGGGTATGGCATAAAAGTCTACTTCACAAAACCATCAGCTATGGTATAGCTGGAAATGTCTTCTCAATTATTAAATCATTTATCTCTGATAGGTTCGTAAGAGTAGTATTTGATGGCCAAAAATCAGAAGCTCACAGGATTAATGCTTGAGTCCCTCAGTGGTTCATCCTAGGCGCAACTTTCTCCCTGATCTGCATCAGTGATCTTCATATTCTTAGATAATTTGTTCATATTTATATTGACGACACTACCACCTATGGCAATACATCAAAGGCCGTAAACGACCAAGTTTTCTCTGATTCTCTCTCCTCTGATCTTGAACATGTGGTACAAAGGGAAAAGAAGTAACTGGTTACGTTTAATGCACCTAACACTAAGCTTCTATCTTAACATCATCAACATCCTTATCCCCATTTGGGATGAACTGTAATGAAAGCCTCCATGTTTTGACAAGCTTCTGGGCTTGACCTTTACTTCTGATCTGAACTGGAACACGTACATAAAATCCGTTGCCAAGGTCGCTGTAAAAATGGTGTGATTCTTCTATCGCTCCACTAAAAATCTCACTGCTGATGCAATTTTCCTCCTATATAAGAGCCAAGTACATCAAAGGATGGAGTATTGTTGCCAAATCTTGGCAGGAGCTGCTAGAAAGATTTTATTCTGCCTTGACAGAGTTCAAAATAGATTTCGTAGCCTAATAGGGCATGCCCTTTTCTATTCACTGAAACCTCTTTCCCACAGAAGAGCCGTTGCGAGCCTATATCTGCCTTATCGTTACTTTCATAGCAAGTGCTCGTCTGAGCTCCAATCTATAGCCCCTTCGTTAAACTTTTACGAAAAATACTCGTCTAGTTGAAGTCACTATTCTCGACTCTTTATGTGTGCCTCAACCTAAACGTAGAATCCATGAACAAAGCCTCTTACTTTGAACTGCAGTCCTGTTGACCTATCTTCCGTTCCATTGCTTTCAAGCTTACTATAATTTGGTTGCCTTCAAGTCCAACGTAAACAAATTCTTGTTGAGCAGTCCCCTTTAAGTAATCCAATTTACCAAATTTCCATTACTAACGTTTACTACGCTATTATCCCATTGACTACTGTACACTCATTAACCTGGGCCTTCATAAATAGTGACTACTATGTTTAAAAAATGTGGTATATTTGAAAACTTATCCTATCTATCGGTCGATGGCTCAAGCAGTACGGAACGTGTCTAGAGGGGTAAATGTTTCGATTTCGATTCTATTGATATATATATATATATATATATATATATATATATATATATATATATATATATTATTTTTAAGATATAATTTTTAAAAATATAATACATATTTGTGTGTGTGTGTGCGTCCTTGTGTGTATGGTATTTAATACAAAATTGGCGTTGTAATATTAAATATGAAATCTCTATGAATTAACAAAACATTTAAGCATAGTTTACGACCGGGCAAGACTGTGTGCCTCTGATAGTTTAAAAATAAAGACTTTTAAAAAACAAAAGTATGAAGACGTAAAAGACGAATCAAAACGGTTAATAGAAGGAGGAGGAGCAGAAGGAGGAGGAGCAGCAGAGAGAAACAGAGGCTGGAAAGTTCCCGTTTTAAAGTTTTGAGGCCGTGTTTGTATGAAGAAAATGTGATAAAATTACGAACTTGTCGATCAAAAGTCGACTTGTATTTGACATTTCTGCCGGCTTGTTTCAAACAAGGAAGTGGAAAACATTTTAGGAAAGGAGTACTATACAAAAATATAAGTTTAAAATTACAAAGTAAAAAAGAAGAAGAAAAAGAAGAATATGTTGCAATCAAGACCAAGTGTAATTCAATTTGTCAGCACAATAGCTTCAATCGATTTATAGTATGTCCATGAAAAAGAAACCCCCTAAAAACAAGAAAACGTAACACCAGGCCGATTTCTTTGGCATTAAATAATTAACATTCTTACTCTTAAGTTTTACTTTTTTAACTAGAGAGGTCACCCCTTATCAAGGCCTGGTAGCCACTTTAGGATAAGCGTTAAATGTTGGTTATATGGGGAGAAAACGCGATCAGTTATGTTCTAGTTTAAAGACGACCATATTATAGTAGTCGGAAAGCAGACACATGAACAATTATGAGAAAGAAACTCTGCCCATGGAATTTGAGAAAGGAACTTGGAAAATTGTAATTCTCAACCGTAAAAGCTTTTCAATTTTTTTTTTTTTTTTGTATTTTTACATTTATCCTTCGTTTCATTATTTTTACGCATATGAGGAAAGTGAGGGCGATTAAGTGGTTAAAGACACGAACTAGCAACTGGGTGTTCAAATGTCAAATCCTGGTCGTACCACGAAAATCACTTTCACGTAAGATGTTGACAACCTTTATGTGGCCCTTACTGTAACTCCCAATGTCTTAGGAAAGTATTCTGTCTAAGAAAATTATCGAAGAAATCAATGCCAACAATAGATCTTTCTAATTCATATTGTTTGATGATGAACGCATTTATTTTTAAGAAACGTCCTAGCAATTTTTATATGGAAGCGTCGGTTCTCAGACAATCAGTAGGACATTAAATTGAGTTCGTTTTGTTTGGGTTCTTTTTACATAGGCATCACCACTTATCAAGATCCAGAGGCCACTCAAGGATAAGGGTTAAAGGTTATACAGTAGCCAATGGACAATATAGTAATCGTTAGTAATGGAAATTCGGTAAATTTATTAAGTGGAACGGCTCATCAAGAACTTGTTTATGTTGGACTTGAAGAAACCATATTGTAGTCAGCTGAAAGCAGGACAACGGACGCAAGTTCCACAGGCGTGCAGTCCAAAGAAAGAAGCTTTGTTCGTGGAGTCTACATTTAGGTTTGCGCACAGATATTGAGTTTGGGAAATTATTGATAGCGTTTTTGGTTAGGCGATTGTTTTTCGTAAAAGTTTAGCGAAGGAGACCGTAGATTGAAGCTCAGATGAGCACTTTCTATGGAAATAATGACTAAGCATAGCCAGGCTCGCAACCTCTCTTCTGGGGAAAATAGGTGGCATGGTGTTTTAAAATGCTTCTTATTGCATAGGTTTGTGTGCATCGTTCGTGTTGATTTTTGAATAGTTTATTGTCATCGAATACATAGAGTATCATTTTCATCGGCCTGGAAGGATACTACGTTGACGAATAAAAATTTTGCCAAAAATGTGTCGTCTTATTCGTATTCCTATTATTATTATTATTATTATTTAAGAAATATTGAGTGATATTTAGGCTATATAATATGAGATTTTACATTACGTTTTTTTTTGGTTATTTACATAAAATGAGATCTCCTCCGTTCAGATTCGAAAAAAAATGGATACTCGCTGTAAAGGTTGCTGCGTGTGTATGAGGCAATAGTTGCGCAGTCTCCTGACACATATTCCCTGAATCGGCACTGCTTGAGGTAAGTGGTAAGAAGAAGTCAAGGACGACTGGAAACAATGCCGAAATAAGCGGAGAGCACCCACAGCACCTAGAATTACCAGATCGTCACCCAGTTTCGTTGCTGATGGTCAAAATATGTATAAACTATCTAATGCTCTCTAATGCTCTCACCAGAGATTCTATGCTTAGACAACAGAAACAATTCCATATTTAAACAACGTATCCAGTAATATAAAAATATTAATCGCTTGATTTTTTGTGTTTACCACATTAAATGACACATACAAAACACCGCAGAACATTACAACACAAGCCTATTGGATCAGAATTTAATCGCAAATTACTCCTATAGAAATGCACGTTGCGTAATTTCGGTGATCTTACATGAACCGGTTTGTCACCGTAATTACGTTGCACAGAAAATGAGAAAATATGTGTTAACAGCTTAGTTTAAAAAAAACGAGAAGATGAGAATAGGTGTTAAGATTTTAATTCAATTCCAAGAGGAGTGGAACTAATTGTATTTGTTCTGAAATCACTTATTAACACAATGACATGTGGTAGTTAGAGAACGCAATCACATATCTATATAAGAATATATTGATGGTAATTTCATTTCAATCCAAACGATACTAATAACAACTCCTCATTACAAAAAATTAGATGCAAAAATTCCCTATCATAGTGTATATATTCTGAAACCAGATTAACCAGAGTACTTAATTAAGTAGGTCTCAGTATGACATTAGCTGATGTAATAATATTGTGGGTCTACGTTCATGCTGGATGCCATATGGAATGGGCAAATTTTTAAGTAGAGCAGCACTATACAAAAATGACGAATGCCCACAAGCACTATACAAAAATGACGAATGTCAACAGTTTCGTGTAGTATTAATGTATTCTTACCTGTGTATGTTTTTCCTATGCCAACATAACTTTGCTGATAACGTATTTTATGATGTTTTATACTAAAATACAATTGGGACCAAGCTAGATTTTACATCTCGGAATTCATGTACATTCCATTTTACAGGGAAATATCTTCTGTATTGCCTTAAATATATTTGACTACTAACTGCTACGAATAACTCTTTTATACCCTTTAACTATACCAAGAAAGACCAATAAAACCAGACACACTCCATAGCGTGCTGTCGCCATAACTCATACAAATCAATATTTGAACCTTATCAACCGAATAGATGAACCAAAACCAAAGCTTTTAAAATTACCTTCAACCGTTGCAAATGGGTTATCGGAATAGAAGGATTGGCATATGATAAATATATTAAAGCCAGAACTGTGGAGCAGAATTTTGTTTCTCGCGAGTATTTTAAAAATCTAATATATAAAAGGCTATATTCTGTTTGTCTGTCTCCATATTTTGAAACTCTATCTCCTCTGAAACTAAGGGTCTCAAATGATTATATTTTTTTACGAATCGTTCTTTTATGGGTCTTTAATAAGTCAAAATATTTTTAAGCCTTGACGTCACTAGCTTTAATTTCGATTCTAATTGATGGAACCCAAATACTTTCTTTTTATCTTTAGAAATCACAACTCAATAATAATATGTATTAAATCTGGACAAATTAAAATATCCTATTTAAGAGTATTTTCGACCGGAAAACGCCGGGCGCCCTCCTAGTAATAAATAAGGTACTATTCACCTGACAAATATGAACACTATTACTAATCCCCCCACTCTTTATCTGTGCCTAAACCTAAAAGTAGATTCCATGAACAAAGCTTCTTTCTTAGAACTGCACGCCTGTGGAAGTATCTTCCATTTTCCTGCCTTCCAGCTGACTACAATATGGTTGTCTTCAAGTCTAACGTAAACAAGTTTTTGATGAAACATTCCATATAATTTAACAAATTTAACTAATTTCCATTATTAACGATTACTATGTTGTCAAATTTCTACTGTACACTCTTTAACCCTTATCTTCGAATGGCCTCTTGGTCTTGATATGTTGAGATGCCTATGTAAAAAAAAAATGTTCGTAACCAATTGTGCTACAAACTCCATGCCCATTCTATTCGACCAGGAAAAATAACTTTTGGAATTCTCTCGCTATAACTGAACATACTCTTATATATATATATATATATATATATATATATATATATATATATGTTTTATTTTTATTACCGTTTCGTTATCTGTTTGGTTACATATGTTCGGATGTTGGACAATGTTTACGATCCAACAGCCTCGCCAGACCTTACAGAAACGGTTGTTAGTATTAGGAAGAAGTGTTTTAGAAGAAATACGAAAAAAATGAAAAGGGGGGGTTGGTGTAGGAGATAATAAGGGGGCGGGAGAGGGGTATTGACAATATTTCAGTTTTGCAACAGTATTGGACACTCTCTTCAGGTTGTTACTAATTACCAGTTTTACCATATATATATATATATATATATATATATATATATATACACCATATATATATTTATATATATATATATATATATATATATAAGTTCTAGGTGTCATCAAACTTATCACACTCTAATTATTGTACTTTAGACTCCTTCTTACATACTAACGAAATTATCGAAGTTTAAAGGACAACTGTTTTCTATCTACGCAAAATCCATCACCTGCCAATAACCCCAGCAAAACCAATCTGCTTAATGATAAGCAACACCAGCTTCGGTTTCAGTTATCAATTTTTACCTTGATAATTATAATATAACATAGGATCAGTGACTTCTGTGACTCAAACTTAGTTTCTAAAACTATAGCTTTTCATATATCGAAGGCTTTTAATGGTGTCTGATACTAATTTTGTTCATCGCAACCATCGAATCCTTTACTTCGCATTTGTTTATAGGCATAAGTCGTCCGCCGTACATTAATGATCGATTTTTTGATTGAACAAAGAATACTGTAAGAGTATCCCTTGACATCTATATAGACTGAAAAAGTATCCATATGTAACGTAGTCCTTGATATCAAGACTCGGGACCCATACGTTGAATGCGGAGAGTAGCAAGGGAAGACATACAAGTAAAGAATTCGACTCACTTTGATTTAAATTGGAACAAAGGGCATTTATTTACAGGTGCTGCCAAAATTACGCTTTGTCTTTTGTCTAAAATTCTTCTCGTACTCTAATATGCTTAACAGGATTCTTCTGTGTCGAACACGTGGTATTTTTTCTGTGTCTGACCATGTCTTTGTCCGGCAATGTTTAGAATACCTCTTTCTCCTGTCGCTCTCGGTCCACCTCTGTAACACTTCTATTTTCGTCCTTTTCTACCCATGGTTTTCTTTTTTATAATCGGTTTCTTTTCTTCTTTCTCGATGTGATGTCAGGTCGCACATGACTTGATCATTATTTATACTGTATATTGGTTGTCGGGGAAGCGTCTGTTGCCCCTGCTGTTACCAGCGGCACTAATCATCAAGAACGGCACTAATCATCAAGATCTCGCAGCTTCTCTTTCCTTAGACTTTGGACACGTGATGCACAAGATAACAGTTTATTCTTACAGTTAACATCTTTAAATTTAGCTTTTCTCTTTTCCTGGCAAAGGTTTAGATCTTTGGGTTTTTTTCTGACCACTTTAAAAATAATTTTTTTTGAAAAGACTCGAAGGTTTTCGTTCACCCAGATGTAAAATAAAATATGTATTTCCAGTCAGTTGTTAAATGGTTAGATCATTCTATCGTTCAAAAAGTACCTGACTCCAGATACAATCCTCTATGTATATAAAAGTCAAATCAAAAGTAGAATAATGGTGCTAAACACTGTAAAACACTATTTATTGCCTTAGTCAAGGTCTTTCCATAATCATTACCTTGCTTATCGTTTTGATTTTTTTTGTTTCTCTCTCACCCAGTTCCGCCAAAATATATTTTTTTTATTCATTATTTTTTTCCAGAAAGGTATCTTGTAATAATAGAAAAAAAATATTTATCTTTTAACGTTGGAATTTTCAGCTTTCTATATTAAGTGGATGTTTTCACAACAAACTAAACGAAAAAATAGGTTTGTATCTCGATTAACTTCAGACCTGAAATCTATAATACCATTTAATCTGACCATCGGTAACATAATTAATAAATATATACACGCACACACACATGCAAACACACAAAACACACACACGCACACCCATATATAAGAATGTAATGGATATAGACTCACGTACATAGATAAATTAGAATTATATATATATATATATATATATGTATATATATATATATATATATATATAAGGGTGTCCATATACATAATGTTTTATATCTGTAAATAATAAATATGAAATCAAATATAAGAAACATATCAGAGAGAGCCGACGTTGTTCCGGACCAAACGATGACGATCAAGTGCTTCATACCGCCATATTTTTATTGCCATCGAAATCGCTGACTTTTTCCACAACACAGCTTATCTATATTGCACTCTATAGAACCTACAGTGATTTTATACAACTATGTTTATATATAGTGAATTGACTTAAAGATTAAAATGCAAAAGTCAAGTATCATGCTTCAATTGTGATGTAGATTGAAATATTCATTTCAAAAGCGCCACTGATACATCTAATCACATACTGCTGGTTTTATATGCCTAACCTTACTAATTGTGCAGTGCTAATTGCTTGAATTATGTATCATGATGCAATTGTGCTTTAAACGAAAACATTTCGAACGCGCACTTGTCATATTGTCAATACTATTGATTTCATATGTCGGGTCTTTCGGCTGGTGTGTGGTGATAAAACTTCTCAAGTGCATTTGTAATGTTAAGCTATGTGTGGTGTCAACTTTAATCCAAATTTTGTGTTACTTTCTTTCATCGGAGTTTATCGACTATAGATTATTAATACTTATTGAAGACAATCCGATATAAAGACCTATTTAAGAACACCGCAAGGCAAATAGAGCACATTTGTGTGAAGTTTTAAAAACTCGGTTCCTCTGTTTTCGAGTCCATATAGAATTAATCTATCTCTCTCTCCTCTCTCTCTCTCTCTCTCTCTCACTCTATTTCTCTCTCATAACACACACACGGACAAAGTTCTTTTTACATATTAGTAGAGATGGATATATGAAAATGGAAAAAAGAAAATGCTTCAGATTAGAAAAGAATAAGACGGCATATAAGAAGAATAAGATGGAATAATGGGAAGAGGGGGAAAGAGGGGGGAAAGAGGAACAAACAGTAAGCAGTTATGAGAAGAAGAATAAAGACAAACGAAGAAAAATAAAAAAATAACAAAACATAAATACTAATAACCTGCAAGTTGTTTTCTTGACTATTTCCATGTTGTTATTAAAGTGTCACCTAACCAAGACGTTAAAATTGAATAAGAAAAAACGATCTATTCACAAGACAACCGTAGATTCTAAACAACCACGAACAAAAGAAATACTTTTCTCCGTCCCAATGCGCGATTAGCGTTGAAATTAGTTGTGTGAATCTTCCATAAAGATAATTGCCAAAATTTGTGTCCGTTGTTCTTTAAACCAATTTGTACGTGTCAATCTCACTTGAAATTTTAGTTTTATCGTAGAACTAGCAGGGAAACCCAACGTTGCCCTAGATTGAATGATAATCAACGAATCATTGAGACTCATATTTTTTTGTCATCGAAATAGGTGAAATTGACAATTTTTCAATCAAATAGATTGATTGCCTGCTCTAGTTGGGGACAAACTCTCAACAGAGCTAAATCTCTATTGATTAATATATTGTATACAATATAAACTATTAATTTCAAAAGGTGTAAAAAATAGACGTGGGTGCTACCAGCTAGAATCGAGAGGAAAACATGTATCTCTCTTACGTCATAAGCTACCATCTGAGCTAAGGACACATGCATATGTAAATTTGAAAAATAAACGCAGTTAAACGCATAAATATATGTTTACGCATGCTTAGAAAAAACGTTTAGCAAGTTCCAATATTTTGCAATTTTGACTCCTTAGCAACTTTTTATTTCCGCTCAAAACCTAATTGATTTTGTCATAGAGAGCTGAACACCCATTTATTACGTTTCAACTCTGTAGACGAAAAAATTGACATAGAAGCTTGTTAGAGGCCGTTCCCCAGAAAAACAAACAAGATTAATTTGAAATATATACTAGCAGGCATCCAGGCACTGCCCAGTTGTAAACTATGATTAAATATGAGATTTTAATTTGTGAAAATTTAGAAATTATTCTGGAAGAGCATATTCTCTGTAGTGGTTATTTCAAAAGTTAAAAAAAAACACTTTCAACTAAGCTGCTATCAGTTTTTATTGAAACCAAAAACATAGAGACACCCACCATTATTTGTTACGACCTGAAGTGGAAGTAACAGGTTTAGTCAACTTACCCTTGACAAATTAGTTTTTTTTTTTTTTTAATTTTGACTCCTGAGCAGTGTTTTTCCTGGTTACAAACCAAACCGAATTTGTTTAAAAGGTCAAAGTCTCTTATGTACTGAAATTAAAGTCTTTAGACCTAAAATTGATAAGTAGGTTGGTACAGAATTTTCTGCACAAAGACAGCCAGTCCAGAAGGTCATTATATATGTATATATATATATATATATATATATATATATATATATATATATATATATATATATATACTTTTGAATAAATTTATCTAACAATCATCTGGTATGGAAACCTGTGATTATAATATTACAAAATATTACTAGTCGTAATATTCTATGTATTATCCCATCTAAATGGAAATTGCTCGATATACAGGATAGAGCAAATAAAGAGATGGTAGGCATCGAAACTCTATAGACTAAGGAGATACCATTTCTAAAGTATTCTTTGTCTTACCTGGAATAATAAAAAGTCCTTGATTTAAATAAAAGTTTTTTTTAAATTTCATTGAATCACTATAATTATATATATATATATATATATATATATATATTTATATATATATATTTATATATATATATATTTATATATATATATATTTATATATATATATATATATATATATATATATATATATATATATATATATATATATAGTGCCGGCAAAAAGAAAGTCCACGCCTGTCATTTTTTTCAAAAACCGACAATTTAAGCTTAATTTAAAGTAACTGTTTAAACGACCTATACCTAATTTGATTTGCATTTTATTCCTCTATAATCGTACCTGTTCATATTTGACATTTAATTGAAATATTGTACTGGTCACGTACATTTAAAACAATAACTTTAAATTGAGGAGGCAAAAAGTAAGTCCGGAGCAACAAATTCGCTTCAACCAGCTAAAATTATCGACCCTATATCAGTTTAAAATATTCACAAACAAGCAACTAAGCATCTCTAATCATAATTGTTGCTGCTTCAAGTTGTACAACGTAATATTTAGTCCATATACCACGACATTCTCTTAGTTAATCTCATTAATCTCTACCTTTCTTGTTTATCCAATCCAGAAATCGGACGCAGATTGAAATGTGATGAAAAAACGTGCAAAAGCACCAAAACATCGGCAGTGTTCGGGGTGCCCCTCAATCTGGTCATACTAGAGTTAATTCTTACAGGGAAAACAATGCTATCAAGATCCGCAGCTTAAGAACAGATTCGACACGGATCCCCAAATCCAACAACAGTGTAATCTTGTTAAAAAGTGTTCTCTTTCTACTCCCAAGAACAGATTAAAGGGATTTAATTTGCGAGGACATGTTGCAAGACGCAAGCCAATGATTTTTGTAAAGAACAGAAAGCGCCGTCTGGATTCGTCAGATGCAATGAAGATCACGACTCTTCATATTGCTCAAAATACTTTTTAGCGACGAAAGCAAGTTCAATAGACACGCAGTGATAGTAGACAGTACGTCCGTCGGGGGAAAGACGAAGAATTTTATCCTAGGTGCTCAGTGCAAGGTGATGGAGGTTCAGTTTGGGTGTGGGACATTATTAGTACCATTAATCCCGGCCTATAGTTCGCTTGCAAGGTCGAATTAATTCGATCAAGTACATTAATATGTTTACTGAGCATTTTCTACCCTTCTTTTATCGGAATTTGGATGATAATCCTATCTTCATGCAGGATACTGCTTCCATTTCCCCAGCTGGCAAAGTACAGATGTTCATGGAAAAGCATGATATTCAATGTTTGGATTAATCTGCACAATCTCCAGACCTCAATCCTCAAGCAACCGCTACGCAATGATAAAATTTCAAATTTGGAAGAATTTGGACAAAAACAAAAGAAAGGTGGGATGATTAACAAAGATTGCGACTTGTTGACTCCATATTCAGATGGGCTTGCTTGGGTCATTTGGTCATTTGATTACAGGTTCCGGATTGCAAGAACTTTTTGAACTTGTGTCTGCTTAAAACACAGTCAAGCACATGCTAAGTAGCAAAGCAATTGCAAGAGTCATTCGTGTTCACTTTGTTTATGCTGCTCTGAATGCTATTTTTTTGCGAAAGACTTTGATTTGCCAGTTTTACATGTCATTGACTATGAACAACCAAACACTGATACAAAGGAGTAATTTCCTCAGAAGGAAGGTCTGAAGGAAGCTCAAGAACTATTGAAAGGTCTCATTAGATGTTCTTTAATCAGAGTCTGTGACCAGGATTGTCTAGAGAATCAACCATGTGAAGGATGCGATGGTTGACCAGCGAGCAGCAAAATTGTGGATTCAGTATGGTGAAGATCCTGCAATTGTTTATCAATGCAGAACCCACTGGGAACTGGGAATTGTCACCTTGATGCTGTAAGGAAAATGCTGCCAATATTCACTGCAGCAGGATATATTCTATATGCAAAGTCGGCCTATTTGTACTCGCAGCAAATGGAGAGGCTACCAGAAATTTCCTGAAGGATTCCATGTGATTAGAAGGAATTTCGCTACTGAAATGATTATCGAGCTGGTGCTAATGAGAAGCATGCGAGTGTCTGGTGATCTTACTCATGGCAGAGTAATGGGCGAAATTCAGCGATTGGTTTGGGCGCTATCACTGACTGCGTGCACTGAAATCAAATTTACAATGCAAGAACTAACAGGCCTTATGACATTTATGACCAGAACCAGTCAGGCTACTTCAGCAAAAAAAAAGATGAGATGTGAGGGAAACAAGGAAGCTTTTTGCGTTTCTCTAAACATATGATCCTTTCACGGAAGATCCGTCCATTCACATCATTTTCACTGTTCAAACGTGTGGTAATTGCAAAAGCCTTCACTGCACCAACTCACCAGATCTTGAAGATGATGAAGTTCCTGATAAGATATATGCTTCGGTCCGTTGCATGAACTTATAAACTTGTTCTGTGGTGGTTATGCAAGAGTCTTAGGCCAGCATTCGACCAAATGACTATTCTCTTGTAGATTGTGCTTATCTTCTACTTGAACTTGAAATTCCAGGAATTAATTGAAAAATTGTTGCCTTGAAAAAGCCTATATAATCTGTGTTTGTATCTTTTATATTCATATTTTCATATAAGAAATAAGAAAGTATGAAAACAATGGTATGGGCTAATCATTCTCTGGTATAAGTTTATTATTAAGCATACAACTATTTATCATTACAATTAAAAACACGAGAAAATGTCAAGCTGGCTTGGGGTGGATTTTCATGCAAAAAATATTCTTAATTTCTAATTTAATAAAGATTTACTGCAAAGCAAAACTTTTTTTTCATTAATTTTCAGGAATGAGAGACATACATGTTAGAAAATGTCAGGAATTTTATGTCTCGAAATTGTAATATTGTTAAGTTGGATTTTAAAGATTGCGGCACTGTCGCCTTTCGGTAAGATTAATTGTGGTAAACTTTTTGGATCTGCAAGAGAGATTTATTATGCCTAATATGCAAGTTGAAACATTTGTTAGCGATTTGTTTGATGTTCAGTCACATTTTGACTTGCCTATAAAAGCAATACCCTGGTAACGCCTTTTTTTTGTATCTCGTTAGTTAAGGGATATAAATTATTCGCCCGGAAAATCACGTGGTTTCGAAATATTTTTAAAGGAATACCTTTGATCGTTAAACTAAGTGTATCTATAACTATTTCATTCAAGCACTGCACTTATTATGTAATAGCTAGGACTATTACAACAGAATATTGTTATCATTGTTTTGACTTTCGAGTATATATCCGACGCAGTAAGGCACAGTTAATCAACCAAGAACCACATCAGTCTATATAAAAGCATATAAGATATCAACGCATACACACCTGAGAGTCAAAACAATAAAAAGAATATACTGTTGTCCTAGCCCAAGTAATAACATTGAATGGTTTTCAATAGGATTAATGGCGATTGACACATACTCGATATGGCGATGTTAGACTTTGTTATACATTTCTATTAAATTACAATTATTTTACAACAGACACAATACTGCATCCTGCGGTGAGGTAGATTTTCAATTCGTATTTCTCGTAGGCCTAATCCGACCCAGATTAGTAGGATTTGCCGAGGTTTCATCCCCGGGTTCAATATACTCAGAATTGTTTCGTTTTCACAATCGACAGTTATAAAAGCTAAAAGCCACCCGGATATAAAAGCTAATGAGATAGATTGATTGTCAGAAGAATTATGAATAATATTACAGGGGAGGTAAACGTATGAATTATATTTGATTATTTGTAAGTACAGTTTATGATTACTATTTTTAGCATGGGGTTTTAAGTTAATCTTGTTATAGTTTTAAGGGAAGCAGTCGCGTAATATTGCATTTCACAATTCATTGACATTTATGCTGACGACGAAACCATCCATGGCAATACATCAAAGGTCGTAAATGAACAAGTTCTCTCTGATTCTCTCTCCTCTGATGTTGTGTACTTGGTACAAGGGGGAAGAGGCTGCTGGTTATTTTTATGCATCTAAAACCAACCTTCTATCTTTACATCATCAACCCTCCGATCCCCCTCTGGCATCAATTGAAATGGATGGCTCTCGTCTTGGGGAGGCTCCATGTTTTGACAAGCCTCTGGGCTTGACATTTACTCCTAATCTGAAATGGAGAACGTACATCAAATCTGCTGCCAAGGTCGCTGGAAAAATGGTGGGATCCTTTTACCGCTCCAGTAGATTGCATCAGGAGTAAGATTCCTGATGCAATCCTCTACCTATATAAAAGCCAAGTACGTCCAAGGATGGAATACTGTTGCCACATCTGGGCAGGTGCTGCTAGAAGCACTTTATCCTGCCTTGATATAGTTCAAAATAGACTTCGTGGCTTAGTGGGGGATACCCTTTTCTCTTTCCTGCAATCTCTTTCCCACAGAAGAGCCGTTGCGAGCCTATCTTTGTTTTATCGTTATTTCCGTGGCAAGTGCTCATCTGAACTCCAATTTCTGTCCCCCCTTCGCCTATCCTTAATGAAAACACCCGTCTAGTTGAAACTACTGCCAATAACTTTCCCCACTATTTATCTGTGCCTTAATCAAAACGTAGATTCAATTTTTTAGAACTGTACGCCTATGGAACTCTCTTCCATTTGCCTGCTTCCCAGCTGTCTTCAACTTGATTGTCTTCAAGTTCAACATAAACAAATTTTTGATGAACCGCCCCCTTAAGTAATCCAATTCACCAAATTTCTATTACCAACGATTACTACAATATTATCTTATTGACTACTGTACACTCTATAACCCTTATCCTCGAGTGGTCTCCTTGCCTTGATACGTTGTGACTCCTTTGTAAAAAAAAACCCAGAACATTCTTGAATAAAAACTATGGCCATTAAAATGTAGCCTGTATGCACATAAACGTAACATCATCAATATCATATAGAACTAATGTATATTAGATGAAAAAAACAGTTTGAAATGTAAAACGTTTCAAAAAATGTTCAAATTCAGCATTAAATCACTTAATTTGATTTATATGCGGTGATTTCAATAAGTTTCTAGACTTTTTGTAGAGAAATTTAAAATTATCGTAGACTCTTTTAAAGATTCGATATGTTATTGCTATTCATTTCTGAAATACTTACCAATTTTTTTAAAGATTTCAGGTTCAAATGAACAGGAATTAGAATACGCCCCACTAAAGCCTGATTGAATTTTTAACAAATGTAATCGGGATATGAGGACACTTTAGAAGGATGTGAAACAAAATTATGTTTTAAACTTTGAAAAATGCCACATAAACGTATGGAATGCTACTGACTCGTTTTGCGCCATCTTGCATTGATCGATCATCAGTTTCTGAATGGTATAAGAGATGCAACGAAGGCACATAGTTTGTGAGGGATGAGGAGAGGTGAATAAGGAGTTAGGATTAGTGGTGACTGGCTAAATAAAAAAAATTAGCGGATAAGGATTGCTATGTGTCTATAGAGACATTAAGGGCACAGTTTGATGTCTGAGAGAACTGTACATACAATTATTCGCGAGGAACAGAAGACGTGTAAGATTTGTGCTTAGTTTGGGAAAATGTTCCATTTTACAACTCCATCGTTGTCACAGACTATTTGACTTAGGACAATCTTAAAAGCTGTAGTTATGAAACAATTGAAATGAAAGAGGCTGACGAAGGTTATTTACACGCACACACAAGCGGACTTTCACAGGGGCTTCTTGAAGTTGTTGGGACTGTACGGTAAATGCATTTCAGCCGAGAGACATTACTTAGAATGGGAATTGAGTTTCATATATAAATGAGGGTAATAGAGTTTCATATTATAACTAAATGAATGGGACTAGAGTTTCATATTATCATGTTTTCATATGAATAAAAATGTCTGTATAAAAAAATTTAGAAGTTTATTCAAGGTCATTTACCTTTAAGAAAATAAAGTAAATCTTATAAAATTACTTTTTTAACCTCTTACACAATACTGCATCTGGCGATATGAAATGGTGTATGTGCAATTTTTAAGGTAGTATGAAATCACATATTTATTCCCATCTATCGGAGGCCTAATATAGCCCAGAGTAGCAATATTTGTTAGGGTGTCGTCTACGGCTTAAATAGAATCATAACTTCATTTTTTAACGAAAAAAGATATTTGAAGATAGTAATAGTTTGAAACGTAAAACGTTTATCAAAGTGCATCCGTTATCCGTTTTTAATTTTTCATCATGTGTTTTCCACACCATTATAAAAACATCACAGGCATTGCTTTTAATAATGTGTTATTTAAACGCTAACTGAAAACATTTGATTAAGTAACTGTAAAATATTAAACAGAAAGATCCTTAGGGAAATCGCTCCAAATAAGGTGTGTAACCACGCAGTGTAAGGAGCTAAACAATTTAAAAAGGTCAGTAACACATAAAACAGAAATTCTTTCTTCTTCGTAAAAAACATCGCTCATGGAATCTAAGGACAAAAGGATGAATATGAAAAGTAACAGATACGAGCTAATTAATCATGACCTCTGATTAGTCAGTAGAGACAATGGATACCATTGCATGGATATCGTTGTGTATAAAGGAAAGGCTAGAAATCTTAAACGCCCTTGTCCCGAATCTGTCCTGCCAAGTAGCAAAGAGAAATCCTTTACGACTGAAAGCTTGCCAAGATAGGTGAAGAGCAGAGACAGCACCTGGTACTCCCAACTTGTCCTCTATTTTTTACTGAACAGGCTCAACGTCACTTAATTTCTGTGATGTTAAAAAAACTGACAGGTCAACTTGATGCCGTATTGTCGATTAAGTCGATTAAATATCTTGAAAATCAAACAAAAAAACATCCATGGTTATGTTATGCTTGATCGCACAGGCAATTTGTCATCCCAGCATGTATTTATTTATTTGAAAACATTGGCTCATTACAGTCAGGTGCGGTTGATTTATTGACACGTGTGACTGAACGGTTATAGTAATTGCTTCCTAATCAGTCTGTTACGGATTTTACCCCGCCTTGCGAAACCTTGCGTCTGAAAGCCATTTGCTACAAATCACCTCCAAGTCTTGCAGGTGAAATTTAAGACGACAAACCTGTTGAAACGGGATTGAGTGGCATGGCTAGAAGATGAATGGGTGCCGCAAGGTTGTGTCCACAAAAAACATGTTTAATGAGCGATATCGATCTGGAAAATGGGAGATGTAGGAATTGTTACCTATATGAGATGTAAATTCTATTCCATTAAGAGTGCGACTGATACGTCCAAGACTTAAATATTTTATCTTGAGAGCCTCGGGCGAAATAACCTTATTACTAGATACGCTATTAAGATACGCACTATTTACTCCATAGATCGGTCAAACAATATTTCAATCAAGTAGTCCGAGGCGTTTTCTAATCGTTTTAAATAAATGAACAAGTATTCCGACTGTTTAACTGGGCATGGAAATACATATTACAGTTGATAGGATGGGTGTACTAATGTTTAGATGTGGGTATCTAGTATGGAAACTATTACGGTAGCTTAAACATAGAGTAAGCATAACGCTTCAAAGTAAGAATGTCGTAAAAGCAAGCTAAAAGAAAGCGCGCGATCTCCGACAGTAGATTGGAAATTACTAGGGAAAGCCAGCACACGTAGAAACCTACATCACACGTGTAGACTACGTTTGAGTGAGAAATTAGTTATCCTAAACTTTAAAGACCCTACAATATATATTACATTGCAGTAGTGTAATAGCAAACGTATGTATTCACAAAATAAACTTTACCTTAAGATAACCGCAAAATGTGATGAACTAATACTAATAATAATAACAACAACAAATATGATAAACATAATCATAATAATAATTGAAAAAGAAATAGATACACAAATACTCTAGTGTAATATAAAATGCAAATAAGCATTCAAATTAAAACTACGTCCCCTCCTTTCAATAATAACGAACACTTCTCAATAAATCTACAAGTAAATAGGTACGCGCTTATTGGCTGTGTGAATAAGTATCTGATTGGCTGACTAGCCAACATAGTATCACGAAAATACAAAAAAAAATACGAAACAGCATCAATTGTATGCAACAGCCTGAGGAATGCTCACAAAGATAAAACTCGGAAAATTCTGCGTAGCTAAATTGTCATATATATTAAAAAAAAAACTTGCTACCTAGCCCTACTTACCGAGCATTATCGATATAGATACTGAAAATATTGAGATTAAAATTTTATGAAGATACGTAAAATAATATATATAAATGTGTGTGTGTGTGTGTGTTATTTTTTATTACCGTTTTATCTGTTTGGCTACATATGTTTCAGATGTTGGACAATGTTTACGATCCAACAGCTTCGTCAGGCCTCGCAGAAGTGGTTGTTAGTTATTGGGAAAAAAGTATTTTATATATATATATATATATATTAGTAAGTATCCCCAAACTAAAAATTTAGTTACTTCACATTCCGCAAAAATATAATGAATAGTAAAACATATGAGATATGTGTCAAATCTGCAAAACAAAATAAAAAGAATTTACTTAAACAATTAAATCCTAATCACGTGGGAAACGCCACTCATATAATTTATATATATATATATATATATATATATATATATATATATATATATATATATATATATATATGTGTGTGTTTGTGTCTGTGCGTGTATAAGTGTGCGTGTGTGTGTATTAATATTTTAAGAAAGAAATATTAATACCAATATTTATATTTATAAATTATTTCTATCTTGACAGATTTTTAAATCTTTGAGGTTGTGTATTCTTGAGTTGAAAGCGATGTTTAAATTCAGAAGAGTTTCATATGGGAAGCTATTCTGTACAACTCCTTGAGAGAAAATATTTATAGTAGGTAACTGTTCTCTACGGGTCCTGGACTTTATAAATTAGCAGGCAAAGAGGAAAAGATCCTTCTAATGTTGACCCTAAAAATTATGTGCTGGAATTCTCAAGGATCAATTTTTTTTATGAAGTAATTATGGATTCTGATCGGTTGTTAGCAGAACGTGGCTTAATCTGATTCGTCAGTTTCTATCATCAGTTTATATAAGTAGAATGTTCCAACTGTCAGTAATCTTACCCTTATTAGTTATCCAAATTAGTGCAACCCCCTTATATTTTTATATAATGGGAAAGTCCTTTCAATTCTTGTTAAATTTTGTTCAAAACTGATATATATATATATATATATATATATATATATATATATATATATATATATTAAAATGTGTAAAATAAAAACAAAGAAGTAATTTAGTTCATTTAAATTTTGAGCACGTAAAAAAAGAAAGCCATTTTTGCATTTTGTACAAATGTCGAAATATATATGTAAAAAACAAAGGAATTTTATTTTTTATTTTATCTTGGGCATGTAAAAGAAAGGGGTGTTTAATCTTTAATCTTTATTATGCAATCTTGTTCTAAAACACACACACACACACACATATATATATATATATATACACATGCGATATATATGTTTAAAACAAAGCAAAACGGTAAAATAGGAAAGACGTGTATCATTTTCGTTTAATTAGAGAGTACTCTGCACAAAATAAAGTAGAAAAGTCAATTTTAATTCATGCGCGCCTTCAAATAAGCATGTAAAATGTATTCGTAAATAAAAAATAACAAGAAAATATTTTCAAAAAAGGGACTTTTGTTAATTTTTATTTATTTATTTTTTTATTTTTCTAACATTTTAAACATTTTCACACGTTTAGTATGTAAAACTGTTTATACATACAAAATGGATGCACTTTAACATCTTGCTCAGGACAGCTTTTTTTTTTTTTTTTTTAAATATGTATCGAACCTTTAGAAAAGTTATTTAAAGTAAAATTCTGACAAGTTAATAGGCAAAATGTTTCTATTTCTGTCGGCGGGATTTGTAAATATATCTTTTATAATTTGTTCTGATGTTATCTAATTTACAATAATGGGCCCACTTTTTTACTTCATTTCTTATGAAGTGATATTTTATGTCTATATGCTTGGATCTTTAGTGAATTATTGTGTTCTGCGCTAAGATTATGCTGGTTTGATTATCATAATTAATTCTTATGTTTAGAATAGCTTTTAGGTATAGCGCTTCCTGTTCAGAATGTGAGAGCGATATCACTTCAATTCCCGAAATAGAGAGATATACAATCTGCTGATTTGTAGATTTCCATGTTATAGCAGGCATATTTTCTGATAGTCAAAAACAATATCCAGTTATAGTTTCCGATCGCCATCGTTTTCCCAATATGAATTTGAAAACCTCTCTCATTTTAGGGAACTTGTTAATTTTCTAAATACTAACTTCTGTTCTTTAGTTCCTTTAAAATAATAAAATACTTGTTTAGCTCTGTTGAAAGCCCTCATTGTTAGTCTTGATAACTTTAGTAATAGTTTTTTTTTACTGTGTAACATATGCCAGGTCCCGTAGCAGTCATTAAATATATAAGGCTTCCTACTATCTCTCGGTATAGTTTATTATCAATTATTTCAAATTCTGTGTCTGTATTTTTATTAATATCATTTTCCACCGTTATAGTGCGTTTCTCACATTCTTGTATTTCAAAATTTAATAGGATTTTATCAATGTACCTCAGTTTATTCGTTTCAATAATTCCTTTTTCATGAGTAAATTGTACGCTCAGAAACCATGATATCTGTCCAAGATCCGTCATTTGTACTGTTCATTTTATCTTTTGTTAACAGCGGTTCACACTATGTCACAATTTGATGCGATTAAAATGCCATCGACCCATAAAACTCATTAATATATTTCGTTGTTTTTGGTATACAAACAGGAGTCCACTGGGCATTGTTTTGAATTGTTGTTCACTTATATAATCATGAAATACTGTATTCTAAATTCGTCCACTTTGTCTCAGACTGCGGAGTGATTTGTTTAATCCTTCACACGAATTTTATATTTTCCACTATAAATCTTTCTGGAGGGGTATTAAACTTTTACAGTTCATTGGGGCATTTAAATAAGCATTTTTTTACAGTCAATGGATGGATGTTAAGGTTATATTGCGTTGAAAGTTGCAATAAATATTCTGATTGTGGCTAGGTTTGAAGTCAGTGAAAACGTAAAAATATATCCTATGCCATCTTAGCAACAAATCTCGCCTTGTACTATTCAACGCCTAGCGCAGTAGTATTTTTGTAGAAACGCATCGAGAAGAAATGACATGTTAATCCTTTTGGGAGAAGCACCACCGAATAGCTATTATTTCCTGTTAAAACATTTATTTTACTTTACAATTTTACAGCCACCGGTCAAGCGAAAGATGAAATCATGACCCGTATCAATTAGCTACAACAGCTTTCGTCCATCTTATAAAAACGGCTGTGGTCTCCCCAGAAGATAAGATGTTCCACGAAGCTGCGTATATACGAGACCATCGTCAGAACAATCCTTTTCTATGGATGTAAGACCTGGCCACTGCGCAGAGAGGATCTTCATAAACTTGAGGTCCTCTATCACTCCTGCCTCTGTCGTATCCTGCCCATTCGCCTCTCTGACCGAATCTCTAACTCGACCATATGCGCTAGATGTAACATCCTTGGTCTGGAGAAAGCTATACTGAAAATGAGACTACGATGGTTCGTTCACGTGCTGCGCCGACTGGGGGGGGGTCATCCGTCAATTAATAGCGCACAATGCACGCACTTGTTGGAAAAAGCGTTAAAGTGACCAACTTAAGACTTGCCTCGCGACGGTAAAAGCAGATATGGAGATCGTGTCCCGTCCTCGCGTTCATAGTGTCCGTCGTTGAAACCATGAATTGCTGGATCATGCCGTCGACACTGCTGTCGACCGACGAGAGTGGATGGCTTTCATTGGAATGCGGTCAACATCATTGGATCCAGTTCAACCCATTCCGAGTGAATGCCGTTTCACATACAGGTAAGTATGTATTTCATTTTCATGGCAATTTTCCATTGTTTACAATGTTCTGAATTAATTGTTTCGTTAAAGCTTTTTGGCGGATTAGCCATGAAATGGCCATAGTCGACTTGATAGCCCTCCAAATTGTCGACCGCAAACAATTCGGGTCGTTTTTTACTTCTTTTTGGGTAACATTATGTTGAATTCTCGACTTTAATATCAGCATCATACCTGTCACACTTATTAATAATCTTGCCCTCGTTGGCGTCGACTTCAATGTCGTCACTTGTTTTATTAATTTGAGAAAATATTAATTCATCTTCATATGACGGATTTTCGCCTTTGAAATAAAACGTGTCTTTGAATTTCACACATCGGGTTCTTTTTATTTTACCTTTGTCTGGAAAAATACTAGGTAGGCTGGGTTGTTTTCCTCGTACACAAGAAATATACTTTAGTCGGTTTAGATATTTCACTTGCTGTTCTCATCTATAAATACGAAGCAAGTTGAGCAATAAACATGCATTCTACTTACATTTGGATTTCTACTGCAGAAAACTTCATATGGGGTTCTGGATAGTCTTTTGTTAAAGAACCTGTTGCGTACAAAATGCATAGGTCCACAGGTGCGTTTTGAAGTTTTAATTCAATAAGTAGATTGCCACTTCACAAATTGTCCGCCATGATCTTTCAGCTGTTCCATTCTAGTGAGGTGAATTAGGGGTTGATTTTTCATGTTTGATACGATGGTTAATTAATAAAATGTCTCAGTTTTTATTATTAAATCTGTACAATTGTCAGAGCAGAAACACTTTATTGCAACGTAAGGGGACATGTCAGCTAAGTATTTTTTTAGTTGCTAGCAAGGTATCAGATTTGTTCTTTAAGAAATAGACCATTATGAATCCGGAATAATCGGCTATTAAATTTTACACACACCTGAAATTTTCTCCTGCCCGTCGATTTCACGAGACCGTTCAAGTTAAAATGTACCAGTGATAGGATTTTTGTTGCCTTCTTGTCTGGCATCTTGTTTTTGGGTATTTTGCCATTTTACCTTGTGTACAAGCGCCCCAGTTTGTCAAGGTTTCTACGTTTTTATCTTCATTCCGTCTACCACACCCCAAAACAAATATATTTTGTTTAAATTTTGGGATTAGAAGAGCGTTTTCCAAAATGTAGAAACTAAGTTCACCTTTATTATTCCTTAACGAAAGTTTAACATCGCCCATCTTCAAAACGATATCGTTTACTCGTCTACCGTCGGGATGCTCTTGAAAGTACCTCTGAGGTTACAGTTCGGATAAAAAGTTAAAAATCGTAATTTCATAGGCCCTTGCTTCACAATTATCAACAAATTACTTACTGCTCGTTGAAGTGGCAAACGTACATGAAAATAAAAATGTATGTTTAATAACGGAGCTCTCCACATTCTTAATGAAGTCCTCTATTAAAGTGTTGTATCTACATTGCAAACGCTTGTGATTGGATCGCCGACGATTAAAGTTCAAGTAATGGTCGTCATTTTCTTAGGAGAAAAACTGTTTTTTGAAAAGTTGCGGTCACTATTCGCGGCAGAAGTATAAGTTCATTATGGTGTTTTTAAGTAGGCATTTTTTAAATTTCATGATATTTGAAGATTCGTTTTATTTCTGTGACCATTTTCTCCGTTTCCTCGTAACTCTTAAGTGCCACCTTAAATTGACTAAAAATCATGCTGTATTTTGGGAGGGTTATTAGGGTGGTAAAGAGCTTTAAATAACGCGGCCGATGGAGATAGGCAGACTGTCGCTAATAACTTCAGACATTTTTAATGAATTTGCTGTTGTTTTGGCCTTATAATATAATTTGTAATCGGCATGGCTTCCGTATATTTCAGAGATGTCAGTTGAGTATATAAAGAGATCATTTGAGATTTTCCTTTCAATAAATAATGCTCTCTTAATATGTTCAATGCTTTGAAGCGATCGTCCAAGGCTTCTCGCATTACCAAATATAGACTTCTCTCATCTAAGCACTGTATTAATTCCGCAGACAGTTGCATCGTTTTTAATAAACTCGGAGTCTTTTCTGTTTTCAGGTTGTGCCTGAATTACATTATGCAACTTTTAGATTCGTAAATATTCTAAGAATTTCTCTTCTCACAATTCGAATTATGATTCTGATCCATCGAAGTAAAGTCTACCGCTGGGCTAATAACGTCGTGAATTGGAGGTCATGCTTAATTTCAGAAGAGTTTCATATGAGTAGCTATTCTGTACAAGTCATGGAGATGAAGAGATTTCAGGAGGTAACTGTTTTTACAGGCCCTTAACTAAATAATTTTGCAGGTAAAGAGCAAAATATTTTTCTCCTGCTGACCCGAAGACATTATATGCTGGAATGCCCAAAGATCCAATATTTTATGGGATATTTCTGGTTTCTGACTGATTGCTAGCAAAACGGGGTTTAATTTGATTCGTCAGTTCTTATCGTCAGTGTATGTTAGTAGAATGTTCCAACTTTCAGTGCTCATAATCTCATTAGGTATCAAAATTATTGCAATATAAAAAGGGAGTTAAGATCATGCAAAATATTATTTTATAAACATTTATTAACCATAAAAATAAATACAAGATAAGCAGAATTATTACCTTATTCAATGAAGTTTTACAAATTTAGCTTTCTCTCTTCGAGGGCGGGGGCTAGCGAAATAATTTTATATAACAGTGCCGGTTAGCGAAAAAATTGAAGTTTAAAAGTTCGAAGGATTATGTAGATGCAAGCGAAAAAATATTCAGATTATGTTACAATTATACAATAACAAAATCTAATCAAGAAAGCTGATTAAAAATGAGTCAAATCTGTAAATCTGTTGTATGACTCGGAATAAAAATATCTCTAGAAAAGACCAAATTTTTAAAACTCTACTAATTTACTTTATTTTTATTTCTTGTTTTATCGACATCATGTGTTTGTAAATCATTATTTTCATAATTTGAACTCCCTTCATCCGACCGTAGTGGAATGCGCCATAAATAGATGGTAATATGTAATACGAGTAAGAATGAGCTGCTCCACTTCAATGATTACAAAAGGCTTTCCCAACCACCGATATCCATCACAAATAGCACCCTACAAGATCAAATTTATTGTGGATATTGCGAAGATTGCTGTGAATAAGATGGGTTCTCTCTATCGTGCTAAATAATTACTAACACATGAGAATATCTTTAACTTCTGTCAAGCCACCATTCGCCCACTTATGAGGTTTTGTTGCCACATCGGTGTTGGTGTATCTAGCGCTAGTCTCAATTCTTGATCAGCTTCAAATACAATTCTTCAATCTAATAAATCCTTTATTGTAAAATAAGCTCCAATCCTTAAACCATTGTCACAATGTTGCATCTCTGTGCATATTTTACAAGTGTTTTGATGGAATCGATGGATTTTCAATGAATGGCTCGTCTCATCGGAGGAGGTGTTTTAGCAAAAGACATATAAGTAATTCTCAGTTTTGCTTCATAGCATATAGACCGACAATTACATTTTAAATGATAGTGTAAAAACTATACTCCATGGTTGAATGAATAAAGATAGAAGGATAGCTGTAAAGCGCAAAACAATGAAAACTACAATAAACCAGGAAAAAAACGTTTTAAAATTATTTGTACTCATTTGTTGAACAATACATTTTGTTATAATTCTACATGATTTTTTTTCATATTTTTTTATCTATATCTATCTATCTATCTACCTATCTCTCTCTCTCTCTCTCTCTCTCTCTATATATATATATATATATATATATATATATATATATATATATATATATATATATATATATATATATACCGTGGTGGCAAAAAGAAAATCCACACTTCTCACTCTTTCAAAAAACACCAAATTTAAGCTAAATTGAATGTAACTGTTTAAACAACCATTATCTCCTTTTATTCGCCTTTTATTCCTCTATAAATTTACCTGTTTATATTTGACCTTTAATTGAACTACACTGGTCGTCACGTCAAATCAAAAGTAATTTACTTTAAATCGAGAAGGCAAAAAGAAACTCCTCACAATGGGAAATTTTTATTTAAATATAACTTACGAACATTAATGCAACACAAATACAACAGGAACACTATGTACTAGTTAATATTTGTAGCATCCCTCTTATACAATTTGACAGCCTGCAATCTTTTGGACATCCTTGATTTAGTCTGCGGCAATAATCCGGTGAAAGTGCCTCAATCTTCGCTTTAATTTTAGTCTAAAGTTCTTCCATATGTGAGATTTTATCAATGCGTAGCTGTTGCTGAATGTAATGTAATACGTTTTCGAAACAATTGAGGTCTGGAGATTGTGCAGAACAATCCAAACACAGAATATCATATTCTTCAAGGAACATTTTGACATTGCCAGCTGTGTGATAGAATCATTATCCTGCATGAAGAATGGATTATCATTCAAATTCCGGCCAAACTAGGGTAGAAAATGCTCAGTTAACATATTAATGTACTTGGTCGAAACAATCTAACCTTGCAAGCACCTGACGATAACTACGAAAGTGTCGAGGTATATGGAGTAAATGTTACGTTGTATAACCTGGGACAAAAAAAAAACAGTTTAAGATGCTTTGTTAATAAGGTGGATATATAAAGCTGGATTTAAGCTCATTTGTTGCTGAAGAGTTTGTTTTGCCTTCTCTATTTGACGTTATTTTTTTTTAATTTACGTGGACAGTAAGATACTCCAATTAAAAGTCAAATATGAACAGGTAAAATTATAGAGGAATAAAATGCGAACATATATATATATATATATATATATATATATATATATATATATATATATATATATATATATATAATACAGGGTGAGGCAAAGCAACTTGATTATTTAGTATTATGTAAATACGCAATTTGCTCTGCCCTACCCCCATATATATATATATATATATATATATATATATATATATATATATATATATATATATATATATATATATATATATATATATATATATATATATATATATATATATATATATATATATATATATATATATATATATATATATATATATATATATATATATATATATATATATATATATATATATATATATATATATATATATATATATATATATATATATATATATATATATATATATATATATATATATATATATATATATATATATATATATATATATATATATATATATATATATATATATATATATATATATATATATATATATATATATATATATATATATATATATATATATATATATATATATATATATATATATATATATATATATATATTGCAAATCATTCCACTATGGAGTTGTTGAAACTTAGACTTAGACTGTTCCTTTATTTGTAACGCATATTACATTGAAAAATACAGATAAAAGATGTTGAAGATGACAATGGGTTTGTAATAATACGAGCAAATAAGTGAACTGATAAAGATGTATTGTTACAGTGCGCGTGCTCGATCCTGTTCAGCCTCCGTTCCCTCTCCATTTCTTAATTTAAATATAAACGTTTTAGCCAGAACGCGCACCAAACAAGAATTTAAAAAAAAAAACAGAAAAGAAACTAAGCATTCATCAATTTCAAAAGCAGATACCAACATACGTTTTCAGTTTTATTGGATATCATCTCGATGTCCGCCTAGGTTTTCATTAGCTGTTCGCCTCTGAATAGCCAACATAGTCTGCCAAACTCCGTCACGGGAAAAACACATGGATGTCAATCTCCGTCGGTAGAAATCTGGAACGCACATACACTTTGTAATTAATATTATTTTATGCTCAGACGCGCAGGCATACGGGAAGACGTTTCAAATATCGTCGTTAGAGGTTCATGTTACTGTGTCATACCTTGGGGAGCATTCGGTTACACAAACACACACGCACGTATATATATATATATATATATATATATATATATATATATATATATATATATATATATATATACGAGCAAACAGTTAATAAAACATGTTTAAAAACCTTTTGTAAATGAGTTAAAAACATAAATAATCTGAAAAGGAAACACTAGATAAGTGGATAGTCCTTAATCCGCTGAGTTTCGAAGAAATACTTTCTTTCTCATCAGAGGGTAGAAATTAGCAAAATGCGGGATCGGATTTTGCATGCAAAAGTACTTGATGAAACAACAAGTAAGTCAAAGATCTTACTTAATAACAAAAAAAGGGAAGAAGAGGGAATATGGTGAAGAAAAAGGTGATTACACGTGAATGGATAGTCTGGTGGAAGATAAAATAGCCAGTGACAGTAAAATCCAAATATATAACTTCAAGAAAGTTAATTGAATTTCCACACACACACACACACACACACACACACACACACACACACACACACACACACACACACACACACATATATATATATATATGTTTAGTTATATATTTGGATTTTACTCTGTTCCGTCTGCTTGCTTCCCACCGGACTACAACTTGGAGGTCTTCAAGTCCAACGTAAACAAATTCCTAATGAACCGCCCCCTTAAGTAAACACTTCATCAAATCTCCACACTAGCGTAATGTACTTGCAATAACCCTTATCCCTGAGTGGCTTGCGGGCCTTGATAAGTGGTGATCACTGTGTAAAAAAAAAAAAAACGTGTAATCACCTTTTTCTTTACCATATTCACTCTGCTTCATTTTTGTTTTCAAGTAAGATCTTTGACTTACTTGTTGTTTCATCAAATACTTTTGCATGCAAAATCCGATCCCGCATTATGCTAATTCCTACCCTCTGCTGAGAAGGAAAGTATTTCGTCGAAACTCCGCGGATTAAGGACTATCCACTTATCTAGTGTTTCCTTTGCGGATTAAATATGTTTTTAACTCATTTCAAAATGTTTTTTTAACATGCTTTATTAACTGATTGCTCGTATTATAAGCTCTATTTCTAATTTGGTTTTATCGAGCTTTTACATCTGGCTGAGATAACTTTATAAATATTAATTCTTTAATATTTGTAGTATACTTTAATTTTACCATCTTGGTAAACTTAACCTTTTTTGGACCGACCATAGCATTTGCTTTACGATTTCGTTCATTTTTAAAATATGAGTTCACCATAGCTTAATGACTTTATATATAAAATTTGAACTTTATACGATATCAATTTTTTTATTTTATTGTGTGTTCCATTTAAGGAACATTGGGAGGTTACAGGTGAACGACATAGAAATTCTGACAATTTATTCCTTTGTAAAATAAGTGATCTCTTATAAAGCTATAAAATAAAATTCCATGTATAATATACTAGATCTAAAATATAAGAAAAGAAGGGTTTATTTTATATGTTTTCATTGTTTCTTATGATATTTTTCAAAACACTATTTTCCCCTCTCCGCATGTAACCGAATATTACACTTTCTGCACATATTTTTAGTATTTTTGCTGCACACTTTGCATCTCCCTTGTGTTGTGGACCCTAATGTATGATCCATTCCATCAAATCTTACATTGGCGGGCAATGTTCCAGCCGACATAGATATTCTTCCACGTTGTGGTCCTGCCTTTAGCAAACACAGTGCGATTTGACTGCGAAATTCCAAATGAGATAGTATTTTTTATCGGTTTTGCAGTGAAGCCTCCATGCTGCTATCACTGACAAATTTATTACATTGGTGAAGAGTGGCCAGTACCACTTTTTACCCCGTATACTAGGTCGATAAGATTCAGCTAGTCTATCCATTAGGTCGACAACACTCATTCCTTTATTGTAAGAGTGTACGAGATGCGGCTGCGGAAACTGTTTTTCTCCCCCTTTGACACGACGTCTTACCTTATGAACAGGCTTATGGTTTTCCAAATTGCTTGCAATTGTTACAATTGAGTTGTCATGCCATTTTGCAACATAGACCATCAGAACAATAATCAAAAGCTCCCCTTTCTTTTTTCCTGAGAATTTTTCTGCAGATGAGCTTTTTCGTTGTATTAGATGTTCTTGTTTCTCTTACCGTTCCAGTTGCTCTAACACTTTTATCACCTAGTTCAGACAGTAGGTTGTAGCTTGTAAAAAAGTTATCAAAGTACAATTCGTTGCAAGTAATATCCGTATTCGACATTATAACATCTACCATGCCGTTGATTACCCTAGTACCAAGGGACAAGTTTTCAGGGTTATTCCCCTTTCCCTGGTAGACTTTCATATGATAAGGAAAGCCATCATTGCCGCAAATACACCAGATTTTATATCCGAAACGTATTGGCTTCCGTCTGATGAACATTTTAGCACTGTGACGTCCATAATATGGAACCATTGACTCATCTATACTGAGCAGTTTGTGAAAAACATCAAATTGCACAAGATTTTCATTCATCATATCATATAATGGTGAAATCTTACTCATTTTATTACCTGCAGTAAGCTTCAGATTATCAGCAAAGTGTGAGTACTTTTTTATTTCAAGATACCTGTTTCTACTCATAGTTTTAGCAACAATTTCTACACGAAAATCAGGCTGGGTTGACCAATACAGCTTCTCTTGTGGTACAAGATGATATCCTGATAACAAGATGATCCCTAAAAATTGTTCCATTTCATGTTCTAATATTATGACTTTTTCAACGTTTTTATCCCTATTAGCATATAGGTTAGTTTGAAAAACTATATGTTGCAACATTTCGGTAGAAAATATTAGCTTCCAAATTTCATAAGGTGTCATTCCTTCAAGTTTTTCAAGCTTCTGATCTATAACGGCATTTCCAACTTGCATTGGCTTGCTAAATATAGCACTCTTCTTCCAAACAATGTTACTATTCTGTTTCCTTTTTTTTTTCTTTTGAAGTGGCAGGATTTCGGATCAGACTCGCTTTCCGTATTTTTTTCTATTTCAATTTCTCCAGCCGGCTCATACTCAACTTCCGGGTCTTCGGGAATTTCCTCGATATCTCTTGATCTGCTGCATCTCCTGCAGTAGGAGGTAGCACAACAATGGCTGCAGGATCTGATGATTGCTCAATTACCTCACGAGCTTCAGCAAGTGGGGAAACTCTTGTCGTCTTTCTTCCATAAAATTTATGAGGATCCATCTATGAAAAAAAGGATGAATATTGTCAGAAATATAAAATTTATATCTATAATTTTTAAAATATTTAGTGCTAACCTTATAAAACGTACCGTATTAGGTAATACAATACAAGATATATGTTGCTACCTTTGGAGCAGTAACCTCCCAATGTTTTATAAATGGAACATTTTTTTTATTTTTCTCATATCAAATTTTTTGTTAGGTGTATTATATTTTTAACAGCATACATACAAACCTTGATTGCTGCTGAAGGATATCCTTTTGATCAAAAACTTCTCTCAGGTTGCTTTATGGTTATTTCAGGCCTTCCAATTCTCATCCAGAAAAACAATGATTATAGCTCTATTTTAAATTCCATTTATTTTAACTATAAGAATAATTTATAAAAGTTTTCATAAATCTGGAGTAAAATGAAGCTATTTTAATAGAAATAACTTACAATTTTACAATTTCTATAGTATGTTGAAAACTATGTTCCATTTAAGGAACATTGGTACAAAAAAGGTTAATTGTAACTTTTATTTTATATATATATATATATATTGTCATTCACATACAGTAGTGTTTCGTTGTATCAGAACTCATCAGTGCGGCTAGACCGCACCTTTCCCCAGCCGTGGATCGAACCTCCAACCGCCACATTGACAGTCGGCAGCTCTCACCATCAGGCCACGAATCAGTGCCGTAAATATTTTTCATCGGGTGTGTGTTAAATCCAATATATATATACATATATATATATATATATATATATATATATATATATATATATATATATATATATATATATATATATTACACAGTGATCACCACTTATCAAGGCCCGGAAGCCACTCAGGTGTTATTGCAAGTACATTACGTTAGTTAAGAGATTTGATGAAGTGTTTACTTAAGGGGGCGGTTCATTAGGAATTTGTTTACGTTGGACTTGAAGACCTCCAAGTTGTAGTCCGGTGGGAAGCAGGCAGATGGAAAAGAGTTCCACAGGCGTGCAGTTCTAAGAAAGAAGCTTTGTTCATGGAATCGACGGTTTGATTTAGGCACAGATATGGAGTGGGGGAAATTTTTCACAGTTGATTCAGCTAGACGGGTGTTTTTCGTGAAAGATTGGCGAGGGGGGGCCAGAGATTAGAGTTCAGACGAGCACCTGCCATGGAAATAACAATAAAACAAGGATAGGCTCGTAACTTCTCTTCTGTGGGAGAGAGGTTGCAGGGTACAGAAAAGGGCATCCCCCACTAAGTCACGAAGTCTATTTTGTACTCTGCCCAGATATGGCAACAGTATTCCATCCTTGGACGTACTTGGCTTTTATATAGATAGAGAATTGCATCAGTAGTGAAATATCTTCTGGAGCGGTAGAAGGATCCCACCATCTTTCCAGCGACCTTGGCAACAGACTTGATGTACGTGTTCCATTTCAGATCAGGAGTAAAGGTCAAACCCAGAAGCTTGTAAAAACACGGGGCCTCACCCAGACGAGAGCCATCCATCATAATTGATGCAAGATGGGGATCAGAGCGTTGATGATGTAAGGATAGGAGTTTGGCTTTGGATGCATTAAAGGTAACCAGCCACATCTTCCCCCACTGAACCGCTCGAGATCAGAGGAGAGAGAATCAGAGAGAACAGCCTTTGATGTGTTGCCGTAGATGGTTGTGTCATCAGCATAGATGTCAACGAATGATTTAAGAATATGTTTAGGGAGGTCATTGATGTAGATCAGGGAGAGAGTTGGGCCCAGAATATATATATATATGTATATATATATATATATATATATATATATGTGTGTGTTTGTGTGTGTGTTTGTGCGGGTGTCCTTGCTAGCGCTACCAGATCAGGTTGTCTGAATATATTGGCTTTCTGAGATGAAATACACTTAGTATTGACGTATTTTGTTTTTTCCACTTCCTTTTACAAAAACTTAATTATGTTCTGCAAAACCAACACCAAAAACAACAACACACCATTTCCCTCTTTTCTTTCTTTCCTTTTCTCTTTCTGTCTCCCCCACTTCCTGACTGGTTTCCTAACTTAATATGTACTAAACATAAATACTGTAACCCTTTTTCCTCTCTCATTGCAAAACTAATTCATGCAGGGAACGAAAACGATAAAATCCACTTTAGATGACCAAACTAAACACAACATACAAGCGATTTGTACTTGGAAAAGAAGTTGTATTGAAGGAGTTAAGCCATTACCAGGTCAGTTGTAGTTGCTTAAAAATTTAACTGTGGCTTGATATCCGCCCCATACTCAATCATACAGATGAATGTAAGCAAAACTGAGGGCAAGAATCGGACACTGAATTCTCATACAGACTGCCTTCAAACTAACACTTGTGTTCCACCATGGCAAGGATGATTGCATCAGTGTAGGAAGATGCTTCTGATAACACGTAGTCAATGTCATCGGCAAATGCTAGAAGTACATCTCGACCTTTCTTGTAGGCTACAAAGCCAGGTATCGAGTCGAGTTCACATCAGGTATGTCTGTTCCAAACTTCTCAAGTCACTCCTTGTATAAACTAACCAGTTGAGAAAGTCGGAATGTGGCTGGCTCATGAGAGCTGTATCTTTTTTCAATGACATATGTCAGGAGTTCCGAGAATACCAAGGAATAAAATCATTTTCTTAGGATTACTCGAGTGTTTCTTTGTTCTTCCGGGCAATGTGTGCTCGTTCTCTGTTATACAGAGCAGTCAAGCAAGCGCAATGGTATTTCAGTCCTAGGGCCACCACGTCTCCACCACTCAAAGGAGCAAGTAGTCTACCATCATTGAGGTTACGGTCACATTCGTTGAGCGTCTCATTCAGTTGCATGGTTATGGATTGCCGCAACTCTGATGGTAGTTCCTTCTTCACAAAGGAAACACTGTTCCATCACCATACTAGTTATTCGCATTTTTGTGTGAGTTTCATCAGGACTATTCTGAATTTCAGTTGCTCTTTTAGTTGCACGCTCAAGCTTGCTGCTGTTGAACATTAAACGACAGGTTTTATGGTACTTTTCACTGTTTGGTCTCAATGTGTCCTTGATGTCACCTCCATCATCTAGTCAGGATGAGTCTACTTTTATTGGTAACATGTTGATTGCCTGAAATTGTGGTATGTCCGTGGCTAGCATGGAATAGACATCAGAATTACATTCATATCGTTTTGGAAGATACTTTGTTCTCTCTCGTGTCTTTTTAACAAAGGTAACATTTCCCTTAATCAGTTTTCGATCCGCTACTCAGTGGGTTGTTCCCAGATCTTTTGCGTCTACATTTGAAGGTCAAGGAGCTATCCTTTTACAGCCTAACTGTACAACACTCAAAGCACATTAAAGCATGGGATACAACGAGGCTCAGGCATCTGTATCCTTACACCTAATCCGATCGTTCACCCAACGCTGTTTAGGTCCCGTGCGATCTGTACATCTTCTGGGTAACTAAAACCCTGTTACCCTTGGCTCGATTCTCCCGTGCTGGCACACCCTGTCAATTCAGGCGCGGCTATCTAACAACTATACTACAGTTAACTACAATTCTAGTTGAGATGCATAAGGGAATAATTAGATTGCATTTGGTGCACTTGTAAATACTACTGTCTAAAATTAGTTTACCACCACATCAGTTAGTAACCACAAATATAGTAAGTAAACTAAAAGCCGACGCTGGTTCCCGTGATTAGTTTCACAGCAATGATGTCACCAGCGTGCGCTGATTGCTTTTTGACATCACTCGTACGGTATCACAAGCCAAACTGCTTTAATATTAAACTGCATTAGTGTAACAAATAATTGACAGTGAACTTTTTCACTACAGACTCGGCACAGAGCATAGAAACAGGTAAGGTTATAGTTGAAAACATCACTACATACGTAATATGAGCCGCCATTTTGAAAAATGGTGGTCATATTGAAATTTTCACGGCAAAATTGGCTTAATTGTATGAGAATACATTCATTTCATTTTTGGACCATAAAGAAATAGTGTTAATCGGAGTTCTTCTTCAAAAATTAAAATTTGTCAGGTTTGCTTCTGCAGCCATCTTTAAAATTGGCAGGCATCTGGAATGTTCTGATGGCTAACGATTTTTGTTAAAATGTATGTGCCAACTTTGCTGCTTGTATAAGAAAGTAAAAGATTATTATGGAATACTGAGATAACCTACCCCACTATAAATTGTTTCCCGGCATCTAGGGTCCGCAACAGCTAAGGAGTGGGATTTGACTGCTTGTCGGATGAGTTGGGATTATGCACGTCGATGTGGGCACAATACGTATGAGTTCATGAAAAGGAATTCCGTTAAAGTACTTGTAAAACAGCCACAGTGGTGTTACATTGCGGCGATGGTATAGATTCGAACTTGGCTGATACGGCAGTCCTATTAGATTTGATTGTATTTTTGAACACTCACTAAGAGTTATAGACTAGGTGTAACAATACACAATGTATGAGCAAATTTGGGTTTTATAAAGGTATATGATACTTTCTGCTGTCAGTAATTTTCTAGCACATAAGCGAGGTAAGACTAACAAAATATTACGATACAAATAGACGGGTTAAATTTACTTAAAATCATGGATAAATACGCAAGTAAAGTTATACTAAATCTGGGGAAAATAGAATAGGTAAGTTGTATTCCAAAAATTAAACTAAACCCATCTTGCTCCTCTGAATCCAATCATGACTGACGCATCGATTACATGATAACTTCGTAAGGTACGAGGGGCGTACAATAAGAAATGCCCCTGACCCACTTTCAGTTGTCTGATTAAGCTGAAATTTTGCATGTACAGTGATTTATATCGCTACGGGTTATGTGACAAATTACAGCTCTGAACTAATTGTGGTTTCTGTTTTACAAGTGTTTGAAATTGAGACAGGTGTAAAATGAAGCATGTTAAATGTCGAGCAGTGATCTGTTTTTTTTTATTTGAAAGGACGCACACCACAGGAGACATTTGATTAAATGAAAGAAACTTATGGTGATAATGCCCCATCATATGACCTTGTAAAACGCTTGCATCGTGGCATCGTGAATTTAAACATGGCTGTAAGTCTGTGGAAACAGCTCCTAGACCTGGTCGCCCCACTTCTGCCATTGATGAGGCATCTGTCCGTCAAGTTGAGGCTGCCATTTTGGAAGATCAGCGCATTACTATTCGCCAAATAGCCCAAGATGTCAAGATTATGGATGAATTTGGAGATGTGTCAAGAAGATGATTTAAAGTTTTTCAAAAGACTGATTACACAGGATGGACCATGGATCCATCAATATGATCCAGAGATCAAAGCCCAGTCAATGCAGTGGAAGCACTTGGACTCACCACCTCCAAAGAAACCAAGGTGGAGCTTTCCGCTGGCAAGGTCATGCTCACAGTCTTCTGGGACCAGAACGGAGTAAAGATTACAGATTTCCTGGCAAAGGGTACCACATTAACAGGAGCCCATAATGCTTCACTTTTGATGAAATTAAGGGAAGCTATCAAAATCCAGAGGCGGGGCAAGATCAGCAAAGGTACTCTTCCCCTGCAGGAGAATGCTCCGGTCCACAACTCGCAAGTCGTCAGATCAAAAGCACGGGCGTGTGGTTATGAAATCCGTATGTGGTTATTAAATCCTACCCCATCCTTCCTACTCTCCTGATCTTGCACCCTCTGACTTTCACCTCTTCCCAGCCATGAAGTTTTTTTGAAAGGAAAGTGTTTTCCAGGTGATGCAACCTTGATTTCTGAAGTCACGTCGTGGTTGGAGGACCAACCTGAGGTGTTCTACAAAAACGGTCTCCAGAGCTGCATCAAACGATGGGAGAAATGCATAACTCTGGGTGGTTCCTATGTAGAGAAAGACTAATAACTGTGCCAAGTCTCGTTGCTCTACTACTATGGCAAGTAGGTCAGGGGCGTTACGTATCGCACGCCCCTCGTAAATAAAGGGTTGTTCGAAATTCCGTCCCGATTTCCGAATTCGACAGAAACATTCTTTAGTGCGACAAAATCCACCTGTAGAGGAACGAAGGCTACATCGATCGCAACGATGTGAAAATGACACACACTAGGAGAATAGAAGTCTGAATAATCTAAATAATATGGATGTTTTTTGTTCTTATCAATATCTTCTCTTTATTAAATTATGCAGTTAAGAAAACCAAAAGAAAAAAAACTCATAAAGTTCAAATTTGCATACATGATTACTCTTATATTTTCTTATTTTCTTCTTATTATCTGTTACAATTAAGATTAACATATAACATTATTGAAGTAGGGCGGGAACGCGTACGTTTATCTTTACTATATATAATATATGTGTCTATACATAATATATATGTATACATACTTCTACAATCCCGCAAAAATAATCGGAAAGATATTGAATCAATGTAATAAGAGTGATACGTGTGAAACTGAAATTATAGGTGAGTCTTGACGGAGTAACGTAAAATATTCCCCCTGTAAAAAATTCTTCGTCTTTGATCTATAAGAGAGAAACTGGTAATTGGATCCCTCCCCCCCCCAAAAAAAAAAACCATTTTAACTTTCTAAAAAAATCTAAAAAAAAAAAAAACAACAACAATAACAACACATTTAACTTTCTACACTACATAAAATATTATGGACATATAAAGGGCTTTAATATTTCAGTGCCTGTTACTTAACAAGAAATGGAACGACTTTTTTGTTTGTGAAACCATCATTAGAAGACTGTCCCGTAGGGACAATAGGTTCACGCTATTTAGTTTGTTTTTCAACAGAGCTCTTCTTTCCTAGCTGCATGTATTTACTCGGAACTTACCACTTATCAAGGACCGATAGCCATTCGAGGATAAGGGTTAATGCATTTATGGTGCAAGTATAGTAATCGTTAATGGTGTAAATTGGGAAAAATTTGGTTATTTATGGGGACGGCTCAACAAGAATTTGTTTACATTGAATTTGGAGGTCATTATGTTGTCGGGAAGCAGACTAGCAGAACAGTATTCAATAGGCGGAGAGTTTTGAGAAAGAAGCTTTATTCATGGAATCTGCGTTTATATTTACCCATAGATAGAGAGTGGTGGAAGTCTATAAAGTATTTGTAGCCAGTCGAGTGTGTGTGTTTTTTTGTGTTTTTGGTTTTTATTTTGTGAAAGTTTGGCAACGAGGAACCATAGATTGTAGTTCAGTCGAGCACTTAACATGAAAATAACGATAGAGCAGAGATAGGCTCGTAACGTCTCTTCTGTGGGAACGAGGTTGCAGGAAAAGAAAAGGGCAGTATCTACTAGGCTGCGAGCCCGGTTTAAAATCTATCAAAATTTGGATAGGACGCACCGAGCAGTTCCTGCCCAAATGCGGTAACACACTGCGTTTTAAGGCGTACCTGTCTGTTATGCAGAAGGAGGATTGCATCGAGAGTGAGACACCTACTGGAGCGGTAGAATGATCCAACCATCTTGTTATTGTTTATTATTGTGTTCTGTTTGTATTTTTTCTACAACGCATAGAGTGGATAAAGTGCTTGGCAAAATTCCGTTTTCAGTCAGTTTCTATCTGTGCTTAAATATAAACGCAGATTCCATGAACAAAGCTTCTTGCTCAGAACTAACGCTGTTCCGCGTGCATGCTTCCTGTCTAAATACAACATGGCAGCCTTCAAATCTAATGTAAACAAGTTTCTGTTAATTCGTCCTCATAATCAATTCCACCCAATTTACGCCATTAACGATTGATATACTACCACCGTACATTGATTAATCTTTCAGGCTTTGATAAGTGGTGATTCCCAGGTAAAAAACAAATAATAATATCGTATTATTAGATCTGTAGTGTATTTTATGGAGGTCTGTCATTTTTTAAGTTTTCCTTTGTCTAGACAATGATTTTTAGTAAACGCACAAAGATTAATCTTCGCAAGTTTAGAATACTCACAAGTTTTCACGATGCATTTCAGTATAGATTACCAGGATCGCCCTCTGAGGGTTTTATACATTGCTATATCAAATGCAATATGAAGACACGGCTTGCATAACACTGATTCGTTACACTGCAAGAAATTTGGTAATCCCGAGGGCGTAGTTTAATCATGACGGAGTTCATCGCTTCTGGAGGCTTTGGTTACAAAATAATTTTCTTACAAATGCACTGGCCGGAACCATTGCAGTTGAATGATACTTATGAGTCCCCATGGCATAATTGAACACTGGTAGAGGTCATAGAGCTTTGAAGTTTTTCTTGCTTTATATTAAAAGATTAAACAACTGAGTTGCGCAATATGGAAATATGTTTTTTTTTAATATGTAGCATGTGCTAGAACGTTGGTGGAAGTATGTCTTCTCTTAGATACGTGTTACTCTAGAAAAGAAAAAATGTTTAATGTTCAATATTAATTTAATGCAGTAGCATTGTATATGCAAACATATTGGAACCTGACAGAAGTTATCCCTGTGTTGATTTACTTTGATTATCGGTAACAAACATAAAATTGTGTCCAAAGTATTATTGCTCAAGATAATCCAATCTTTAATGCATAATCTTACGGCATGTTGAATAGACCATGCGTACTTAAAATTTGGCCAGCTCTATAATTGAAATTACGCACGGACACGGTTTAGAAAGTTTTGAATAACATATCAGTTTCTGTGTAAGGCCAGAGCTGCCTTGTCTCTTTTATAAAAATCCTCTTGCACTCCAAAATACTTAACAAGACTGTCCTGTCGAACACGTGGTACACTGTTCGTATCCGACCACTTTAGTACTCTTGCTTTTTCTGTCGGTCACTTGTGTAACATATCTATCTCTGTCGTCCCCCTTTTTTATAATCGTTTCCCCCCTTCATTCCCGTGACGTCACTTAACGCACGGCTCGGTCATTTGCTTTCAGCTGCCATATGCTCTTCCGTGCTCGTTTACATATGTTAAAATACTTAAAGTCCAACAAATTTTTCCGATGCGAACAACTGTCCTCGATATAAAAATAACACAAAAAATAATATATTTTCTATGAAATAAATAACAAAAATAATATCTTCTAAAACTGCGCAACAGTAAGTTCTAGTAAATCCTTAAGTTTTCGTAAAACTAGTACTATGATCCGTGTCTTCAAATAGTGTGATTACTATATTACCTCGTTACGTAACATTTTTGAATGATTGTTGTTACTGTGGAAATAAGCTTCTTTTGATGAAGAAAAGAACGGAAGGACGTTTGCTGGGAGTATCATCAAAATTTTATTTACAGAGAATGAGGAAAATAACCGTTTTGGTCATATTTTAACAAAAGACTGGTATTCAGGAAGTTTGATTCCAACCCTACTTTACCAAAATGGCTGGCAAATGCAAAAGAACATGTAAGCAAAATTATAAAATGAAACACATACACAAGAAGTACAAAAAAAACAAAAGAATACGTAAGCAACAATATAAAATGAAACACCTACACAAGAAGTACAAAAAAAACAAAAGAACATATAAGCAAAATTATAAAATGAAACACATACACAAGAAGTAAAAAAAAATAAAAGAATACATAAGCAACAATATAAAATGAAACACATACACAAGAGTGTACAAAAAAAACAAAAGAACATGTAAGCAAAATTATAAAATGAAACACATACACAAGAAGTACAAAAAAATAAAAGAATACATAAGCAACAATATAAAATGAAACACATACACAAGAAGTACAAAAAAAACAAAAGAACATGTAAGCAAAATTATAAAATGAAACACATACACAAGAAGTACAAAAAAATAAAAGAATACATAAGCAACAATATAAAATGAAACACATACACAAGAAGTACAAAAAAAACAAAAGAACATGTAAGCAACAATATAAAATGAAACACATACACAAGAAGTACAAAAAAAACAAAAGATCATGTAAGCAAAATTATAAAATGAAACACATACACAAGAAGTACAAAAAAATAAAAGAATACATAAGCAACAATATAAAATGAAACACATACACAAGAAGTACAAAAAAAACAAAAGAACATGTAAGCAAAATTATAAAATAAAACACATACACAAGAAGTACAAAAAACAAAAGAATACGTAAGCAACAATGTAAAATGAAACACATACACAAGAAGTACAAAAAACAAAAGAATACGTAAGCAACAATATAAAATGAAACACATACACAAGAAGTACAAAAAACAAAAGAATACGTAAGCAACAATGTAAAATGAAACACATACACAAGAAGTACAAAAAACAAAAGAACATGTAAGCAACAATATAAAATGAAACACATACACAAGAAGTACAAAAAACAAAAGAACATGTAAGCAACAATATAAAATGAAACACATACACAAGAAGTACAAAAAACAAAAGAATACGTAAGCAACAATATAAAATGAAACACATACACAAGAAGTACAAAACACAAAAGAACATGTAAGCAACAATATAAAATGAAACACATACACAAGAAGTACAAAAAACAAAAGAATACGTAAGCAACAATATAAAATGAAACACATACACAAGAAGTACAAAAAACAAAAGAATACGTAAGCAACAATATAAAATGAAACACATACACAAGAAGTACAAAAAACAAAAGAACATGTAAGCAACAATATAAAATGAAACACATACACAAGAAGTACAAAAAACAAAAGAATACGTAAGCAACAATATAAAATGAAACACATACACAAGAAGTACAAAAAACAAAAGAATACGTAAGCAACAATATAAAATGAAACACATACACAAGAAGTACAAAAAAAACAAAAGAACATGTAAGCAACAATATAAAATGTAACACATACACAAGAAGTACAAAAAACAAAAGAATACGTAAGCAACAATATAAAATGAAACACATACACAAGAAGTACAAAAAACAAAAGTATACGTAAGCAACAATATAAAATGAAACACATACACAAGAAGTACAAAAAACAAAAGAACATGTAAGCAACAATATAAAATGAAACACATACACAAGAAGTACAAAAAACAAAAGAATACGTAAGCAACAATATAAAATGAAACACATACACAAGAAGTACAAAAAACAAAAGAATACGTAAGCAACAATATAAAATGAAACACATACACAAGAAGTGCAAAAAACAAAAGAACATGTAAGCAACAATATAAAATGAAACACATACACAAGAAGTACAAAAAACAAAAGAATACGTAAGCAACAATATAAAATGAAACACATACACAAGAAGTACAAAAAACAAAAGAATACGTAAGCAACAATATAAAATGAAACACATACACAAGAAGTACAAAAAACAAAAGAACATGTAAGAAACAATATAAAATGAAACACATACACAAGAAGTACAAAAAACAAAAGAATACGTAAGCAACAATATAAAATGAAACACATACACAAGAAGTACAAAAAACAAAAGAATACGTAAGCAACAATATAAAATGAAACACATACACAAGAGGTACAAAAAACAAAAGAACAAGTAAGCAACAATATAAAATGAAACACATACACAAGAAGTACAAAAAACAAAAGAATACGTAAGCAACAATATAAAATGAAACACATACACAAGAAGTACAAAAAACAAAAGAATACGTAAGCAACAATATAAAATGAAACACATACACAAGAAGTACAAAAAACAAAAGAATACGTAAGCAACAATGTAAAATGAAACACATACACAAGAAGTACAAAAAACAAAAGAATACGTAAGCAACAATATAAAATAAAACACATACACAAGAAGTACAAAAAACAAAAGAACATGTAAGCAACAATATAAAATGAAACACATACACAAGAAGTACAAAAAACAAAAGAATACGTAAGCAACAATATAAAATGAAACACATACACAAGAAGTACAAAAAACAAAAGAATACGTAAGCAACAATATAAAATGAAACACATACACAAGAAGTACAAAAAACAAAAGAATACGTAAGCAACAATATAAAATGAAACACATACACAAGAAGTACAAAAAACAAAAGAACATGTAAGCAACAATATAAAATGAAACACATACACAAGAAGTACAAAAAACAAAAGAATACGTAAGCAACAATATAAAATGAAACACATACACAAGAAGTACAAAAAACAAAAGAATACGTAAGCAACAATATAAAATGAAACACATACACAAGAAGTACAAAAAACAAAAGAATACGTAAGCAACAATATAAAATGAAACACATACACAAGAAGTACAAAAAACAAAAGAATACGTAAGCAACAATATAAAATGAAACACATACACAAGAAGTACAAAAAACAAAAGAATACGTAAGCGAAATTATAAAATGAAACACATACACAAGAAGTACAAAAAAAGCAATACACATGAAACTTTTGAAAGAATGAAAAATGTTGAGACATTGTTTTCGTTTATTTTTGATATTTACAAAAAAGGGGGTCAGTTGCTACCTTCTCATTACTAGCTTCCAATAAACAGCATAATAACAAGTTAGGATCTAATACAAATTGTTCTCAATCATATTCTGGATAAAAGGTTATAGAAGAGGTTTCTGAATTTTATTTAAAGGGATTTCTTTCCTGTTGTCAATTATCGAGCGTATTGGTGGGGATGGTCAAATGCAGTCTATGAATTTTCTCTTGGAATGATCACTAATACCTTCTTTTTCTTTTTCCTGCACATCCAGATCCATAATTGTTTCTTTTGGAGTACCTTTCTCCCTCTTCCTGGACCAGTCCCCCAATAAATTCTGTGGATGTAACGTTCTCCCCATACACTATTGCCACTGTCTTCCTCTTCGTCTTTTATCCTAGCTAATTGCTTACTTTTAAACTTGACTTTCTAAGAGGAATCGGTGACAAAAACAAACAGATATACGGGCAATCTGCTTAGATTATTACTACCTTATTGGCGGTATCTCATTCTTACAGCTTCCACAGAGAGTCTAATATAGAAAACTAGACGCCATTTGTAATCGTTCGACTGTTTTTTCTGCCTCAACTTCACGTCACGCGTCTCTGGGAACGATCTTGTTTGCAGAATCAAGGTTATCTTGACATGCCCTAATGTGATTATTTCCCAAAATCTAGACTGGCTAACTTAATCGCTAGCCATGTAGAGTTTCTAATATGTAACAGTTATAGAATTCACAATTTTTTTTCTACAATCTAACTACGAGGTGTGTTCAAAATATAATGCGTTCTACTTTTTATTCCGGCCGAATGGATTGGAATTTGCGTTGTTATGATAACGGAACTAATGTTTTCATAACCGGAACGATGCAGATATTAACGTCATGAAACTACGAAAGCTGCTCTCTTATGAACGGATACTAGAAACAGTTATTGAATTCTTGGAGATGAAAGAAAAGACTGACAAAAGGTTATTTCTAATTGAACATTAACTTAAAACTCAGAGATCTAAACGGCTACTGACAAAACACTATTTCACATTGAAGCATGAATTTGCATCTAAGAGATCAACCGAGAAAACTTACAATGCTTATTCAATCTTGGAGCCTAACGCATTTAAAACTCGACATGTGATTGAACCGTCGAACATGCACAATACACACTGTAAAAGCGAAACATTTTAAGAAAGATAAGAAATTTCACTTTGCGATTAACGCAATGTACATATATGTACAATTTAGTATTTTATGATTCTTTTGATTATAATTTTTGGCAGGCATTTATATAATAGTTCTAGTAAATAGTCACGGGAGAAACAAGCTACAAATAATTAAAATCTCAAATGAAAGCTATGCTATCCAGACGATATGAGCCGAACAATATCAATCGTATCAAGTCGTCAATCTGCGTCGGTATTCTTGTAAGCATTGTTGTACCTTGGCGGAAGTTTTTTCTCTCTACCTCTC
>NC_136504.1:31069333-31091833 GCF_053919585.1 Euprymna scolopes
AGTAAAGCAACTGGGTCTGACGGCATTCCTATTATAGTGCTTAAAAAGCTTCCAGCAGAATAAGCTCCCAGGTGATCGGTCATCTCCCTCTCAGTACAAACCAACGAGTATCCTGTGCATCATGAGTAAGATGCTGGAATCGTTGATAAATAGAGGAGTAGTCAACCACGTCAGCAAAAATAACCTCCTTAGTGACATGCAATATGGTGTCCGTTCTGCTAGATCTACAGCAGATGTGCTTATGGTTATATCTCATTGGATTAGCGAATCCATCGATGGACGCTTCTTTTATAGGGTAATTTTTCTTGACATATCAAAGGCCTTTGATAAGGTATAAGATAAACGCATACTTCACAAGATCTCAAGCTACGGTATAGCTGGAAATGTATTCTCAATTATTAAATCATTTCTCTATGATGGATTGATAAAAGTAGTAGTTGATGGGCAGAAACCAGAAGCTACCAGTATTAATACTGGACTCCCTCAGAAGTTCATCCGGGGTCTAACTCTCTTCCTGATCTACATCAATGATCTTCCCAATTAAATTCCTTACATCATTCGTACACATTTATGCTGACTATACTACCATTTATGGCAGTATATCCAAGGTCGTAAACGACCAAGTTCTCTCTGATTCTCTCCCCTCTGATCTTGAGTACATGGCAGCATGGGGAAAGAGGTGGCTGGTTACATTAAATGTATCAAAAACTAAGCTTCTATCTTTGCATCATCAACGCTCTGATCTCCATCTGGCATCAATTGAAATGAATGGTTCTCGTATTTGGAGAAGCTCTATGTTTTGACAAACTTCTGTGTTTGACCTTTACTCCTGATCTGAAATGGAGCACGTACACCAAATACGTTGCCAAAGGCGCTAGAAAGATGTTGAAATCCTTCTATCGAGCCAGTAGGCATCTCACTGCAGATGCAAGTCTCTCCGTATATGAGAGCTAGGTACGTCCAAGGATGAAGTACTCCTGTCACCTCTGGGAAGGGGCTGCTAGAAACGTAATCTTGCATTGAGAGAGTTCAAAATAGACTTCATAGCCTATTAGGGGATACCCTTTTCTCTTTCATGCCACCTCTTTGTCATAGAAGACACCTTGCGAGCCTGTCTCTGCTTTATCGTTATTTTAAGTGCAAGTGCTAGACTGAGCTCCAATCTATGGTCCCACCTCGCAAAATTTTTAACAAGAAACACTCGTCTAGCTGAAAACACGATCAATGATTTCCCCCACTCTTTATCTGTGCCTGCACCTAAAAGTAGATTCCAATCTTATTAGAATTGCACGCCTGTAAAATTCTCGTTCCCTTGCCTGCTTTCCAGCTGACTAAAATCGGATTGTTTTCAAGTCGCATGTAAACAAGTTCTTAATGAGCCGTTCCCCTGCCGTAATCCAATTTGCCAAATGTCCACTACGATCAATTACTACGATATTGTCCTATTGACTACTGTGCACGCTTTAACCCTTATCCTCGATTGGCCTCTGGGTCTTGATAAGTTATGATTCCTATGTAAACAAAACATATTTATTTTAAACGATTTAATCATGAATTTAAGTCTTTCAATCAGGATGGCGATATATAAATTTTGTACTCCTTAAAGAATCATGAAATATATATATATATATATATATATATATATATATATATATATATATATATATATATACAGGGAGAGAGAAAGAGAATAAATGACAAAATGTTATATTCCAAAATTCATGATGTTGACTATCTCATAATTTATTCCTTTAATTCAGTTGACATACACAATTCTTTATAGTATCTGTTTCGTAGCGCAAAATCAATCACTTCATTATTATTTTAATCAGTGAATCTATTATGGCCTTAACTCATGCGCTACGAAACAGATACTGCCAAGAATTGTGTAAATCAACTGACTTAAAGGAATAAATTATAAGATGGTCAACATCATGAAGTTTTTCAAATATCTGTTTGTCATTTATTCTCTATATTGCTCTGTAATTACATTGAGCTTCTTAAATAAGGATTGATATATATTATAAGCAAATATATTTCTACAGAAATATATATATATAAGGTGTTAAACATTAGATTTTAATAAAAGTGAAACTGAAACGATATCTTCAGAAATATATATATATATATATATATATAGAGAGAGAGAGAGAGAGAGACAGACAGACAGAGATGTTATTTGTTATTTGTTTTGCGATAATTTTGTAATGAATTCAAATTGTATGCGAAAGTGCATTTTTACCTAAACGCGTGTTGGGAATAATTTTCCCTTTGACCAATTTATTACCCCAAAATGGGGAGCGGCATATTTATTGTTTTTAACATATTATTCCCGCTTACCCCTGAACCCCGTTATCTGCCCTTTCATGTTCTTCTTTATTATGTCCTTTATTCCGTTTCAAAAAACAGAGTGTATTTGTATGAAAAAAGGTCTATTTAAAATTTGACCTCATAAGAAATTAATAACTGTAAATGCATGCAAATATGTTGTCAACAATGTTTGTATAAATCATTAGGTCATACTTACGTTCAGCTTGTTATTGAGCACTTTTTGTTAAACGTCGGAATTTACATATGTATTGTTTTAAAATACAATTATATTTTGAAAACTGTATGTATATATATATATATATACATATATGTGTGTGTATGTGTGTGTGTCAACAAAGTGAATATAAACCTCTTACCTTTATGCAAATATTTAAGTATATCTCTTTTTGAGAAATCACTGACAAAATGACACTTCGACACAAAGAAAAATAGTCTGTGTGCAGTTTATATAACGCAGTTAATTTTTGTTTTACTTCAAAATATGAACATTAAAAGCTAAATCACTGTCAACAGAAGTATGCGCACCCCTAAGAGACTACAAATCTTAATCTCAAAATTGAATACTGGTTGATATTTGCCCTCTAAAATGTCATATGACTCTTTAGTGTTGCTAGGCCTATGTATCATAGGGAGCAGGTGTGTTCAAGCTTGTAGCGCACACTCTCACACTCTTTCATACTGGTCAGTGAATGTCTCAACATGGAATCACATTGCAAATACCTCTTATGATTTTAAAACATCTAAGGTTTCGCTACATCCAGAACATACCTCATGTAGCTCGTATGAAGAAGCTGAGCGCACGTGCTGAACGTCACATCCAAATGCTTTATTTTAAAGACCTGCATATGAGTGCTATCAGTATTGCTGCAGATATTGGCGAAATACGAGGTCAGTCTGTTAATTCTTAGACAATACGCCGCACTCTACATTAAATTAGTGTGTATGGGTGTCACTCCAGGAGGAAGTCTCTTCTGTAGACAATGTACAAGAAAGCCCGAAGACAGTTTGCTAAAGACACGTCAACAAAGCACACAGATTGCAGAAACTATGTTTTATGGTCGGATAAGAGGAAGTTTGTTTAATTCCGATGTTTCAAGCATTTGTGGAGGTGAACTGGTTAGAACAGGCGAACAAGAATAAGTGTGTCCTGCCTACAGCCAAGCATGGTGGTGGTAATGCCATGGTCTGGGGCTGCATGAGTGCTGCAGGTTTTATTAGAGTTACAATTCATTGTGGGAAGCATGAACTCTAACATGCACGGTGAAATACTGCAGCAGAGAATGACCGCCTCCCTCAGAATATTGGGCAGGTTGCAAACAGTGTTCCAACATGATAGTGACCCCAAACACATCTCCAAGACGATCACTGCATTAATAAAGAGGCTGAGAGTAAAGTTCGATTAGTCAATCGTATTTTTTAATGTAGAACATCTTTAGGGACATTTAAGCGGAATGTGAAAGTGTGTAAAAGTCTAATAACGGCCAGCCTAGCTACGTCATCATGGATTAGAAGAGCATTTCAGCTGTCATTTATGGAGCTCTGGTAAGTTCTATGACCAGAAGAGTAAAGGCAGTTCTGGATAATGATTGTGGCTTCCTAAAATATTGACAGTTGATATGGTGTATGTTAATATTGACAATTTTCGCGAAGGTGTGTACTATCATTTATTGGCAGGAGTTGAGATTTTAATGGTAATATTTGAGTTGAGAGGAACATCAATAATCTCTGTTATATAAACTGCACACAGACTACTTTTCATTTTTAAAGTATCATTTTATCAGTTATTCACATGAAGATATATGGTTAAATATACTTAAATATCTGAAGTAATGTAAGCATGTACTCATTTATATATATATATATATATGTGTGTGTGTGTGTGTGTGTGTGTGTGTGTGTGTGTGTGTGTGTGTGTGTGTGTGTGTGTGTGTGTGGATAGCTTGTTGGCTTAGGCAGGTGAGTTGTAATCCTGGTCTCGAACGCTAAGTTACCCCCACAAATAGTTATAACCCATAACAGAAATAATACACAATTAACGTATTCTACCGTAACCAAATGCAACAGGGCTTTAAATTAGAAGAAATACCATAAAATATATAATTCATATATATGTTTCAACTACCGACAACAATAAGATTTGACTTATTATATTCTATAAAAATGTAAAACATAAAACCTTTCCTACCCTTAAACCACTCCAACACACCAACATCATTTATAATTTCGGATGCCTCTTGCGATAGTGTAGCTTTTATAACAGCAATAAAGCTCATAGTTACGTAGGTTACATCGCTTATACAACAACTACCTTATCATGTCGCATTTCCATGCATACTGCAGAATCAAGTGCAATATTACAATGTTTACAAAAACATAACCGCCCTTCTTCCGAAGTCAGCATCAAACAAATAATACACCACCAGACTAACACCAAGAAGTTAAAAATACTTGAAACTATATATATTAAAACGCAAACACCTGGCATAATGAAATCATATTCTAATTCAGCGAATACACACTCAAATACCTTTCATAACCTCCACTCCCCACATGACCCTGCTCTGTCGACAGAACTGAGCACATATCTCTTCCACAAAAGACACCCATTGCACCAACTCATTCGCTTCTGCCACTATATAAAATCCTTCCAGCCTGCCTCGCAATAATATTCACACAGCCCTCCTGCTGATGTTTTCTTTGAAAGACGAAAAGCAACACTGCAGGCAACTTCGAACTACACATGGAACTTATATTATTTCTTTCGGTCTACGCACTAAAATTATCGTCAGAAGAATTGAAACAAAAAAGCCCTAATAAAACCGAAGCTTTTTGTTGTCTTTAACAACGTCTGATTAAATGAAAGTACGCTGCCTGTATAAAAACATTATATATATATATATATATATATATATATATATATATATATATATATATATATATATATATGAATGAATTTTCCTGTATGCGAGCGTGTGTATTTTATTCGTTTCCACATGGATTGAAATATCCTAACATGAACACGCGCATCTACATTCAAGCCAACTATTTGTGCGTAAGAAACAGATTGACTTACACTTCCTTCTAATTTAAGTGCACATTCATCAATTTATTTTACGTTTATGTGTATGGGCACACATTTGGATTCCTTCCTTTTTAATCTTTGTAAGCATAAAATATATTCATATTGTTCAAAATCAAATCGAGACCTACTTTGAAAGTGCGTGTGTTGTCAAAGTGGGTGCAGCCCTGACACTCACACGTACACGCGTGCATTTACATACATATATATGAATGTATGTATTTATATATATACATATATACGTGTGTGCGTCTATATATATATATATATATATATATATATAGACGCACACACGTATATATGTATATATATATAAATAAAAACCTATTTTTTTATGTTATATATATATATATATATAACATAAAAATAGGTTTTTAAGCTACACAGAATGCTCAGCATTTCAATTTTGTGAGGATTCGCCAGGTTATATATATATATATATATATATATATATATATATATGTGTGTGTGTGTGTGTGTGTGTGTGCGTGTGTGTGTACGTGTATGTATGTATGCATGTATGTATGTGCGTGCGTGTGTTTAATTGTTTTCCTTTGAAGATTGAAAACCTGGGTATGGGGCAGCCAAACCAGCTGCCAACATTGCCCTGCCTTTCATTGAAACAAACCGAGAGCTCCTTTTTGTATCCTCGTTGTTCCCTTAAGTGCAAATATCTGGATCTCTTTTGCACTAGGTTCACTAGGAATATTACTTAGGTAGGACTTCAGGTTCTTCTTCATATGCCCTGTGGCACCTACAATAACTGGTATGATTGATATCGATTTGGTTTGTTTCTCCCTTTCAGCACTGTGTTGCGTGTGTGCGTGTGTGTGTGTGTGTGTTCAAATATATTGACATATATATGTTAAATATATATATATATATATATATATATATATAAGAAAAGAGAACAGTTACTTTCTTTTCTTACATGCGACCAGACCTGACGAACATGCGACCAGACCTGACGAACATGCGACCAGACCTGACGAAGGTTGGAGACTATATCGACTGAACAGTTACATACATAACAAGATCAGAACAGTACTCCAATCAAAGCAAGTGATACAAATATTCCACCCTTATCTCGAAAAATCACACCTGTTTATTAAATATTTGGCGAATAGAACCTGTCCATCGCTTACTTCTCTAGATATGAACAGAGAAGAAGAATATCGTTCGCAGAGAACCTAGTCCGGATTACAAGAAACTGAACAGCGTCAGTTTTTGGTAGTCATAGTAGCGAATCATCTAGTACACTTAGAAAAATGTAGTCCAAATAAACAGCTGCTCGATCGGAGTGATATGTTTGCAAAACCTCACCTGTTCTTGATGTAAAATCCTATACCCATTGCGTTTTACTCTATTAAAAAAATTGAGTCCAGTATTTTTTGTGAATCATGATAAACTTGAGAAGAACCTATATCTAACATATGTAAAGGACGTTACATATTTCTAGTTTCTCTCTAGTAATATAACTAAAAGTCACGTAGTATTTTTCATTTGAGATATATAATCAATGAGAAGGTATATATTCCAACTACACTATGTTCGTTTTCTAAAAGCATTATAAACAATATATATGTCTGGACGGGGGGGTTACGTATATATATATATATATATATATATATATATATATATATATATATAGTAGTGTTGCTTTAGGAAATAGGCATACATAGACCTCAGAACAGGCATATGTGGATATCTATTATGATACCAGCAGTTCAGACCGGCTTTGCTCGGACCCTATGTACCGTTATAACTTGTACTATGTATAAATACCCTAAATGTAAAATTTCAAATGTTTAGACCAAGAATTGTCTGAGTAATTTGGTAGAGACCACAGAAATATTTTTTTTTTAATTTTGACCCTTAACATTTATTGTTTGTGACTCAAATCAAAATAAAAAGTTTTACCTATGTCCAAATTACCTACATCTAAAATTTCAAGTGTTTAATTAAAAAAATTGCGGAAGGGTGCGGTAGAATCTGCAAACTTTTACCTTTTGGCAGCGAAATTTTCGCCCCAAAACTGATTAAAATGCTTAGCACATGTTTGAATACACGTTACGTAAAATTTCAAAGGTTTAGACCAAAAAGTAGCTGAGTAGGCTGCTAAAATTCGAAAAGGTTCATTCTTTTAAACTTTGACCCCTTGGCAGCCAATTTTTAGACCCAAACTGATTAATACACCACTGATTACACTTTATGTAATATTTTAAATGTTTAGACCGGAAATTGGCTGAGTAATTCGGTAGAACCCATAGAGGTCAATTTTTAAAAAATGTTTACCCTAATTTTGACCCATTAACATTTATTTTATGGGGCTCAAATGAAATTAAAAAGTTTAATCCATGTACAAGTAATCTACATTTAAAATTGCAAGTGTTTAGACCCAAAATTGACGGAGGAGTTTGGTTGAATTTTCAAAGATCAAATCGTTGAACATTGACCCCTTGACCGCAAAATTTCTGGCCGAAACCCAATTAAAAATATTTTCCCAAATTTCAATACTCTTTATCTCAAATACCAAATCTCTGTTTGGAAGCGAAATGCACACACACACACACACACAAACACACACACATTTTCACTTATATATATATATATATATATATATATATATATATATATATATATATATGTATATATATATTAGGTTGGCGCAAAGATTACCTCGTTTTTTGACGTTATATATATATATATATATATATATATATATATATATATATATATAAATATATATATATAAACGACTATTTTTGCAATAACCTAATATATATGTGTGTGCGTGTGTATGTGTGTGTTTGCATATTTATAAAATGCACGATTTTATTTATTTCACACAAATGTACTGCAGAGGTTTTGTATCTAAATGCCATAGATACGAGGTGCCTACAATATGGTTCCAGAGTTTATTTGTATGGCATTTAAAATTGTCGCAGATTCTTTAGAATTCAGTATGTTATTGTAATACATCTTATTGTATAACTGGCCAATTTTTCTGGTTTCAGGTTCAAAGGAACAGCTACAGTAGTAATTGAATACACCCTACTAAAGCCTGGCGTAACAGATGGTGAATTTTAAAAATGCAATCTAGATCTGAGGACACGTTAAAAGAGCAATATGCAATAAAAATCTGTTTTAAACTCAGGAAAAAGGCTACGGAAACGTATGATACGCTTCAATCTTTTTATACCATCTTGCATGAATAGAGCATTAGTTTTTTGAGTGGCATAAGAAATCCAAGCATGACAGGGAATCTATAAGAGATGATGAGAGGTGTGGGAGGAATAAGTAAGTCAGAACATCAGTGTTGATTAGCCAAATAAAGAATTTCATGGACAAGGACCGTCGTGTATATTTAGAGACAATATGTATTCAGTTGGATGCCAATGATGAACTCTACACACAATTATTCGCGAAGAACTGAAGATGCGGGTGATTTTCGGAAAGTTTGTCCCAAAGATACTTCATCCTTGTCACAGACTATTTGACCAAGATGGGCATCAAGACAGTTTATTATCCTCACTATAGTTCAGACCTTGCTCCCTGTGACTTTTGTTTGTTCATCCCCCGAAGCCCAAGGAAAACGTTGGAGGCCGTCATTATGAGACAATTGAGGAGATGAAAGAAGCTGTGATGAGGGTCATTGACATGTTCACCCAAGGGATTTCTATGGGACATTCCAGAAATTGTTGGAACGGTACAGCAAGTGCATTGCAGCCGGAGAATATTATTTCAAAGAGGACTAAAGTTTCATGCGTTTACTATCAATAAATAAGGCACAATCACGCCGGCACACCGGTTCTCGCCATATCACCGAAGTTAGGCAACATTGGGCCTTTAAATAAAACTGTTGTACTATCAATAAAACTGCATATATGAAAAAAAAGTCTGGAAACTTATTGAATGAACATTGTAAATATCAAACACACATAATAACAAAACCCCAATTTTGTACCAAAGTTTACACTCTGATACAGTTTAACATAAATAATACATTTTAAGTGTTTTACCACCGCATAAGTATGAGGAGCTGGCCTATGAAATCTATAGTAAGTTATTTGATAAGACAGTGTTCCGTTCGAAATGAATAGTTTAGTTTGGAGAAAAACTGAATGATAACACTTAACTTTGTATTTTAAACTTCAACTTAAGTCATTATATAACAATGATTTTATAAAATGAACACAGTGCCAAAGTATTCTGGTCTAAACCAGTGCAGGAAGACATGCGAAGCTTCCTCTTAGTGCACTGTGGTGAGTCCCATTAATAGGCAGGCAATACATCGATTTCATTAAGGAATGTGTGATTCTGTCGATTCCAATGACAATAAACTTATTGGAATTGTGGAATTATCGAGTCCCCTTGCTAGTATATATATATATATATATATATATATATATATATATATATATATATATATATATATATATATATATATATATATAAATGAATATTATTTTCCTAACTGCTTTCCTTTTGGGGATAAGATCCATTCTTTGAAACTCCATAGAATAAGTAACATTTTAAGTTTTTCCTTGTATTTATTGTTGAATAATAAATTGTTGAAAATTCTAATTTACAGAGTTTAAACTGAATTTCTTGTCTATGTATCCATATGTAACGTTTTAATGAGATATCATATGTTATTACCGACTAACGGGGGGAGGGGGGCTTTATCCGGGCGTAAAATACACTTAAATATGATATTTTAATTTCTCCACATTTCGTATATATTATTATAGAGTCGTGATTTCCAACGTAAAAAATAAAATGTTTGGATATTATCAGCTAGAACCGAAAGCAAAAGCGTAGCATTCAAAGCTAGAGACGGTATAACTCTAACAACGGGACGCGCATATGAATTGATTAAAAATTTTAAATTAAAACTAAACAAAGATGAATGTACAAAATTTGTAACGATTTTTTCCAGTCTTGGCTCGATTCTTGAATCTTTATAACCATTTTAACTGTCCAAAGACCCATAAAAGATCGATCCGTAAAAAATCCAAACATTTGAGGCCGCTATTCCCGATTTTCGGCTAATAGCTTCAGAAGTGATAGAGTTTGAACATATAGAGACAAGCAGACAGACATAAAGCCTTTTATATATAAGATTTACAGTGTTTGTTTCAATAGTGCTCAATGCTTGAGTAGAGCTATGTAATAAGTAATTAATATATATATGGCAATTGTGCGCATTTCATCCCTGTAGAGTCTCATCAAACTAAAATGTGTTCCGCATGGATTTTTATTGTGACTAGTCCTTACAAGGATGAAACGCAGAAAAGTCTAACTTAATTGTGACATCTATTTTGATAACTTTCAAAATTAAAACGGTAAGGAACAATGCTAGTGTCGTTATTGTTTTGTTGTGATGCGAGTAAAAATGTATAGAGTTATCTCCACTTTTATTTATTTATAAAAAACTTTCAACCTAATCTAAAAATAATGACTTCAAAGATTTATTTAAACCCCAAAATACATCAGCACTGCCTCGAATGTACATCTCTTCTCAAGCCGAAATTATAAAATAAAATATGTCTCATCCCGATCTCTTATATCGGGGAGACTGACCAAATATGAAACCCCATGCTTAAGAACATAAAAAAAAGATCTAGGAAAACTCGCACTCTAAAAATACACAGGCAGCAAAAAGAAAGTCTGTATTTGTAATTGTTTCGAAAACTGCAAATTTAAGCTACATTTAATGTAATTGTTTAAACAACCTATACCTTATTTTATCGGTTTTTTATTCTTCTATGATTTTACCTGTTTATATTTAACTTTTTATTGAAATATTCTAGTGTTCACGTCAATTGAAAAAAAAAATTGAAATTGAGGAGGCAAAAAGAAAGTCCGCACAATGGACAATTGTTATTTAAATGCAACTTTAGAACATTAATGCAACACATACAACAGGAACACAATGAACTAGTTAATATTTAGTAGCATAACCTTTCAGCATTTTGACAGCCTGCGCCCTATTGGGAATTCTTTGAATTAGACTGCTGCAATACTCCGAGAAAAGGCATCCCACTTTTCGTTAACTTTTATCCAAAGTTCTTCCAAATTTGAAATTTTATCATTGCGTAGCTGTTGCTGGATGTAATGCCATACGTTTTCGATAAGATTGAGGTCTGGAAGATGAGCAGGACAATCAAAACGCGGAATATCATGCTCTTCCACGAACCTCTTGACATTGCCAGCTGTGTGAATGGACGCATGATCCTGCATGAAGATGGGATTATCATCCAAATTAAGACCAAATTAGGGTAGAAAATACTCAGTAAACATATTAATGTACTTGGCCGAATTAATTGAACCTTGCAAGCGAACGAAAGGCACTGGATTATCAGTACTAATAATGTCCCACAGTAAAATTGAACCTCCACCATTACGCAGCTTTGGAACTGATAACCTTGAATTTAATTATTCGTCTTTACCCCGACGGACGTACTGCCTACTATCACTGCCTAGCCTATTGAACTTGATTTCGTCGCTAAAAAATCACTTCTGACCAATATTAAGTGTCATGATCTTCATTGCATCAGACGAAGTCCAGGCGGCGCTTTCTGTTCTTTACAGAAACCATTGGCTTGCGTCTTGCATCATATCCTCGCAAATAAATTCCTTTAATCTGTTCTTAACAGTAGAAAGAGAGCACTTTTTAATAAGATTGCACTGTTGATGGATTTGGGGAGCTGTTTCAAATCTGTTTCTTAGGCTGGTGATCTTGATAGCATTGTCTTTCCTGTGCGATGTAACTCTAGTACGACCAAATTTAGGGGCATCACGGACACTTCCGGTGTATTCGTGCTTTTGGGCAGTCTTTCGTACCGTTTTCTCATCATATTTCAATCTGCAGCCGATTTCACGATTGGATAAACCAGAAAGGTGGAGATTAATGAGCTCCTGAAGATCACTAAGAGAAAGTCGTTGCATATGGACTAAATTTTACGCTGTATAACCTGGAACAACTACAATTACGATTACTGATGCTTTGTCTAGATATTTTAACTGATTTAGGGACGATAATTTAAGCGAATTTGTTGCGTCGGACTTTCTTTTTGCCTCCTCAATTTGAACTTTTTTTTTTTTTTAATTGATGTGAACACTAGAATATTTCAATTAAAAGTCAAATATGAACAGCTAAAATTTATTGAAGAATAGAAGGCAAATCAAATGCGTTATGGGTTGTTTAACCCGTTACTTTAAATTAGCTTAAATTTGCAGTTTTGGAAAAAATTACAAATGCGGACTTTCTTTTTGCCGGAACTGTACACATCCCTCACAACTATATTATCAACTCTGACCCCAACTAAGTACTACTTATATTTACTGCTATTAATCCAGAGTTACTTTTGTTTTTTTCTTATTTTCCTTCGCTTTCTTTACTCTTTGTTAACGTCATTAAGCAGATACTACAAATCATTCTTTAATAATCACGCACGTGACATGAAATCGCGTTTTTATCTCTTGCGTTATGTCGTTCTTTTCACCAAGTTTCATGTTTCTGAAGATGCCCGTTTATCTGAACCAAATTGCTTTGCTTCCTTTCTATTTTATATATATATATATATATATATATATATATATATATATATATATATATATATAATATATAAATAATATATATACAAATAAATATATATATATATTACTACTTCATTTACTCACATAAATTTAATGTACGAAAGTATAGATTTATGCGTAAACTTTAAGTATTTACTTCAAAAGTGCTCAATATACATAACATATACATACATAATATATATATATATATATATATATATATATATATATATATATATATATATATATATATACTAGCGAGGGGGCTCCCTGCTGTGTCGTGTCATAAAATACGCTTAATTATGATATTTTAATTTTTCCAGATTTCGTATCTATCATTATATGATCGTGATTTTAAAAGAAAAACAAACAAAAAAAAAGGTATTTGAGTGTCATCAGCTAAAATTAACATGGGAAGCAAAACTGTAGCATTCAAGGTTGGTGACGTTACCACTGTAACAAGGTGACAAGCATATGAACTTATCAAAAATAAACTAAGATGAATTTATAAAATTTATAACGATTTCATTCAATTTTTACCCCTTTTTTTACCCTTTTTAAACCAGTTTAAACTGCTAAAGACCCATAAAAGAATAAGCCATAAAAACTCCAATCATTTGAGGCCCAAATCGCCGGTCAGCCACATTTAGTTTCGGGTAGATAGAGTTTGAAAATATGCCGACAGACAGACAGACAGACAGACATAGTGGATCTTTGCCTTTTATATATATTAGATATTTACCCGGTCGTAAAATACGCTTAAACATGATATTTTAATTTGTCCAGATTTCATATATATTATTATAGCGTCGAGATTTCAAGAGTAAAAAATCAATTAAAAAAATATTTTGGTGCCATCAGGTAGAATCGAAACTGAAAGCAAAACTGTAGCATTTGAAGCTGGTGACGTCATCAGTGTAACAACGTGACACGCACACAAACTGATTAAAAAAATAAATCAAAAAGAAAATAAGAAGAATGTACAAGATTATAGTGATTTTTACCATTTTGACACATGTTGACCCATTAAAATCTTGATTACTCGTCTAAAGACCCGAAAAAAGAACGGCCCATAAAAAAATCTTACCATTTAAGGCCCCCAGCGCCGTTCTGCGACTTTTTGTTCGGAGGAGATAGAAACTATGAAGATAGCCTTTTATTTATAAAATGACTGGAAAATATTTTATTTTAAATATTTTTTATTCGATTCATGGTTTTTATTCAATACTATGCGGCTTATTCAGCGTTAGCCAGGCCAAACAAAATGATAAGACAGAAGAGCTTTAAAAGTGTGTAACATATTTATATTATATATTCTGCTATTTTCAACCTATCTCTGTATTTTTCTTTTCTCCAGTATTCCATATACATCTCTCCCCTTTCTTCATGTTACCTCCAACCACTCATCGCACTTGTTTTAATCTGTAGAATATAAGAAATTATTTGTTTATATAATAGATAATATGGGAAACTACTAACAAACGCCCCTTGCCTGGCGATACCTGGTCAAACAATAAATAATCTTATTTTCATCTAGCGGAGGATATCGTCCGGTTTTGCACAGGCGTAAAATACGCATAAATATGATATTTTAATTTGTAAGACTTCGAATATAAAATTATAGAGTCGTGATTTTAAAAGTCTTAAAAAGGTATTAGTGTACCATCAACTAGAATCAACACCGCAACTGTCGCATTCAAATCTGATTGCATCACTACTGCATAAACTTGATACGCATACGAACTGAGCAAAAATTTAAAAAAAGAATAAACTACGATTAATGTACAGAATTTTCGCGAGTTTATCAATTTTGACCCCTTTTTTTTACCTTTAATTTTTTTAACCGTGTAAAAAAAAAAACACAATCATTTCAGCCCCCTAGCACGGCTCTGCAACATTTAGTTTCGTGGGAGATAGAGTTTGAAAATATGGAGACAGACAGATAGCCTTATATATATTAGATTTTATATATTACTGATAAACAACATATTGTCTTTGTAAGTGTATGTTTAGTAGGTCTTTTTGTGTACGTTTTACTAGACATACGCACATACTCACAGCCAGCCTTCCTTTTATATGAGAAATAAGAGTAATTATTTTATTTTATAGAATCAAGTTATGATATTCCATAAACAACAAGTGTTTATTAACAATTGAGTATAGTACATTTCTGTAATTTTTTAGATTCAAAATGTTTTCTCCGTATAATTTGCATTAATCGAACTAATGTTCTCATTTTGACTGTCATTTGCACACCGTTTCGGTCCATGACCTTTGCCGACTATCAAACATGGCGAGTTATACATCTGAAGAAGGTTGAGGGTTACCTCGACCAAAATGGTGTGCAAATAAACACTCCATGTGAGAAAAGTAGTCCGATTAATCTTAATAATACAAAATGAGTATATATGAAAATGTTTAAATTTTGAAAATGGTATTTTATTTATTAGGAAAATGAGCAAAACATTATAATCTCTGCTTTAATTGTAAATTTTACCAGTAAACGTTGGCATTCCTGCGCTTCTCAGTCTTTTCTGCAATATATAATGCATGTGATATCGCGATTCACAACCTATATCTTCCTTAACAAAAAAAAAAGCAGAAAAATAAATATTGACAGATAGGCCATTCCAGTGTACTATATATTTCGATAAATCAATATGAGCATCAATTACAAATTGCAATAAAGAAAAAAAGAAAAGAAACATAATAAATGGAAAATAGGAAAAGGAATGATTTAAATCACATCGAAGAAGAAAGGGAAGGAGGAGAAAATGAAGAAATATGAGAGAAAAGAGAGAAGATGAAGGAGGAGAAAAATAAGAAGAGGGAGCACAAAGAGGTAGAAGAAAAACAAACAACAAAGGAGGAAAGGACTACAGTGAAAATGAATGATAGAAGCTCATGGACAATGAAAGAGAAAACTTGATAACGAAGAATAAGTTGGGTAAGGAGAGGAGATAGAACAAGATGAAGAAAACGAAGAGGCTGTTAAAGATGGATAAAACAAAAGAAGAAGAAACCGAGTCTGTAGGCTGAAGTATCAAAATCGTTGATATCTGTCATCAACTAGAAGAAAAGATACATGAATGAAAAAAAGAAACATAAAAGTAATAGAGATGAACGCTGGCTGGGCACGGGCGTCCAAAGCACGTTCTCTCATACAAAGGTGGATGTAAAGGTACACCCTCCCAATAGGTAACTGCAAAACATGTAAATCTACAATAGCAAGAGTGATACCATTATGATAAGCGACGTTTAGTGGTCCAGGACTTATTTTTCCACAAAGTCACCACCTTTCTCAATGTAGTTTTTTCCAGGAATATAATGACACTTATTTTGAATTGAAAACCATGCTTAAATTTAGAATAGATTCCGATAGCTACTAAACATGAGCTATTGTCATGAGACGACGAACAGTTTTCGGTAGGAAGCATATTTTAAATTGAAATCCATGTTTTACCTTTGAAGAGTTTCCTACCGGTAACCAATCTACAAAATTCATGAGATGACGAATAATGTTTTCGGCTGGTAGCTAACCTGCCCAGATCTTCAACTGCAGACAATGAGTAAATTTTTCTCGTGTGGATACGAAAAATATGTGCGAGAATTCTAAAAGATCGAGCATTTTAATGGGGTGATTTCTCTTTCTGATTGGTTGATACCAGAATTGGTTCCATTTGATTGATCAGTTCTTACCATAAGTGTCTATAAATAGAACCTTCAAATTTTCTTTAATCTCACCCACATATGTTTATTTGGGAGTCACCATTTTTCAAGGCCCGAAGCCTACACGAGGATAAAAGGTAATGAATGTAACGTGGTAGTGTAGTAATCGTTAATGGCATAAATTGGATAGAATTATCACAAATTATCAAAAATACTGCTTCTAATACATGTCCATGACAGGGGGTGCTTTATTAGAGTCTCATAGCGTCAATAGCTGCAAGAGAAACATGCAGTTTTAACTAGAATTAAAGTGTAGTATCTGTTCTGTTACTACACTTCACCTGATATGTCCTCGGTCATTGGAAGAGAACTCCTTATAGACTGAGACAATTTTTATGTATGTTCTCGGTACACATGCAGAGAGTGATAAAAACCATTCTTAACACGGGAGGGGAGGGTGTTTTGTACATATTCTGTACTTTAACCTTACAATTGAATAAAAAAACATATAATAACTTTAATTAAACCTGGAAATACGATTTAAAAAATAGCGCCGATCACTCTCTGCATTAGCACGTTGTTCTCATTCAGAGTGCCGCTTTGGGGTAGCTGGATTTTTCCACATAAAAAAACGACCTTGTGTAAAGCTCTGCTTTCGTGGGGGGGGGAAGTAAATCAAAACAATGCGATTTGGCATGTTCTCTGGTCTTTTTCGGGCGGAATAAAAAATAGGAGGCATTACTTTTGGAACGCCTCTCATAAATCAACTATAAAAGCAAGAAGTTGTCGCAGGAAGGTAAGATTACATGTATGTATCTCTGACGAAAAGAAATATAAAGCAACCGAATGTACGAGAGAACGCGGTGAATGTTAGGTATGAATGAACGCGGTGAATCGAGGGGTATGAATTAAACAAAGTAGATAAAGTACAGAAAGAAAGAAAGAAGGAAAGAAAGAAAAAAGAAAGAAAGAAAAAGAAAGGAAAAGTAAAAGACAGAGAGAAAAAGAAAGGAAAAGTAAAAGACAGAGAGAAAAAAAAAACAAAAGAAAGATAAGACGCGAAGTAAAAGCTAAAATAGATCAAATGCAATTAAAGAACAGAAAAAGAAAAAAAAAGAAAATGAAACGAAAAAAACTAATGAACAAAAAAACAAAAGAAATATAAACAAAAAGAAAAGGAGAAAAAGAAAAGGAGAAAAAGAAATAAAGAAGAAAAGTAAGAAATGTATCAGAGATTTAAAAAAAAGAAAAAGAAAAAGAAAATACGTAAAAAGAAAAAGATATGCTATAGTCAGTTAATGTTTTTTCCTAATTCCCTCCATGACTGCTACTGGGAACCGATGACGAGTCCAAATAGTCCCTTCGCTATTTGTTTCATATCTACATCTCCCCTGTGCATGTGCGTCATTTATTAAGTTATAGAGAAAACGCCTTTCCCAATTTTCTTTTATTTTAAATTATTTCAAATACTTTTTTGTAATCTTTTTTAATGCATAATTGCAATTTATTTATCCAAAAAATTCAATAAAAAACTGTTACTATTGCATTTATGATTTCATAAACATATATTTATTCTAAAATTTCAAATAAAAAATTCTAATGTTGTTATTAAAAGCGTAATTAATGATTAATTTTGTTATTTCATCTGTGAAATTTTATTTTTTATTGCATATTTTTAAATTTTATTTTAATAAGTCGCTTAAAAAAGACGTTCATTACAAAAAAGCAAAGAGACTATTTTTATTTGCCATCGGGTCCGGTAGCAGTAACGCAGAAAATTAGGAAAAGCTTTAACTGGCTTACAAGAGAGTCAAAGGAAAGAAAATGATTATTCAAACACCAACGTTAAAGGTTTACTTGGGTTTATTTTTTTCGGACTTATTTTGCCTTCTATTCCTCAAATTCCATGAGTGATGTTTCCGATAGAAGGGGAATAATGACAGTTTGCTGGGTCGAAATCTCTGTACCAAACATATATCGTTGTGAGTATTTGGTCTAGAAGTAATTTTTTAAATCTTTTCAAGTAGTGCCTTAATGTTTGTCTGGAGGGCTTTGAATAAGAAAAGAAAGAATAAAACTCAGATTGAGAGATGGAACAAATAAAGACCAATGAGAAAGAAAAAATATGTGCAAAAATATCAAGAGAAGAAAAAGAAAAGATATAACAAAGGAAATGGATATAGAAAACAAAATCACTTATGATGAATGAAAGAAAACGTACGAAGACCGAAGGATAAAAGCAGAAGACAAAGAAAACGACATATTATTACAAAGAAAACAAAAAGAATAAAGAGCAAGAAAAATAAAGATTTAAGAAAACACCGAACGAAAGAGACTAGAAAGAAAGACGTAAAAAAAATTATAATAATAGCATATTAAAGATACGAACGAGTAACAAAAACAACGAAAAAAGAAGTTAAAAAAAAGAAAAGCAAACGATATCAATACAAAAAAATATATGACTGAACTGAAAAAGCGAAGTAAAAAAAATATTAGGGAGAAAGAGTGATGGTAGGAAAAAATGAATAAGAATTTAAAATTAGAAAAAAATTCGACCGGAAAGGAAACCGGAAAACGAAACATGTTCGTTCATGTGTTGATGATTATTTGATGTTTGCTGAACATAAAACTTTGTCGTCAAGTGAATGTGACTTTTGTGCAAGGGCGCTTGTGTTCAATGACACGTGTATTGAATGATATTGTGGGATTATAAAATATGAGCATAAGAGATATGCGTATATATATATATATATATATATATATATATATATATATATATAATATATATATATACATATATATTATCAAAATTTATATATTTAAAATACATATATACATATAGAAAGTTTTATTGTTTTAAAACAAAGAATACGATTCAATAAATATGTTTCCTTTACCAATGAGTTTTCGATGCTTATTCATCTCCTCAGAGGAAAAATATTCGCAAATATTTTTATTGGTTAGCACCTTATTTGCTAAAAGCAATAAACATAGAAAATTACAGTTATTAAAGTTTAAAAAAAAACATACCAGTAGATATAATTCATAATATATATATATATATATATATATATATATATATATATATATATATATATATATACATATATATACATATATGTATATATATACACATATATATATAATTATTATAGTAGAAAATAATTATATATATATATATATATATATATATATATATATATATATAGTAATTTATAAAATATATATGGTGATTAAGGTACACTGAATATTCCGCGTTTCATCCACTCTCGGATTCTTCAGGTTTATGCGCATAAGCCTGAAGGCTCCTAGAATGGATGAAACGCGGAATATTCAGTTTAGCTTAATCGCCATATATATTTTATAAATTGCTAACTAGCTCTACCTACGTATTGAGCACTTTTGAAGTAAATACTTAAAGTTTACGCATAAATTTATACTTTCGTATATTAATTTTATGTGAGAAAATGAAGTAGTTATATCATATATATGTTTTTTAATAATACTAGGCGCAGTGCAAGTTATCTTAATTGTTGAGGTATTTTTATAGCTTCAACATAAGTGTAACAGTGAACAGAGACTAAAATACACTTCTAAAATCCGTCTTAACTTGAATACAATTTTTAAAAGACATGGATCAGACAAAAGAGGGTAAATAAGGAGTGGTGTAGAAAAACAAAATTCTTTTAAACCGTCTTTTGGTCGAAATTTTTAAAAATGACCATTGTCAATAAAGGGGAGACAACATCGTTTAAAAACGTGGTCAAAAAACCATAAAATACTTGCGAGGTAAGGAAAAATAGTATGAGGGATATGGGAAAAGTTACCAATTTCATCATACACACATTTACACAGGGACGATTGACGAACTTAATAGATTTGTAACTGGATTTTCCAGCGTGCTCTGTGTAAGATAGAGAAAGTGCCATCCGTCTACCCTCCAGTGCAGATATGATACTGCAATAAATGTTCACCGATGACGGACTTATGAGCCTGTACACACCCGTATGTTGGCCATTTTTGTGCCTAAGTATCGAAGTAGGGACATGTTAGGAAATTCTTACCTTCAAACGGTGAATTGTATGCACCACGTTGTCACCCTCGCACGGACGTTTAAGACGATAAACCACAATATTGTATGGTGGTAGGTATACCATCCTTTAGAAAAGAGGGGAAAACATTTCTCATCCAACACCCTGTTCGAACCTTAGTTGCAAAATAGTAACGTGAAGTAATTGTAGAATTTTTACGCTAAAACTTCTGGCTTTTGACACAAATTCACGAGAACTTTTTTGAAAGTCCACAAAAGTTCCAACTTTTCAACGCCATATTTTATCCCTTACACGTTTTTCAATAGTGTGTAAATGATAACCATTGGCTAAAATGATCTCAGTTCTGCTTTGAAGTTCAGCATCTATTTTTGTACTAGAGCAGTTCAACAAAGCCCGATGCACTAAGGTTTTAATCAAATTCATTTTACTGATTTTAGGGGAGAACAAACCCCAGCTAAAATATTGACCTGCAAAGGTAGTTTTCCTATATACGCTGGTAATAAAACTCATACCAATTATTTTGACAAGAAGAAATAAATACTAAACGTCAATGCAAGATGAAGTAAGTTTAATTGTTGTAAAAACCCCTCAGCTTCCATCCAAGAAGAACATATGACAACAATGTCATCAAGATAACGAAAACACCACATCGATTTCGGAAAATGATCTAAAAGCAATTGCTCCTGAAACCCAACAATAATATTGGCCAATTTTGAACCCAAAGGACTTCCCTTTGCTATCCAACCAACTTAAAGACACATGTTCCCGCCTAAACTAAATTCAATTGATTTTGTTTGATATTTTCTAAACTTTTAATAAGAGTTAAGGAGAGAAAATATTTTAGAAGTCTATTTAATTTTCTGTTGTATTGTCGATCAGAGAGAAGTATATTTGTTTATAGTATGTGCGTACCAATCTGGCGGCGAGTCAACTACAGTGCATAATACAGGTTTATATATGTGGAAATCTACTCGTCTCTGCAAAATTTAAGTGAGGGTTTCTTAGTCAGCATAGTCGAAAACTTACAGAAGTCATCATTTTTAGAAAATTGTGGAGGTGGACCTATTGTAAAAAATTACCTCTCCCCGCCCGTCCCCCCAAAACAAATTATACATCTGTTCAGTCTCGAAAAATAGTCCGGAAATTAAAATTAAAGAAAATACTTAACAGAAAGTAAAACTGGTTAAAAAAAAAACAAATATATAATTAGTTTTATTTCCCGTAGCCAATGTTATTTACTTTAAAATCTACCTGCATAATATATGGGCGTTTTTACTTGGGATAAATTTAATGTTACCGGTATTTAATTTTGTATCTAATTTAATATTTGTTTCTTTTTAACATAATTCCCTCCTATAGAGAGCGACGCAATATTGTAAACTTTCTGAAGCGCTCATTTATGAAAGAAATTGTTTGAATCCAGAATATGGGAATTGTCATGGCTTAGACAATCAGAATGGGCGGGAATAATTAGGCAAGGGAGCTGCTATTATGTATGAATCGGAAATCGGGAAGATTATGTTATGTCTATGTTTTTATGACCCAGTTACGATCAGTGTAATCACAATATACACGGAAAGTGTAGATTTCCTTCCTGTGTTGACTGATGCTGATGGGAGGACTAAATACAAAGAGGGGAAAATAGGAACCCCTTCTCTCTAAAAATGTTGCGATTGTGAAAGTGTTGCTCTTAAGATGCAATGTAGACTTTTATAATAACGAATTAATGTGTTTAACATGGTGATCAAAAGTTACATAAGATAGTGGCTAATAGCCTGCACGTAT
>NC_136504.1:31094333-31171833 GCF_053919585.1 Euprymna scolopes
TATTTTGTATCGCTATCCTAGAGTAAATTTTATCTTGTGAACACAGTTATTTGCTATTTATCTTCTACAGTTTAATAGATGTTGGGGTTCTTTAAAGTACAGGATAGCAAATTTTTCATGAAACGATCATAAACGATCCCACATATATGTATGTATATATATATATATTCACACACAAAGGAACAGGTCAACCAGAGGTCAAATAGGCCTTTGTCCGATAAATGCATGCTCATTGGCTGATATGAAGGGTACGGTGAATACTAGAAAGCTGATTGGCTAACTAAAATCTCAATAGAAGCTGTGCATATAAAAAAAAGATAAACAACCACAGAATTCGCGCATAAACCTGAAGAGTCCTAGAGTGTATGAAACGCGGAATATTCAGTGTAGCTTAATCGCCATATATATTTTATAAATTACTAACTAGCTCTACCTACGTATTGAGCACTTTTGAAGTAAATACTTAAAGTTTACGCATAAATCTATATTTCGTATATTAATTTTATGTGAGTAATTGTATATATATATATATGTATATATATATATGTGTATATATATATATATATATATATATATATATATATCCGTTGTAAATTAAAGCTTTTCAAATCAAACTTTTCTGGTTGTTTTTGTTTTACGACATATCAACTCTTTTCAGTTACTTAATGCCTAATCCGGTGATTTGGAAGAATTTTTTTAATAGAACGTATATTTTTTATTTCAAGTAAGTTTCTATTTAACCCGTAATTGTGACCCTTACAGGTACTACCACTCCGGGTCAAAGTGGACCTGAGATAAATTGCAAATAAAGGGTGGTTCCACACTCCTTAAATGCCTGTAAGCTGGAGTCTCACTATCAGATATAGTTTAAGGTCATATCCATGACCCCGATTAATGTATTTTTTTTTACACAGTGATCACCACTTATCAAGGCCCGGAAGCCACTCAGGGATAAGGGTTATTGCAAGTACATTACGTTAGTGGGGAGATTTGATGAAGTGTTTGCTTAAGGGGGAGGTTAATTAGGAATTTGTTAACGTTGGACTTGAAGACATCCAAGTTGTAGTCCGGTGGGAAGCAGGCAGACGGAACAGATTATGGAACACACCATCTAAATTCAAGTTAGTTATTATGTTAGTTTAATTTCATGCAATTTAGTAAATAAAATTTTAGAATATGCAATACATTTTTTTTTAAAAAAAGCTCTAATATTACGGCTATTTTAATTGTTTCTGGTGATATAATATGATTACAACCTCGACAGGAAAAATATCGATTAATGAGTTGCGATGAGTTAGTGAAAATTATCAGCCTAACCTTATATGCTATATATATTTATTGTTATTACTGAATAATGAAATTCTAATATATATTTATTATTATTATTGAATTATGAATTTCTAATATATATTTATTATTATTACTGAATTATGAATTTCTAAAACAAAATGTAAGAGACAAATAAATAAACAGTAAATTAAAACTAAAATATAATAGGGTTTATATAAGGTTGACAAAAAGGTTCTTGCGGATTTTTAAATTTTGATTTCAAATGACGTATTTTTCATAAGATTTCGTTATAGTACCCGTTTTTAATATATCATTTTAAACGGCTTTTTATGCATCAATCCGCTCATTTAAATTCCAATTGTTTTAATACAATTATGTCTTCTTTTGAGAACGTTAAATACAAGACGGAAATAAGCAAATTCGCAACATTTTCTCATTTAACTTCAAGCTGGACCGAAAAACTGCGATATTACTCACAAACAACTTGTTTTTCTTAAACTATATTTTAGTAAAAAAGTAAAGAACAATTCATTGAAAGCCAGATAGACCCCATACTTTTATTATACAACACCTGTTCAAACTGAAACACACTTATCTAAATGTTCTTATGTGGATCTATATTAAAAAAAAAAATTAAATTCTGTGACAATTTTTCATTTTATAGAGGCCAGCCCGAACGCAGACCGAATAATTTTTTTTATTTCTTCAAACTGAAACATAACTATTAAAGTATACTTACACGGATAGATATCACTCTATCCATCCATCCACAGCCCTTGGGCCCATGGAGGGGCATAGGCCATCTGCAACTTTTGTAGTTTTTGTAGCGAGGAGTTCTTTTTACACGGTGAGGATGCTGGCTCCATGCCCAACCTTCCCAGAAGGTACATAAAGCCCCTAGCTTTCCCAAATGACAAGGCTCAACGTTGCTCAACTTCGGTGATCTGGCGAGAACCGGTGTGTCAACGTGATTGTGCCGTACTTGATAGATATCAATAGTATCTGTTAATATTTGTGGCATATTTCTATTCTATGGAGGCCAGGCGTGAAGGCAGGCCCTACAATTTTATTATACCATCCCTGTTTAAGCTGAAACATACTTACCAAGTATTCTTATGTGCATTTGTATTAAAAAACTTCGAAAAGTTTTTTTTCATTTTTTTATTTCCATATTTTGGGGGACGGGCGCGTACACAGACCCCACAATTGTATTAAAGCCCCACTGTTCGAAATGTAACATATCCATTTTTAATTCTCGATACTTTTTGTATCATTTTATGCGGTCAGTTTTCTTTGATAATCACCATATAGGAATCTATTCGTGTACAGACACACAGACGTTCAGCTTTATATATATATATATATATATATATATATATATATATATATATATATATATATATATATATAATTAGGGCACTGATGAACTGTGAAACAGCGAAACAGTACTGTATGTAGATGACTATATATATATATGTGTGTGTGTGTGTGTGTGTGTGCGTGTGTGTGTGTTCGTGTGCGTGTGTGTGTGTGTTTTCTACAATTAAACAATTACTTCCACAATTAAACAACGTCGCAGCTATCATAAAAGCCAACAAACCGGAAGTCCACAATATATATATATATATATATATATATATATATATATATATATATATATATATATATATATATATACTTGCTTTTTTTTTTGGACAGTCCGTCATCTCTTCAGCTATCTTCTCTATGGCTGTGTGCCGGGAAGTGACATTTTAACCCAGCTTCTGTCCTACATGAACGTTCACATATGTGACATAAAACCTTTACTTCTTGTAAGCGTGTTCGCACGTCGTATTAGGCTACTATTTTGTTTGCAGAGTAGACTACAACAGTGACAACTTAGTATTGTCGTGCCTCCTCATAAAGCATTAAAAAACAAACTTCTGACAAAAGTAATCTATCATATACACGGCACGTGGGGTCCCGTTTAATATTCTGACCCCGTAATATTTTCACCCTGCTTTCTCATAGCACGCTTTGGGATTGCAAGATCTACACGCCGCTTTTGATGACTTTTCTCCAAACATATCGATCTTTGCGAGCTTCCTAATAATTTACATCCATCTATAGTAATTTAAATTTGTCTTTTAAAGTATTCCTAATTTTTTCCTTGGTTTATGTTATCTTTTAACTTTATCTATTTTACCAATTGTTTAAGGAGTTCACCATCCTCACCAAGTGTCCTGTCCATCTGATTTTGAAGTATTCGCATTTCTATGCTGGTGTTATTTAATCGTTCAAGAACTAGTGTCAAGCGTGAGAGTCTTCCAGTTAGCATTAAGTATTCTTTGAATACAGTTTAGTTGAAATATTTCCAATAGCATGACGTGCCTTTTATATGTTATCTAAGTCACTGGCCCATATGACTAAGTAGTGATAACGCATACTTCATAAATACTAAAGTTTATATATATATATATATATATATATAAATGGAAATGTATAAAAAAGAATACGAAAAGTATAAAAGCTTATAACTTTTCTTTATTCGTTTTCAATTGGTGACGTGCAGGAATACAAAATAATATTATGAAAAAATATTAAAAAACTTTTTTACTAGGTACATTATTTTCGACCGATCGTTCAGTCTTCATCGGTGTAGTGAAAGTATATATATATATATATATATATATATATATATATATATATATATATATATATATATATATATATAGGGGTATGGGTTCCGTTATGGGAGCCTTGATTTAATTTTAATGAAATAAAATACGCGTCAATTGCGCTTGAAAGCCAAATAACAACCCATTTTTACGAAAATAAACGGAACTCACACTACTGATGTTAATCTCGTGTCGCCAACGCACCGTTCCCGACATTTCAAAATGCAACCGCTGAGAGACAACGCGAGGATCTTTATTACTGAATTTTCATTCTCCTACTTTACAACATGGCAAGAAAGAAGAAGAAAAAAATAAGAAACAAGATAATAGGGTGGAGTTTGACTCCGAAATATATTTAAATTATAAATTCCATGAACAAAGCTTCTTTCTTAGAACTGCACGCCTGTGGAATTGTCTTCCGTTTTCCTGCTTTCCGGCTGACTACAATATGGTTGTGTTCAAGTCTAAAGTAAATAAGTTCTTGATGAGCCGTTCCATATAAGTTATCAAATTTACCAAATTTTCATTACTAATGATTACTATATTGACCAATTTCTACTGTACACTCTTTAACCCTTATCCTTGAGTGGCCTCTGGGCCTTGATTATGTGGTGACGCCTTTGTAAAAAAAAAAAAAAAAAAAAAAATTTCAAGCAAGTAAAATATTTGTTTATTTTCATAAAATTGCGTTGTAATTGTGCTTTCCAGCGCACGTGATGCTTATATATATATATATGTATATATATATATATATATATATATATATATATATATATATATATATATATATATATATATATATATATTTATATATATATCTGACTCACCCGCCCGTGGTAATTGTGATACCCTGCATTGTTTATTCCCGAAAGAATGAGAGATTAGTGTCTGTAGGCATTGAAAAAATATTATAGTAATTATATATATATATATATATATATATATATATATATAAAAATTTCTTTGTGTATAGATTTTTTAAAATTTGTTAAATTATTAAATGAATCGTTCCTAGTAATTTGTTACTTCTTAAAATATATTCAATGTCTACTTAATAAAAGAGTGTGATCCCATTTATCAACTGGCCGACTTCCGGTTTCCTTTGCACTCACCTACTTATGTTTAAAACTCAAACATTTATCAAAATAATGATTAATTACTTATGAACCCGAACACATTTTTAGCCTTACAAGTTACCGTAACGTAATTGTCGCTTTCTTATTTAACAGATGTGAATACGTTTGCCGATATATCGCAATTTTTTAGAGGCGCATATTATTAGCATTTACACCGCATCCTAAAAAAAATACGAGATCAATAATTTTTATTTCACTTGTAGTTTAGTTTAATAAAATTTTCAAACATTCATATGTACTTCTTTACGACAATTAATCCCTCTATATAATAAAAGAAGCGCAGTTTTACCCTCTGTACTAAATTACCGTAGGTTTTCAAGAACAGATGTCACATACACATTTATTATGTCTAAACTATTATCAGCCATATTCTCTTAGTTTTCGTCATATACCCGTTTATTCTTTATATTAAAACTATATTGCATCCTAGGAGATGCATCATGGCGATTGCCATCATCTACAGAGGAAGTAGTCCTTTTTCATCTCTCTTTCTACAGTAATCTTCCATCTATCAGTCTACAGCCGGAAAATATATACACATTCTTGCTATGTCGTCCTGTTACCCTTCTTAACTGGATTATAAACCCCTATACAAAGCATTAAGTTTTCATTTTCGCTTACTAAAAATAATGATTTCTCCCTTATAAATTTCCATCCCTTCTCATTGATTGCTAGCTGTCAGCTCTCTTATTCGAGAATTGATACATTATTTAACACATTAGCTGTTGCAAACGTGGGCGATAAACAACCGTTTCGTTTTCTGTTTGATGTTCTTTTTCCCCACTGTACTAATAAACTTCTTCTACTGTTGTCATTTAAACTTTTTTGTTTTATTCAAAGTAAAATTATACAAAGACATAATCATGGTATTCGAGGTTTGCGATACCAACGGACTAACAACATGTTTTTTAAACACATGCACACAGGCATATCACTATACACAGACAGCGTAAGATATACTTATAGGGAGGCAGGTTGAGAGGCAGATATACTGGTGCCTATACAGAGAGACAGGGATAAAGATAGAGAGAGAGAGCGAGAGAGAGAGAGAGAGAAACAGAGAGAGAGTGTGTGTGTATGAGCGGGCGAGGAGGAGAAGTACATTTTGAGAAAAACAATGCACACTTCTTATTTATTTTAGACTTCTTATTTATTTTCTTTGTTTTAGACAATACGCATAGAAGTTTATAGACTTTTCCTTTAGTTCTAAACAATAAGTTCTTTTTTATTATTTTTAATCTTGTACACTGTCATTAAAAAGTCTCTACACCGAACCTCTTATAATATTATAAGGGAAATAATATGCTTACAGCAAATACCGCATTGCAATTGTCCGCAAACAAGTAGATTTTCGATCTAATCTTTTTTATATTAAAATCGAAAATATTAATTAAGGTTTCAGAATTATTACTTTTACGAGCGCTTTCGATTCGTCCACGAATCATCTCCATGTATTGAGGAAGTAAAAGTGAGAAGGATCGAAAATGGAAAATAAAAAGTGAAAAGTAAAATATACATTAAACCGCATTAGTTAATGGTAAATTTATATATATAAAATTAATGAGAAGTCTATTAAAATATACAATTAAAAATTAGAGTATTAAAATCTGCAAGTTCGTGGTTATTAATGGCAAAGTCCGTCTATTACGCGCTACGCAAGACATTTTAATGCACTGCTGCTTTTCTCGAATGCGATATTATTTATAGTAGGCTGATAGGTTCTAATCTATGACGCTTCAAGAATTTTAAATTATGTAAGATTATTTACGTTGCCTCTTGGCCTTTGGGTCAAGATCAAAGTGTAGTATCTTTTCCAGATGCTACACTCATATTTCTTGTTCTCTGTTAGGCAAAGAGAAATCCTTCACGACTGAGACAATTTTTATATATATACATATATATATATATATATTTTATGTATATATATATATATATGCATGTAAATGAGAGGGAGGTAAAAGCGCTGTCTGTCAGCTCGACCATCGTGTCTCGATCCCGGCTTCAGTCACCTGCTTCTCTAGCTGCACTGAAAAGATGTGATACAGCGAACTATTCTGTGTGCAGATGACTACATATGCTCTACGAACTCTGGGGAAGGGATCCAGTAATGATTTTCCCACTGCCACTCGATGAAAGATATTGCTCATTAGGTAAATACAATTGGAGCCCCTCGGCAACTTATAATTATACATTCGTTGAGATTTCGCTTACATTCAGCAAGTGCCAGAGATTTCGCTTTCATTCAACAAGTGCCAGAGATTTCGCTTACATTCAACAAGTGCTAGAGATTTCGCTTACATTCAACAGGTGCCAGAGATTTCGCTTACATTCAACAGGTGCCAGAGATTTCGCTTACATTCGACAAGTGCCAGAGATTTCGTTTACATTCAACATGTGCTAGAGATTTCGCTTACATTCAACAAGTGCCAGATATTTCGCTTACATTCAACAAGTGCCAGAGATTTCGCTTACATTCAACAAGTGCCAGAGATTTCGCTTACATTCAACAAATGCCAGAGATTTCGCTTACATTCAACAAGTGCCAGAGATTTCGCTTACATTCAACAAGTGCCAGAGATTTCGCTTACATTCAACAAATGCCAGAGATTTCGCTTACATTCAACAAGTGCCAGAGATTTCGCTTACATTCAACAAGTGCCAGAGATTTCGCTTATATTCAACAAGTGCCAGAGATTTCGCTTACATTCAACAAGTGCCAGAGATTGCGTGTACATTCAACAAGTGCCAGAGATTTAGCTTACATTCAACAGGTACCAGAGATTTCGCTTACATTCAACAAGCGCCAGAGATTTCGCTTATATTCAACAGGTGGCAAAGATTTCGCTTACATTCAACAAGTGCCAGAGAATTTGCTTACATTACACAAGTGCCAGAGATTTCGCTTACATTCAACAAGTGCCAGAGATTTCGCTTACATTCAACAGGCGCCAGACAACAATGTCAGAGTTAGAAGCGTTGACTGCAAGCGAGACGAATAACTTCCGATCTTGAAACAACTGCTTCTCGAGCGAAACCATCATTCTGAAATATACAGCGAAACAATACTTCCGAAAATAACTATATACATCGCTCTATGTATCGCTCGAAGATATTTGACGCTTATTAGCAGCAACTCTAAAATTAAATTTATTATTTACTACAAGAAGTTTAGAACACAAAATCTCGTGGTTAGAAACAATTCGTCACCGAATATATATATATATATATATATATATATATATATATATATATATATATATATATATATAGAGAGAGAGAGAGAGAGAGAGAGAGAGAGAGTGACCCCTAAAAACGGGCCCAAATCTAATTAGGCCCCGTTTCTTAGTGTTTTGTCCGAATATGAAACTTTGGTCATATCTAGTAGTAAATGTAGTCTTTTTTTAATCATATATATATATATATATATATATATATATATATATATATATATATATATATATATGTATATATATATATATATATATATATATATATATATAATTTAAAAAAACGATTTCTACATTTATTTCTACAATATGTCTGAGGATGATAGATGCACTTCTGTCGAAAGCCTCGCGATTATGGATCCAACTTATACAATTTCGAGAAGAATACAAAAAGGACTATTCGGAGATTGGAGAAGATAAAAAGGAAAATTGTAAAACAGAATAACTCCGTGCTATTCAATAATATTTCTCTCTCTCTCTCTCTCTCTCTCTCTCTATATATATATATATATATATATATATATATATATATATATATATATATATATATATTTTGTGTACAGAAAGTTGTTAGTTGAGACAGGTCATTGGTACCGTCGGTTTCAAGCCCGATAATAAGGCCCGTTTAAGGTATCCTTATCGAGCTCTCTTCAGCCAATATTCGTCCTGAAGAGAGCTCGATAAGGATACCTTAAACGGGCCTTATTATCGGGCTTGAAACCGACGGTACCAATGACCTGTCTCAACTAACAACTTTCTGTACACAAAATATAAGTACGCTCTTAAAATTTGGATTTTCCTTTTAATTGAGCACTCTGCTGGAATTCTTTTTCCAAAAAAACTAATCATATATATATATATATATATATATATATATATATATATATATATATACTTAATTTACTCACATAAAATTAATATACGAAAGTATAGATTTATGCGTAAACTTTAAGTATTTACTTCAAAAGTGTTCAATACGTAGGTAGAGCAAGTTAGTAATTTATAATATATATATGGCGATTAAGCTACACTGAATATTCGGCGTTTCATCCACTCTAGGACTCCTCAGGCTTATGCGCATAAGCCTGAGGAGTCCTAGAGTGGATGAAACGCCGAATATTCAGTGTAGCTTAATCGTCATATATATTTTATACATTACTATATATATATATATGTGTGTGTGTGTGTGTGTGTGTATGTATGTATGCATGCATGCATGTATATTTTTTGGCTTGGGTGCCAACAGAAAGAACTGAAACCAAAACATACAACTGTCCACCCCATTCCTTAGCTTCTGAGCCGCACCCATACGCATGAAATTACCAGCAATTTTTTTTTATGTTGGAATCGCCCGATCGTCGGAGACAAGACATGTGCACAAGATAAAAAGTGTTTCATAATTATACTAGCCAACCTCTTGACTTTGCCCGATCATAAAATATTATATTTTAATTCATACGGCAACTGAGACATGTGCATGCGAGTATTATCTTTTTTCTAAAATGTCTACTTCTCGTAAGTAAAACCAAAATACTTGAGCTAAGATCGAAACCAAAATTAAAGACAGTTGGTCAAGAACGATATCCGTTAATCAACTTGCCATGATCGTAAAAAAAAGTTTCTCAAATCTACTTATTCTTAAAGCAAGTAATCTGTGACCGAATCACGCACGCGCATCAGTGAAAAATTTGACAAACACATAAAAATTCGATGCCCTTCCACGTATTCAGCGTTTCATTTTAACCTCTTAGCAGCGTTTTTTTTTTTTTTTTTTTGTGAAAACCGATTAAAACGTTTTCCAAATTGCTGAATACCTTATATACTAAATTTCAATTCTGGAAATCCAAAATATGTGGAGAAGTATCCTTACACACACATTCTCACTTTAATATATGTGTGTGTGTGTGTGTGTGTGTGTGTGTGTGTGTGTGTGTGTGTGTGTGTATCTATAGATGGATAGAGATATTATGTATATATATAGTTATTTATGCATATATATATATATATATATCAGTTTATTCATATATATCTCTGTATGTGAATGTCTGAGTGAACACAAGTTTACGTTCGTCGCAATGTGTCCGTATACAAACATCAGACCTGTATTAATTCCTCCAATAGAATATTTTATGCAGTTCAAAAACCAGTTTCTTACAAGAGGCCATTCAATAAGAAGATACACGAACAGTCTCCACTTTAGTATATATTTTTTAATTTTTTTTCCTTTCTTCTTTTGTTTCGTCTCTCTTTTATTTGTAAACGGTTGGGCAAGCGGTTCACTTGATATTTCTTTATTAATTCTGACAGCCGTCCTCGCTACGTGTTTAGGTCTATGTTCGTCGACTTGTTTTTAGTTTGTATATCATTTTAGGCGAAGATTGAATGGACGCATGTTCTCCGTTTACCTATATAAGCGATAGGTTGATCTGTCGCACGCACCTGTAAGGAAAATATTTGTCATGAGTGTGTAACGCTTTACTTTTAAACTCTATATATGTTGTGCTCTCACATTTAACCTATCAATGCTCAATTTGTATTAAATGATTACCAAGTCTTTGGTAAAACTTGCGGAGAATGCTCTGTTTTACGATCGCTGTAAAAAAGGGAACGGGAATTTAAATTCCGTTCCGTTTAAATTCGGTACATTTTTACATTACGTCCAACTCATCGTTCATATTCGACATGTCAAGTTTTATAGGTTTTCGATTACGCTGACAAGAGTTGGAGTGCCTTTTCCGAACGCCGTTTTTAACATGGGGAGGTTGGGGTGTCTAGTCCGAAAGCTGTTCTAATCATGGGGAGGTTCAGGGTGTCTAATCCGAAAGCCGTTCGTAACAGAGGGAGATTGGAGTGTTTATTCGTTGTAAGCATACCCGAAAACATATAAAAGTAAACATTTACAATGTGAACAGCGAGTTGGTCATATGTAAAAAAAAAAAAATACTGAAAAGGTATACCAACTTGACATTTATCGTTTATTATTATTTTTTTTTTATAAAAGAAAAAATATTTTGTTTAATATATATATATATATATATGTATATATGTATATATATATATATATGTATATATATATATATATATATATATATATAGTCTTTGAAGTTTTTAACATTTGAAACTATACAAAAAATTACTTTTTATCATTCGTTAAAAAAAAAAAACATCTAGTCAGTAAGTCATTTAATCACCTGCAATCACTGCATCAACTCTCTCGAATTTACTATAATACCATTTTTTTTTATTTTTCAAGGGATCATCAGTTGTTTACCATTAAACACTGTTTCGGGGATTTAATATATATATATATATCAAAAGTACGAGTGTTAAATGTTATTATTGCGATTACTTTCCTGGGTGGGGCCATAATAAAAATTAAAAAAAATTAAAACGGAACGAAATTTAAGTTTCCGTTCCATTTCTGCAAGAACCGTAACACAGCGCATTCTTCGCAAATTTTACCTAGTCTTTTCTTAAAGTTATAGTTTTATTTTATTTGAGAAAGCGCACATCAAGCGTAAATCTTATAATTTCTACAAACTATTTTCCTGTTTTTATATATCCTTTTAATTAGACATTTGCTTATATTAATGAACTTACGAAATAGCTCAGACAATTTTTTGTTTTATTTAAACAGAAGAGAGAGTTGGGTGAAAAAATGTCCAACTTACTTGTAGGAAAAATAAAACAGCACTCTGTTTCATGTAAAGATTCTTGACTCATATTTTTATTGTTTTAAATTTTTGAGGCCTAATTCCAAATTTAGCGATGGATGTTTGAGTTTACTTTATTCTCTATAGGTAATTATTATACAGCTTTTTCCTTTTACAATATCTTCGTTTCAATCACCTTGATACACCAGTTCCCGCTGAATAACCGAAGTTAAGCAACGTTGAATCTTGTCAGTACTAAATGGGTGACCATTTGGGACTTTCAAGTGTTGTATCTGCTCTCCGCTTATCTCGGCATTGTTTCCAGTCATCCTGGATTTTTCCTTGCCACTGGACTCAAACAGTGCCGATTCAGAAGATGGGTGGTTAGAGATTGCGCAACCTTTGCCTCACAATTACACGCGCAACTGCCCATACAGGGGTATCCTTTGTATTGCCAGACTGAACGGAGGCATCGCATATCTTCGTTTCATGAGTAAAATTGTGAAAACACTGAAGATGAGAACGGTAGTCCGACGAATCCAAATGATACATCGTTTTTTTGCAGTTTTAGTATAAAACGAGGCCGATAGCCATTAGTCACGTGCTCTCGCGTATTGAATGAAAGCGTGAATGTAGGATTGACATGAAATTCTTAAAGATAAACTAAAATTGCCAAAAAATGGGTTGAAATGACTAAAATAAATAAAAAGTAAATGACTTAGAATGAGTTTAATGAACTTTAGGATGAATTAAATGACCTTAGGAATGACTTGAATGCTTAAAAAATAACTGGAATCCTTCAAAAATAAATTGAATGATATGGAGAATGACTTGAATTGCTTTGAGACTGACTGGTTGTAAAGTGGGTTATCATTTGACATTAAATTAATACAAAAAAGTGATCCCCTACTTTATATCACAAAATTACAAACACATAACCTTATTTTATGTTGATCGTAATATCTAAATATTAATTAACTAGTCCGACATCCGGTGTCGCAAAAATAAGCATCATAATCGCAAACATTAATTATACGACGGACCGACGGAGTGACTTATTGAGTCGTTTGCACGCGACTAATAACGCGCTGATAATTGGCATGCTATAAAACCCAAAAAACAACTATTGTCCCAATACTTTTTCTATTTGAGCTTTTTTTTTATTAAAATATTTATTGAAATATTCATTATTAATTTAATAGTAGCAGAACCCGTGGAAATTCCACAGTGGTTGAAAATTTTAAAAACATATTATGAATAAAATAAATAAAAAAAAATAAAATCAAACAAATAACGATTTAAAACAATTTTTTAGTAAATTATTTTTAATCGATTTAAAAATGTAGATTTCTTTCAATGAAAATTCAACACAAAGGGCTTTGTTTTGTTTGGTTTTTGTTTTTCTGAGTAATTTTTAATATACATTAGCAAAGTAATTTTTAATATACATTAACAAAGTATTTTTAATATACATTAAGAAAGTAATTTTTAATATACATTAACAAAGTAATTTTTAATATACATTAGCAAAGTAATTTTTAATATACATTAACAAAGTATTTTTAATATACATTAAGAAAGTAATTTTTAATATACATTAACCAAGTAATTTTTAATATACATTAACAAAGTAATTGTTAATATACATTAACCAAGTAATTTTTAATATACATTAGCAAAGTAATTTTAGTATACATTAACAAAGTAATTGTTAATATACATTAACAAAGTAATTTTTAATATACATTAGCAAAGTAATTTTTAATATACATTAACAAAGTAATTGTTAATATACATTAACAAAGTAATTGTTAATATACATTAACAAAGTAATTGTTAATATACATTAACCAAGTAATTTTTAATATACATTAGCAAAGTAATTGTTAATATACATTAACAAAGTAATTTTTAATATACATTAACAAAGTAATTGTTAATATACATTAACAAAGTAATTTTTAATATGCATTAACAAAGTAATTGTTAATATACATTAACCAAGTAATTTTTAATATACATTAGCAAAGTAATTTTTAGTATACATTAACCAAGTAATTTTTAATATACATTAACAAAGTAATTTTTAATATACATTAGCAAAGTAATTTTTAATATACATTAACAAAGTAATTGTTAATATACATTAACAAAGTAATTGTTAATATACATTAACAAAGTAATTTTTAATATACATTAACAAAGAAACAGACGCAAATTCACTTTCACATTTTTTTTTAATTTTAGCCCCCCCCAAAAATAAAATCAGTCTCCTCTAAACATGACTTTTTTCATTCTAAAATAAAATAGCCAATTTGAAATCGTAAACAGACAGCCATGTTTCTTTTTTTAATTTTTGAGAGGAAATAGTTTTAATGATGTTTAACTGATAAAGAGCGACTATAACGGCAGGTAATTCGTTTCTCATTAATTAATGTTTGCGATTATGATGTTTATTTCTGATATACCGGACGTCGGACTAGTTAATTAACATTTAGATATTACGATCAACATAAAATAAGGTAATATTTGTATTAACATCCGGTCACTTTGAATTCTAAAGTTTTCTCCAATTTTCACCACTACTGATCATTATAATATTGTCTCGGTGGACACCATACATTCATTGACCCTTATCCTCGAGTATTCCTTCGGGCCTTGATAAAAGTGGTGATGCCCTTGTTTTTAAAAAAAAGATTTCTAAACAGTTTGTTTTGGGAAGTAAACAATAAAATATACAGCTTAAGTATTATAGTAATCTGTACGGCTCATCTTACAAAATATAATATACGACGGCTGTTCCAAAAGTAATGCCTCCTATTTTTCCGCCCTGTGATGCGTCCTATTTTTTATTCCGCTCAGATGGGATTGTAAGTTCCATTGCTGTGGTTACTGAACTCATGCATTCATGATTTGAAACTTTCATTTCTCTGTTGTAAATATTGACGATGTGAGACCCTAAGAAAAAAAAACAACTCCTGTCATGGACGGGTGTCAGAAGCAGAGATGTGTCGTTTTATTCTAGACAAAAGCACATTGCGAATAATAGTGATTATGTAGAGAAATACATTCTGGTCGCTCGTTCTAAGGTCACCACTCCCGTTTTCGTAGCTCTTCAACTTTTGGAGTTTAAAAAAGTCGGAGACAAGTCGGAACAACCCTCGTATGACAAAACATGCTCCAGACGACCATGCACAAGGTGCATTGAAAATAGTGGTTGTTGTCGTTGAGTCTCACACCGTCAATATCTTTAATAGATTGATGAAACTCTCAGTCTATGAATGCATAAGTTTAATAATCATAACAATGCAATTTTAAATCACCTCTGATTAACTCGGCTGGACTAAAAAACAGGTGGCTCCTGATATGTATTTTAGTATACTATTTTTATTGAAAAAACATTTTAGCTATATTGATTACATGATTCTGTCGGTGGTGATATAAGATCTGGGATAAGGTTATGACTGAACCGTGTGGACAAAGTATTTGTATAGATTAAAAAAATCATGCTCAAATACATTTGTATTTATAATCATGTACGCTCAAATATCGCTCAACTTGTTATTTGGCAGTATAGTTTCTGTTATAAACAAAAACCTTGCAAACATTATACGAGGTGTCTTCTATAAGTTTCCAGGCATTTTGCATATAGGCATGTAAAATTGTCATAGATTCTTGAAAATTCAGTATTTTATCGCTGTACACATTATCGGATGTCTGACCAATTTTTATGATTTCACGTTCAAATATAAAGAGCTACAATAAGAATTGTAATACACAATACCAAAGCCCGATTGTCACAGCTGGTACATTTTAGAAATGCAAACTGGACGTGAGGATACTTTAGAATAATGATATGCAATAAAATATTGTTTTAAACTTGGAGAAAAGGCAACATAAGCGTCTGAACTGCTTCAGACTGCTTTTGGACCATCTTGTACGAATCGAGTAACAGCTTTTGAGTGGCATAAGAAATTCAAAGACGCAGGGATTCTGTAATGGTTCATGAGAGATGTGGGAGGAGAAAAGAAGTCAAAACAACCGAGTTGATTGGCCAAATAAAGAATTTCCTGGATAAGGACTGTCGTGCGTCTATAGAGATAATACATGCACAGTTTGATGTCATTGTGTGAACTGTACAAACACTTATTAGCGAATAAACTGAGGATTCGGAAGCGTTGGGCGAATGCACAACTCCATCCTTGTCACGGGCTATTTGAGCAAGATTGGCATCAAGACAGTTCGTAACACTCCCTATGATCCAGCTCTTGCCCCCTGTGACTTTTGTGTATTCCCTAAAATCAAGGAAACTGTAGGGGATATCATTATGTAACGAGGGTCATTGACACGCTCACACAAGGAATTTCCGTATGGCCTTCCAGAAGTTGTTGGAACGGTACGACAAGTGCATTGCGGCCGGAGGAGATTACTTCGAAGAGAACTAGAGTTTCATGCGTGTACTATCAAAAAAAAAAGTTCCTGGGCGAAAAATGTCTGAAAACTTACCGAAAGCACCTCGCATGTATAGTTATTTAGATCTTCTGCAGGACGCGAGACACAAGGTCGATGAGTTTTTGAACAGTCAGCACACTTGGCGATGTGATCTCTAGCCTACAAAACCGTGCCTGAACAGCTTCATCGACATTATCCTAGTAGTGGCTTTTCAGGTAATTAGCAATGAACCAACCCCATTCTCAGAAAGAAGGTAAGACCTAAGAGGGGAGATTTTCTAGGACTGGGAAGATTCATACCTCAGTCTGCCAGCAACGAAGATATAGTCTGACTTATAAGAAAAAGATTTCGAGGTTAGAATGTAATTTCAAGTGATGACGTCATTTTGAATTTATTTACATTACTATCTTCACGTATACATATCTACATAATGATAAGTTCAGTTGAGAGTTCGTAGCATAGCAGTAACGTACTCGACCACAATCTCTGTGATTGCGAGATCGAACCTCAGTATAGTCAGTTGCGCTGGTAATCTGTAGATACGTGTCCGTGGATAACAGTTTGTTCAGTACTAATTAAGTACATAACTATAATCGATAAAAGTTAAGTAAAATAAACAACGAACATGTATATAGACATGTGTGGGTTGTTTTTGTTTTACGGCATATCAACCCTTTTCAGGTTATTTAATCCCGAATCTAAAGATTTTGAAGAATTTTTTTTTAAATAGAATATATTTGTTGTTTTCAAGTCGGTTTCTATTACAGCCATAGTTGGGACCCTAACAGGTATTACCACTCCAGGTAAGAGTGAACCTGGGAACAATGGTAATTAAAGGGTGGCTCCACACTCTCCAAAGCCCGTAAGCTTGGGCCTCACAACTGGATACAGTTTAAGGTAATATTCAATTAGAATGTAGTAAAATAGATAAATATAATAGTTTCATACTGTAATATGCTTGGTATCACAGATTAGTCCGTATATCGAATCATGCCATGTAATTTATTATCATCTGACCTCGGTGATTGTTGCTTTGATGCCTTTATTTTCAAATCTCATGTTTCAGGTTGTTTCATGCTTTTACAAGGTCTTTTTGATCGATATGTTACAGCATAACATATGCAAAATATACTTAAGAAATAACACAAACAGAAATGTATTCCTTTAAACTATAGTGAAATATAGCAACACCCACAACAAGTCTCAGTCACAGATGAAAGATCAATAAGAATACCTCTGTAATTTACATGGACATGGTAGTATATAAAAATAAAATAAGGTTGATAACATTGAATGGTCGACTAATTACATTTCATAGCAGGGTGATCCGAAGTTGCTCTGGATTGAATGATCACACTCCCAGTTTTTATTATCATTGAAATCGATGAAATACCCAGTTTTTCAATCAAATCGATTGATTGCCTGCTCTAATTGGGGAGCATTCGCGAGGTACGTGAGGGGAGCTTCACATGGTTTCGCAGTGATTAAGTATACAATATATTAGGCACCTTCAATATATGCAGCAGAGTTATTAAACTTTCAGGTAATAAATGCATAAGTTTAGCTATCATAATAATGAAATTTGCATCCAATCGGCCGGGAAAAAATTAAGTATAATTTCTGAAACGTCAGTGTTTATGAAAATGTAAATGAGCATTGTTCAAGACTAGTAAAATCAAGGACACAAACACATTTTAACACTGGACCGAGATTTTTTGGTCGACGGGGTCGATGTTATTTTGTGTGTGTGTGTGTGTGTGTGTGTGTGTGTGTGTGTGTGTGTGTGTGTGGGAGGGGGAGTCATGTTGCTTAATCCAAGCTACGACAAAAAACACGCCCATGACAGAGACAACTCTCTGAAAGCTACCATCGTGGAAGTGTTCGCTGCTATAGACAAGGATATTCGCCAATCCGTTCGCTGCTATACACAAAGACACTCGCCATAACGTATTAGTTCGTCCTCACCTTTGCATGATCTTTTCCGATCGGCAGCTGCTACATTGATAAATGATGTGTTATGCAAGTGTAACTGTTGCTACGTAAACGGTCGGGACTCTAAATATACAAAATTTGTTTTATTGCTTTTGAGTTAAAAATGTGAAGATTTACCTTTGGAACGACTCTCGTATGATAAAAAGCGCTCATGCTCAGCCATTAGTATTGTGAATGGTGGTGACTATGTAGAAAAAATTCTCGAGCACAAAATGTCGTCTATTTTAATAGCACAACTCCCGTCGCTGTAAATCTTCCAATTTTTTAGTTAAAAACATATTGAGCTTAATTATGTGAACGACGATCGTATTAAAGAAAAATTGTTTTCTTTCTCCATTAAAACAATTTAATATATAAACGGCACTATGTCTGTCTGTCCGTCTCCATATTTTCAAATTCTATCACTTCCGGAACTAAAAGTCGGAGAGCAGCACTAGGCGTTCTCAACTGAGTGGATTATTTTATGGGTCGTTCTTTTATGGTTCTTTAGCCGGTTTGAGAAGTTTTAAGGGGTCAGAATTCGGTCCAAATTGAAAAAATCGCTATACATTTTGTGCATTCACTCTTGTTTGTTTGTAAATAGTTCATCTGTGTGTCACTTTCGTACAGCTGTAAAGTCACCGGTTTTGAATGCTACAGTTTTGCTTTCGATTTCGATACATTTTTACTTTTGAAATCACGACTCTATAATAATATATGCGAAATCTGGACAAATTAAAATATCATATTTAAGCGTATTTTTCGACCCAACGCCCTCCCCCCGCTAGTTTCTATGATGTTAAATATTTTTGAATAACACGAATCTGTTTCTTTATTTCTTAAAAACTTGTTACGGGAAAAATTTGTTGCATCTATGTAAAATATTAATCTAGATTAAGAAAAACAATATTTGTCAGCTAAATATTTATCAAAAAATATTTTTTTTACACTTTTATTAATTGTATGATTACTATTTAAATTGTTTCAAAATGAAAACGTTATTTTTTTTCATAAAAGCTGCACTATTAGCCAAAGTAATTTAATACTGAAAACGGACGTTCACACACTTTCATCCAAGCATTATTTATATCGACACAATTTATTTAAAGAAATATATGTTAAAGAATTAACCCCATTTGTGTATTATATCACATAAAATCTATTTTAATAATGCGCTCCTTATTATGGTTTGTTGAAATAAAAATCATCTAATTGTTATATTTAGAAAGATTATTTAAAGTTTATTTATTTAATTTACTCTTAGTTTATATTTCATTTGATTTATTTTCAAATATAATTAGCCGAGAGCAGTGGCGTTTAAAAACGGAAGTAATTTTTTTATATAAGCTGTAATAGTTATTTCCACTTTAAGCTATGAGAATTATTTTCTGTTTAATTTTCGAAGATGAAAATAGATGTCTGTTATGTTTCCATATACGCAACATGTGGTCCACTTTCAGATGTGACTGAACTTTCTGCCCGCACATATGTTTTCAACTGGTAACACCGGGTATATACAGCTAGTATATACCTACTATTATGTTGTGATTTGGCTTTCAAGCGCACTTGATGCGTATTTTATTTTATTCAAATTAAATCAACGTTTTTATATGGAACTCACACCCTTGACGTTATTCTCGCGTTGCCTACACAGAGTTCTAAGATTTCGAAACACAACCACTGAAATACAACGCGCAGCTCTTTACAAACAGACTTTTCTTTCTCCAACTTTACAGCATAGCAAGGAAGAAGACAAAGAAAAAAAGAAAGAAACAACACAATGAGAATATGTATGTATAGATTTCGAACAATTAAAATATTTGTTTATGTTCCTTATATTATGTTGTGGGGTTTGAATTACTGTACACATAGATTCGAAAAAGTTGTCAAAAAAATATATAACAAATAAATGTTATCAAAGGCAAGATAAGTTACTTTTCTACCAAACTGGATGTATTTTTTGTGTTTTTTTCAATGTAACATATTTATTCAGCTCGAAAAACATGCAGTGTTTACCGATGTATTAGACAATTCAAAATGACGGCCGACTCTCTCTTAAACATGGTATGTTCGGGAAAAGGTGTTATAAATAAAAAAAAACTAGACAAAATACTATTAAAAAACCACCGAATATATGTCTATCTATGTCACGGTAATATATATTGAGCGAATTTCTAACAGTATTTTGACTAGTTTATTATTTATAACACCTTTTCCCGAACGTACCGTGTTTAAGAGAGAGTTGGCCGCCATTTTGAATTTTCCAATACATCGGTAAACACTGCATGTTTTTCGAGCTGAATATCCAGTTTGGTAGAAAAGTAACTTATCTTGCCTTTGCTAACATTTATTTGTTATATATTTTTTGACAACTTTTTCGAATCTATGTGTACAGTAATACAAACCCATGTTGTGATTTGGCTTCCAAGCGCACTTGATGCGCATTTTATTTCATTCATATTATACCAACGTTTCCATATGGAATTCACACTCTTGCTGATATATATATATATATATATATATATATATATATATATATATATATGTATGTGTCCCCTTTAAGAAATTCGTTTCTTATCGTTGAGCACTTTCAGTTGAATTAAAAGTCGGTCAATTTAGCTCTTATGCGTAGATCATCGTATAACGATTTGATCACTGTCTGTCTGACGTAATGAACATTTAAATTAAAATGTTTAAAATTCAACGATATTTCGCACGGTTCATGGTAGCCGAATGGATACGGCCTCCGCTAATCGAGCCAGAGATGTCTCGTGTCGCGGGGTTCGAATCGTTCGACTGGTAGTAATCGTGACACCCTGCACTGAAGAATCCCGAAAGTATGAAACACTAGTGTCTGTAGGTATTTAATTATTATAGTAAAAAAAATAATTATGACAGCCCCTTTAAGAAATTCGTTTCTTATCGTTGAGCACTTTCAGTTGAATTAAAAGTCGGTCAATTTAGCTCTTATGCGTAGATCATCGTATAACTGTCTGTCTGACGTAATGAACATTTAAATTAAAATGTTTAAAATTCAACGCTATTTCACACGGGTAATGGTAGCCGAATGGATACGGCCTCCGCTAATCGAGCCAGAGATGTCTCGTGTCGCGGGGAGAGGTAGTAATCGTGACACCCTGCACTGAAGAATCCCGAAAGTATGAAACACTAGTGTCTGTAGGTATTTAATTATTATAGTAAAAAATAATTATATATATATATATATATATATATATATATATATATATATATATACCCAATAACGGTTCTGTAATAATGAATATGACATTTTTACGAATTAAATACATTTAAGCGTATTTTCCGAGTTACTATAACGTATATATGAGCAAATTTGCTAAACGTATTATTTTATTAATTAAAATAAACCTAAATTAGTACAAGTCTATTTCCGTTGATGTTCCCTTATATTGTTTTTAATAAAAAATGCAAGGTAATGTATAACATAGTTATATATAAGAAAATGTGTTTCAATTGATCTAACCAATAGAAATGTGTTTGCTTATGCGGAGAGGTTAATGTTTTATGCTTTGTGTAGTATGTTTTAAGTTAAATTAAAGTTTTAGGATATCAATTTTTTATTGAATTTTAAGGTGAAAGTACAGAATAGTCACAAAATAGCCTTCTCCTTTAGTTCCCACATATGAATTGCTGACAGTGCTAACAAGTCCAGATTTATAGACGTCATAGCTCCGATGCTACCTGGATAACGGATTTTAGCCCCCGTACTATGAGAGGAGCAAGAGTCGGCAGTTGTGTATAAACTCGACGAAGGTTTGGCTAAGAACATACAGATGAATGGCGTACAAACAACGTAACCACACTCACCCCATTTATATGTAGTTCCGTGCCTGTTTTATTTGGGGGGGGGCACATACAGAAACAAAATAATTAGAGGACGACGGATTCTGGTGCTGATTCTTCCTAGATTTTTACCAACCAGCAGAGTAAGGATCCTAATACCGTCTACTATTAAACCCGCCCACTATCTTTGATCCTATCTGGAACCAGAGTTCGAAACGTAAAATCCCTGATACTATCACGTTATAGCCCCTACAGCAATGAGAACAGTTTGGACTTTGGGAGGTCTCTACTGCTGCTGATGATATTAAAATAAATTAACTGAAAAAAAAAAAACGATCAATCTCTTAACTATCTGTTTATTAGTCTTATCTCCTCTGGCTTTAATTTGATTCAACATCCTTCTAAAACTTCTTAATGTCTATAAATATCAAGAGAAAATAAGATTATTTTTACCCCAGCTTATCCATCTAATTTATATAATGTCTATGTACACGACAAACCCGTCTGTAAATTAAAACGTTTTTTTACTGCTTTATTATTCACATATAATACAGAAGTGAACACACTTAGCATTTTTAGTTATGCAAGACGAATTTGGGAACGGATACGTCACAGTTCGTGAACTTTCGAATGAAATCAAAGCGCCTTCAACACTAACAAATAGTAAAGTGCATCAAAGCAGAATTAATAGTTAAAAAGTTGTGACTCAATGGGTGACAGAATATTTTTTATACATAAAGTATTTCAACAAACACACACACACACATATATACATATATATATACATATATATATATGTATGTATAAATAAATAAAAATTATGTATAAAAACTAATCTGTTCCCAAGGTTGACTCGGCGTTTCCCCGACGTTGTCTGGGATGGAATGATGATCAATGAATGTTTCACACGCAATTATTTATATTGTCATCGAAATCGGCGAAATCGACCATTTTTCAATCAAATTGATTGATTGTCTGTTCCAGTTGGGAACCCATCGCGGTGTACCTGAAAGAGGCTTCACGTACCGTTCACAATGACTTTGTTCACAATATATTTAAGTTTATATTGCACTGCGGAGAGCCTGCTGTTGTTTAATAAAATTATTTTTTATATAAAATGTCTTGCATTAAAGTTTAAAATGCAAAAATAAAGCATCACACTAAAATTGAACAGATAGATTCATCTCGAAAGCGTCCCTCTCATATGACGCGCCCGCTGTTGATTTTATATGCCTGAGAGTTCTGCTTGTGAAACGATAAAGTTAAAAGTAAAAAAAAAAAAAAAATAAATACCGTCGTGCAATTCTGCTTTAAACAGAAACATTCATTTCGAACGCACCCTTGCCATATCAAAGAATTACTGTTGATTTTCTACATCGGGCTATTCGGTGTGTATTGGAGTAAAACTTATCCAATGTATTTGCGATGTTAGGTTGTATAAGATTTTAACTTTAGTGAAAACACTGCCAGCCACGTAAGGTACCTTCGTGTCAAATCTCATAAAAGTTGGCCCATCCCTTTTCGAGTCGATAGAGAGCGAACTTACGGGCACAGACACACAGAGACACACTCACTGCTAGACATATAAATTACCTTTGTGTAAAATTTGCAAACGATAGGCTCAGTGGTTTCAAAATCTATGAAGAAAGAATTCACACACACAAAGTAACCTTCATATATATATATATATATATATATATATATATATATATATATATATATATATATATACACGATGGGCGTGCAATAAGTAATGCGCCAACCAACTTCCCATAGCAGTAGAGCAAAGAAACTTGGCACAGATATTAGTCTTTCTCTACATAGGAACCACCCAGAGTGATGAATTTCTTCCATCGTTTGACGCAGCCCTGGAGACAGTTTTTGTAGAACACCCCATGTTGGTCCTCCAACCACGACCTGACTTCAGAAATCAAGGCTGCATGGCTGGGAAGAGGTAAAAGTCAAAGGGTGCAAGGTCAGGAAAGTAGGGAGGATGAGGAAGGATTTAATAACCACACGCCCGTGATTCTGATCTGGAAACATGCGAGTTGTGGACCGGAGCGTTGTCCTGCAGGAGGAGGGTACCTTTGCTGATGTTGCTCCGCCTTTTGATTTTGATAGCTTCCCTTAATTTCCTCAAAAGTGAAGGTAATAGGCTACTGTAAGTGGGTTATCCTTTGCCAGAAAATCTGTCATCACTACTCGGTCCTTGTCCCAAAAGACTGTGAGCATGCCCTTGCCAGCGGAGGGCTGCACCCTTGGTTTCTTTGGAGGGGGTGAGTCCAAGTGCTTCCACTGCATTGACTGGGATTTGGTCTCTGGATCATAGTGATGGACCCAGGTTTTATCCTGTGTAATCAGTCTTTTTAAAAACTTTGATTCATCTTCTTGGCACATCTCAAAATTCATCCTCGAGCAATCGACGCGTTCTCGCTTCTGGAATGGTGTGAGCAACCTGGGAATTCATGTAGCAGACAGCTTATGCATATGCAAATGGTCATAAATGATAATTTCCACAGATCTTGTACTAATCATGACATCTTGAGCTATTTGGCGAATAGTAATGCGCCGATCTTCCAAAATGGCAGCCTCAACTTGATGGACAGATGCCGCATCAATGGCAGAAGGGGAGCTGTTCCCACAAACTTTCGGCCATGTTTGAATTCACGATGCCAGCGTTTTACAAGGTCATATGATGGGGCATTATTGCCATAAGTTTCTTTCATTTCATAAAAGTCTCCTGTGGTGTGCGTCCTTTCACATACAAAAATCAGATCACTGCTCAACATTCAACAGGCTCCATTTCACACCTAACTCAGTTCAAACACCTGTAAAAGAGAAACCACAATTTGTTCAGAACTGTAATTTGCCAGATAACCCGTAGAGAAATAAATCATTTCCATGCAAAATTTCAGCTAGAACAGACAACTGGAAGTGGGCTAGTGGTCTTACTTATTGCATGCCCCTCGTGTGTATATATATATATATATATATATATATATATATATATATATATATATATATATAAATGTATATATATGTATATATATATGCATATATATATGTATACATATATATATATAATCATATTATCCATCTATAACTTCTGAACTATTTGAGAAAGCACTAAATTTAGCGGAAGTTGACACAGATATAACTAGATAAGAAATAGAGATGATAAAACTAGCGAGGAAAACGGTAATTAGTTATGCCAATAAATTATGGACAACGAAGGATAAAGAACCCATTTTGATGTTAGGATGGGATTTCCTGGACTCTGCGAAGTTAACTGAAGTGATATGTCTGTACATACTAAATATATGTATAAAAATACCGGGCTTTAATGGAGGGCTCTATATAGATGATGTATTATTTTAAGTAAATTCAAGCGATCGAATTATAGCAAAAGCTGGGAATAATTTTTTTTAATGAACTAAAGTTAGAAATAATACTAGACTGGAATTGTGAAATAGTGACTTTGTTACATATACGGCAATAGGTTTGAACAGAACTGAACAATATTCAATATAGATTATAGATTAAATCCTTCCAAGTGTATGAGAAAAGCTATTATCCCCAATATATAAAAATAATATCCAGATTTTTACAAAATGAAAATACATTCTTTTTTTTACATTGGGGTCACCACTTATCAAGGACCGTAGGCAACTCAGGGATAAGGGTTATTGCGTGTACAGTAATCAATGAGATAATATTGTAATAATCATTAGTATTGGAGATTTGATAGAGTATCTTACTTAAGGGGCGGTTTGTCAGGAATTTGTTTATGTTGGATTTGAAGACATCCAAGTTGTAGTCAGGTGGGAAACAGGCGAACATTTGATAATTATAATCGTAATGAAGATGTAATTAGATTAGGATATGAAGGAAAGATCAAATGCACTAAAGATCTGGATAATAAAATAGCAGAATAAAGTACAGAATATCATATAACATGACAATAAAAGGAAGAAGAAAAAATAGAATAAAGAATAAAAATAGGAAGAAAAATAAGAAGAAGAAAAAGAATTTAATTAAAAATAATGAAGAAGCATATAATAGTAATAATGTTATAGAGAATAAACGAAATAGACGCAAAAACCTGGTTGGTTTAATCCTCCCTCCAGTGAACATATATAAAATAATATTCTTAAAGTGTTTTACAAAATAATGGATAAGTGCTTTCTTCCAGAAACTAGATTAAGTAAAGTATTTAATAACAATACAGTTAAACATTCATTCTCAATTGCATCATTTAAAATTGGACCACAGAATGAATCGAATCGGGATGAGGATAATAAGAATAGAACAAACATAATTATTAATAATAAGGAGTGAACATAACCGCATTATCGTCAGTAGAAAAAAAGAATTTGATTTAAAATGGTCAATAACAGATAACGCTAGAAAGTATAAACGGGGTTAATCAAAACGATTTAATCTATGTTTACTTGAAGCATACCACATAGTGAATTCTAAAAGGGGAAATTTAAATCAAAAGTTGGATGTCATACTAATCTGCCTTCATAGAAATAAATTCTTCTTATCACGCCTTAAACATGATTAAAATAAATTTTCCAAAAGAAAAATTTACAGAAAATGGTGCCGGTGAAATTTAAACGTGGAAAAGGATGTCAAATTTTATGCTAAGATTTTAAAATGGTGAATAAATAGATTATTAGAACATTAACTTAACATATGGACACTAAAATAAGTATAACCTAAATAGGAGATATAAAACTAATTTTAATTTTAATACTCGTTATGGATAATAAATTTACGCCGGAGTAGTTTCAATAACACAATGAAAAAATCTAACATTAAGTACCTGCACGATATGGAGAGAAACAGATTAGAATATTTGAAAATAAATTAATTCAAAGTTGAAAATAACTGTTTGAACTAAGATTGTTATAAAAAGATAATCTTCGAACTATAAGTTTAAAATTAAACAAAGGTGATTAATAAATACTAAAGTTTAAATACAAAAATATGAATGCATGGAATTTCGATAAATTGATAAATATTAATAAAACAATGTTACCTCCCTTAGAATTTAAAGCAATTACGAATGATTATAGAGAGGAAAGATAAATAAAATAAAATAAAATACTTAGATGATAAGGTTTAAACGATAAATTTAACATTTAAATTATTGAATATAAATTTATATAAACCTAATTAAATGAACCTTTTAATTATAATTCCTTCTTAGACAATAATATGTTAAGCAAAACGTAATTTGTAGATCGTAACATGTAAACAAAGTTTATACAAAACTATTGTAGATTCAGGAATAAATAGTGAAACATCTACGTAGAAACTAGAATTTGAAGATGTAGATTTGTATTTGAAAACAACTGCATTAAATAAATAAATTGGGGACGAAGAATAATTATTAAAATGAAAAAAAATACAAAAGATTAAATTAATATAAAATAGGTATTTGGTTGAAATGTTATTTAAAAAGTATAAATACGAAAATGAGGCGATTGCTAAAATGAAAGGCTATCGAAATATATATATATATATATATATATATATATATATATATATATATATATATATATATATATCACAGTGGTTTGGAGGAAGATTCAACTGCTGGGTCTCTTTAAATAGAGATTCTAAATGTATCATATATCTGTATTTTGCCGTCTGAAGAGTAGCTATTTTGGAATATTTTTAAATGAGATAGTATTTAAGATTATCCAAATTGTTATGAAACAATTGTAACACATTAGAAAATACACAATATAATGTTCTCATTTTATATTTTGTTCTATTGATTTTTTTCGAAAATAACCATGAAGCTTAAATAATTGAGTCAATTAATTTTGACTTTGATTTTATTGGCATATGAACGATACCGGAATTGTTAGTTATAAAATTTTAATTAAAAAAACATAATAAGGTAACCGTGCATAGTATTGTTGAGATCTCGTAGTCCGATGTTAAGACATAAGGCTACGTATCAAGCGGTAGTGAGTTCGAGTTTTAATAAATTTAGCTACTTTGACGAGAAGTGAAACTTTGAAAGATGTCATGTATATAGATACCTTAATTTTATGAACGGAGAAAATATTTAAATAAATATTTAAATAAATTAATTACAAATAATACGTCCCAAGAATGTGAAGGCGGCGAGAATATAAACAAAAGACAGATAACCCTCCCTTTAAATCACCACCACAGAATCGCTTACAAAAAGTAAAACATAAATTAAAAAAAAACAATCATATATATATATATATATATATATATATATATATATATATATATATATATATATATATATATATGTATGTGTGTGTGTGCGAACGGCGCTAATACCTATTATTTTTCAGTCCGCCCGAATTAATGACAGATGACTGTAAATTGCATCGTCATGATGACATGGACGATGCAATCATGCCTTGTAAGTTGCATCTTTCTGTTGCGGATATTGACGGTGTGAAACTCTAAAAAACAACCTCTGCCATGGAGATGTATCATTAATTTCCTAGAAAATGTGTCTTGAAATCGGTGCTGACTATGTAGACAAGTAAGTTTTGGAGCAAAATAAATGTCTCGTTTTAATGGTACAATTCCCGTCTCTGTAGCTCTTCAACTTTTGAGTTGAAAAAACTTCGAGGCTTTACTTTTTATAAACCTCGCATATATATATATATATATATATATATATATATATATATATATATGCCAGGTTCATTTTCTAAATTTTTCTAAAATTGAAAATAGCGTAATAGAAACATATTATAAGGTATTTACAGCTTCTCTTTCAAGTTTTGCATTCTGATCATGTCAAAACGCACGTTATTTCTTTCTGACGGATTGATTGTTGCTATTTCGTCTGATGATTTATGGGAAAAATAGATTCATTACAATAAATTGATATAATAATTAAGTGATTGTTTTTGCGCTAGTAAACAGATACTGTCAAGAATTGTAAATGTCAACTGAATTAAAGGAATAAATAATAAGATGGCCAACATCATAAACTTTGCAATATAGTCTTTTGTCATTTATTTACTATATCACTCTACTATATTGCTGTTATTATATTGAGTTTCTTCAATAAGGATTGGTATATATTATAAGGAAAGAAAATATATTTCCACAAAAAGATATATATATATATATATATATATATATATATATATATATATATATATATACACACACAAAGAATGTATGTATGTAGATAGATATAGATAGATAGATAGATAGATAGATAGATAGATGTGAGTATGTATCCGTCTAAATCATTACTGAATATGTTAAAGGTCATTTCATAACTGATCGCGCTTGACTGGTTTGTTAGCGTGGGAACAGATATTAGCAGGCAGACATCTGGGCTCTTCTCTCTTTCGTTATGGGACGTAACCACGACAAATAAAATGTTGATTGACAAGAGAGTGACGTGGAGTACAAAACACTCATTACACAGATTACAAAAAGAAAACTCTTTTTGCAAGGTAGCTACATAATAGAGCTGACTGATAAAATAGACTAATCACTTATAAAAGTATCCCAGGGTAATCTGAACGCTTTTTACAGATCAGGTTTTTTGATAATTCGACAGGCACCGCTGGAGTAAAACGATTCAAATGAAAACTTCTCGAAAGAAATAGATGATTTGTATTTTTGGAAGTATTCGGACTACTATGCTTATCTTGAGTGTTATTTATACACCGTTTCGGCCGATGTAACCTCCGATCATCTGGAACATAGAGAAATTTTGAACGCAGCCATTACTTGCTCCATGAGATGCAGCATACTCCTCTCGTTCTATCACATGCGACCTGGTAAAAAGATGCGTCATTAAATTAAATGTCTAATTAACTATATTCTTAATTTCGTGAAAACTGATGTTTTAACTTTCAACAGCCAGAAGAGTTTTACTCAGAGCCGAATTTCACTTAGTACTTTATTCGTTACGTCATGGGATTTTGCGAACAATTCTAGTATGAATATTGAGAATCTTAAGCCTATTCCTTTTTTTTGGGGGGGTGTAAAATCGTATTACTTATCACTATAGAGCATTCTAATCCAGGATTAACGAAACGTTTCTATTCAAAATTCCGGGAAGACTTTCGTGTTCCACAGAAAGATTATTGTGTTACATGAATAACAATTAAAGATGGTCGAAAAGTTACGAAAATAACACTGAAAATGAGAACAGCAGTCCGGTCAATTAAAATTATACAATTTATCAATTCTCATCTAAAAAAAAAAATAAAAAACTGCATGGGATTTTGCTCTGCATTCGTATCTCTTATCTCCTGAAAAAGTGTGAGCATATTTACTTTAAAATATTGTGCAACAGAAGAAATGTATCCGTTGTTAAATTTTATAAGTCGATTATCCGTAGTCTGTGTGCATACGGAATGCATTCTAGAAGTTTCATCACCGCGTATACTTCTATAATTTGTGTTTTTATGCGCTGATAATCATATTAAACCGCTTTTTTTCTATTTAAAAAGCAAAGACAACTTTGTTAATTATGGGTCCTGGAAATGGATTCAACTCACAGCTAATTTGCATATTCTTTTAAACATTCATTTTTTATTTATTCCCTATTATTCCCCTCCCCCCGTTATCTTATGGGGTGATCATCTTTCGTTAACTACTAGCCTATGTGCCCGGCATTGCCCGAGTGTTCGCACGTGTGCCTTAAGCAAAAAAAATGTTGTTGTAGTTAGGTATGCTCAACCCGTGACGCGAAGGCGGAAAAAAACATGGAAGTATGTGTTAGGGTGTTGCTTGAGCAAAGAAAAAAAAAAAGAAAAAAAAATTGCGAGCGCAAAAAAGTGGTAGTAGACAGCCAGTTTCGAACCCGTACCGCGCAGGAGAAAAAAAAAAAAAAAAAAACGTGACGCGTTAGTTGTTGCGCCCCTCGCTAAAACGGTAGTGACATAGGTTAAAATTAAGGCTATACATTCGAAAAGAGGCGAAGACTTGCGAAATAGCGACGCCTCCCTGTAGAAAAATGTCCAGTTACGGGTAAAGGAATTAATATTTTAGCCAATTTTCGATATTTGTCGTCCGAAAATGATACCAATCCTGTGAAAATTCGTCGCCTCTCTCAAAAGGTTTTGCGAGACACACACACATACATACATACATACATACATACATACATACATACAAACATTGCGGTAAGATTTATATTATAGACTAACCCGGCTCCCCAGCGTTGCCCGAGTGTTTTGAGGTGTGTGTTGAGCAAAAGAAAAAAAGTGGTAGCATAGAAGACAGGCTCGAACCCGTACCGCGAAGGAGGAAAAGAATCTGAAAAAAAGTGTGACTTTTTTGCAGCTGCGTCTATCACCAAACCGGAATTGACGTAAGCTGAAATTAAGACTAGACAATCGAAAGGAGGCGATGACTTTCGAAAATATATGATAAAAAAGCGACCACTCCCTGTAGAAAAGTACCCAGTTGAGGATGAAGATATTGATGTAAAAAACATTAATATCTTCATCCTCAACTTTTTCGATATTTGTTGTCCGGGGGGTTGAGCTTCAAAATTATACAAATCTCATGAAAATCCTTTGCCACTGTCAAAAGTCTTAGGCAGACATACAAATATACATGCATACATACATACATTTAAACAGAAAGGTGAGATTTATATTATAAATTACGTGTAATTATATTCATGAAGATATTCTAGATTATGTATACTTGCGTAATGTTTATGTAAAAAGTTCATAGAAAACATTAACCTCTTTCTATATAGTATACTCTATGCGTATATATATATATTTCTTTTTAAAAAATTCCTACCAAACTTCTGTCAGTTTTTAGTCTACAGACATGAAAGTTAATATATAGGGTATTCGAAACCATGCTAAACTTTATATTTGGGGTTTAGCCGAGAAAGGTTAGGGTTAAAGTGTGAAATTTAAAAAAAAATGAAATTTGCTAGACGGCATTGGGAACATGCGTGCGTAATATAATAGTTATTGATTCATGTTTTAATTTTTTTAACTTGCAACAAATACCTTTTCATAGCTTAGGCATTCACGTTAAAGAGAAACAGTAAATCGTAAGCTAAACGTTTTGGGTTCGATTCTCAGTGGTGGCGCACAAGTCATTTTTTTTTTTACTTAACTATATATTGGATCGAATATAATATAATAATGAATACAAAATCTGCATTTATAAAAATACCATATGTATGCAGATTTTACGACCAGGCAATGCCGGTCGGCCTGCTAGTGTATTATAAAAGTGTCCTTGTCTGCGTGTGTACGTGTGTGTGTGCGTCGTTCGCATGCGAAACGATATTAAACAAACTACTCCCAACTTTTGGTCTACAGACTTGAAACTTGATATATAGGGAATTCGACCCTGTGGAAAAAAAAAATTCGATTTGGTTTTAGTCGAAAAAACGCTGCAAAAGTTTTTAAAAGTTGGAACATGGCGGTCACTAATCGATAAAATGTGTAACTTTTGAGCACACGCAAAGTTACATTTATACGTTTAACTGAACAGCTAAGTGAATTATGGTAACCAATATTATTTTTACTTTTGAAATCGATAATATATACTGGATACAATATAATAATTAAGAAAGAAATTGCTCTATAATAATAAATACGAAATCTGCATAAATTTATATTTCATCGTATTTTAAAAGTTGCCAACTCTAGTCGTACTAGTTCAATACAAAAAGTTAATAAAATATAAATAATATGTTTCGCATAACTAAAAATACTAAATCGGTTTTACTCTACATTATATGTAATTAATAAATAAAACGAATAATTAACTAATGTACGAATTTCCTTTGCCTTTTTAGATTGGTTTATTACAACACATTTAATCTATCAAAAATGTGTTTTCGACTTTTAAAAACGGCGACAAATAAAATGGGCTGCCCAAAGCTTAAACAGGAGCTCACCTAATATTTCGATGACTACGATGATGGAGCATTATCACCATGAGTTTCTTTCAGACACCTGTAAAAAAGAAACCACAATTAGTTAGAGCTGTAATTTGCCACATAACCCGTAGATATATAAATCATTGCACATGCAAATTTTCAGCTAGATCAGATAACTGGAAGTGGGTCAGGGGCATTACTTATTGCACGCCCCTCGTAAGAAGCGTGGATCATGTAACGTTTACTTATGTGGACTAAGAGACTCCCGTGTTCGGCGAGGCATGCGGTAGTGGAAGTTGAGTGTTGTTAACGACACGGATTTACAACCTGTGTGTGCCAACTTCGAATCGAGTTCCTTTCACAGAAACACTTTCACTTAGGGGTGTTTGAAACCTCCATCTGGTTGTTCTCGCAAATACCTAATTTCTTTCTAGAAAAAATGATATTTGGAGAAACAAACGCCAACTATATTGACCTTATTCTTACGGAAACAAATGAATGGTGCTCAACAACAGCATGCAGCAATCAAAGTCTTCCGTCTCGTTCGGTCTGACGCCACATCAATGGCGTCTTTCTAGCTTTTTCCAGTTGCGATCAAATCTCTTTAACTTTTTTGTTTCCAGCTCAGTTTTGGTTTTTCTTATTTCCTTTTCTCATTATGAACAACCATTGTTTATGTTTTGTAAATCACTATCGGTCCAAATTAATAGTTTTTTAGATGTAAATCCCCCTCGCCAAATTTTCACGAAAAATACTCGTCTGGCTGAAACCACTATCAATATTTATTTGTCTGTGCCTAAACCTAAATGTAGTTTCCACGAACAAAGCTTCTTTCTTAGAACTGCACACCTGGGAAACTCTCTTCTGATTGCCTGCTTTCCAGCTACTGCAATGTGATTGTCTTCAAGTCCAACGTAAACAAGTTCTTGATGAAACGTCCTCGTAAGTAATCCAATTTACAAAATTCCCACTACTTATGTTTGCTACACTATAATCACATTGACTAATGTATACCCGTTTACCCTTATCTCCGAGTGGCTTCCGGGTCTTGATAAGTGGTGATTCCTGTGTAAAAGAAAACACTCCACTGAAACGCTTTGTTAGCAATTCTTTTGGGGGCCAATTTTAAGGCAATATCGGAGAGAGTATCGTGTAAAGCAAACGTGTTTATATTTTTATGTACCAGTTTTACTCTTAGAAGAATTTACTGATCCCCATGAATGTTAAGAATAGTCCTTACGCGCAAGGGTGGATAATGTGGGCTACGTTTAGTTTAAATTAGCTTCAAAGGGTTCTAAAGGACATGATATAGAAACAACCTCTTATTTGACAATCCAAATATTTAAGATGTGCGTTGGATTTGTGCCGGCGTTATTCGACTCAAATTAAGACGGATTAATTGAATTCCTTTATTGAGTTATTTAAGTTAAAATTTCAAATATAATTAATTTTCTGAAATCCAAACCACGTAATTGATTTTTATTAAAATTAAAATTAGGATTCTATACATAAAGTTTAGTATTATTTTTAATTTATTTTTAATCTTTGCAATACATAAATTAATGGAATAAATTTATCTGCACTGGAACAGGTACTCTTGTAGTAGAGTATATAATTGTGTGTATGTATTTCTATCTAATTTACTATAAGAAAACAATACATTGAAAAGGTAATTTTAGGGCAATTGGTTAGCATTTTTTTAAATTATATATTGAATTAAAGAAACACAAAAATACCTATTTTTTAAAAAAATGTTTCTGTATTTTTGTTTTTAATGAAAATTGGGCATACTGCCGGATGCCAGACATTCCTCTGATATTTCAGAGACTCCAACTGAGAGATCGTTTTTGGCTTCTAACTTCCCCTCTGAGTGCAATTTTTGGATCTATATTGCACATTGTTCACAGAGTATGCTCGCCAGATGGGTATTAAAATTGTTTTTCATGAGTTAGGTGGATTACTGGAATTATGTAGATCTTCTTAAGATTCCAGTTGCTTTTTCTAGCGTACATGGAACCTTGATACTTATATTCTCGCCCCTTAATCTGTTAAAGTTTTTATCATTAATGACACTTCAGCTAGAATTATTACTTTCTCATTCCTTTCCTATAACACGGTCAGATTTGATATGTTTTGATATGTGTAGATGGAGTGATTGTACAATCATAGTACATAATGTATGATTTATTCTCAACAGTGTTATTGGTAATTATTCCCAGTATTTCTGCTACACTAAATATTCAGTTTTTTTAGATAAACTAAAGGAGATCTTCACACACACCATTGTATGGCCTAATTGCATGGTTTCATAACATGCAAGACTGTCATAAAAGATATGAAAGCAATTTTACAAATAATGTAACGCATGAAGACAATGTTCTCCGATCTCTTCCAAGTTCCTTGGCTAGATCTACGAAGGATAGACCCTCTGCAAGGTCTGTAACAACTCGTTTCTTTTCAATAGCTGTCAATCGACTCTTTCTAAGCATTTTTGGAGACCTGCAATAAAGTATACACTTAAAATTACCAGAAAATAGAACAGTTAGCATAATTTTCAAAATATTTGTTAATATTCAACAAGAATCAGGGAAATAAGGCACCTTCTTAACCTCTTCCAGTGTTTTATTTCTCTGTATCTCATAGCAATTTCAAAACTAAAAAATATTGGCGTGCAATTAAGCGATACACAGGGTGTATTTCAATTCTAAATGGCAAATTACATGATTAGTGTTATAAAGTAGTGACCTTTGGGTTTAGTTCATCCGTCGATATTTTTTGTTCGAATTACATTACGGAATACGGCTTAGTTTCGATAATGAGCTCAACACCTACAAAACGGTGTTCTTTGAATTGGGTAAAGAAAAAAATCGTTTCGAGTAATCAACCTTCACATTTTCTATAGCTAAAGCATGAATCCTTCCGACATCCACTTGTTAAGTACCGTCGATAAATTTCAACCTGGATTTTAATTTTATCATCATCGTCATCATCCTCATCATCGTCATCATACTCATTATCATCATCATCATCATCATCATCATCATCATCATCATCATCATTGTCATCGTCATCATCCTCATCCTCATCATCTCCATCATCATCGTCATCGTCGTCGTCATTGTCATCATTATCATATCATCATCGTCGCCGTCGTCCGGAAAACTCTTTTCTTAATAATTTGATGATCTAATGAAGTTTATTTAACTTTAAACATTCATTAATTATTTCGTATATGTATTCGCTCACCCTACCCGTGTAGAGATGTCTGTATCTTAATGTTTATTGTATTATTATGTTTTACCTTTATCACTTCGTTTAATATATATATATATATATATATATATATATATATATATATATATATATATATATATATATATATATATACGAATTGTCGCCCCAAAACTGAATAAATAGCTTGCTGCATGTGTGAATACACTATATGTAAAATTTCAAATGTTTAGACCCAAAATTAGCTTAATAGTATCCTGGAGACCGTAAAGATAAAATATTTTGAACTTTGACCCTTTAGTCAAACAAAAGCTTGCTCCATGTTTGAACACACTTTATGTATAATTTCAAATGTTGAGACCAAAAATTGGCTGAGTAATTTTGTAGAGACCGAAGATGTCATATTTTTTTTAAAGATTGGCCTCAATTTTGACACCTTCACATTTATTGTTTTTGGCGCAAATCAAATTACATAGTTTGATTCATGTATAATTTTCAAAGGTCAAATCGTTAAACTATAACCACGTGAGAGTAAAATTTCTGCCTGAAAACTGATTAAAAATATTTTCCAAATCTCAATACCCCTTATGTCAAATCTCGAGTCTGTAGACTGAGAATTGATTAGTTTGATAGAGAAATGTACACACACAGACACATAGACGCAGACAATTTCAGTTTTATAAATCTATATATCTATAAAAGTGAAAGTGTCTGTCTGTCTGCCTGTGTGTCTGTGGACATTTCCCTACACAATAATTCCGTCAACATTCAGTGTTCAGCTTCGAAATTTGATATACAGTGTATGGAGATTTTGGGAAAAACTTTGTAATCGGTTTTCTGCCAGAAATGTGTCTGTTAAGGGGTCACCGATTTGACCTTTGAGATCTCTACCAAACTCCTCCGCCAACTCTGGGTATAAAAACTTGAAAATTCAGATATAGGTTCCTTGAACATGAATTTAACTTGATAACTTGCCTAAAGCAATAAATGTTAAGGTGTCATAATAGGGGTCAAATTTAAATAAAAATATCTCTGCAGTCTCTACTTAATTACTAAAGACAATTTCTGGTCTAAACATCTGACATTTTACATATGGGTATTCAGAGAAAAGGCAAGCTTTTTAATCTGTTTGGGTCGAAAATTAGAGCTACCAATATATAAATGTATGTATGTTTGCATATCTGCCTAAAACTTTCGATAGAGGCGGCGGATTTTCACAAGATCAGTATCGTTTTGAAGCTGGACCCTTCAGACGACAACTATCGAAAATTAGCTGAAAACAATAATTTCTTCACCCTCAACTGGGCACTTTTCTACAGTGAATATCATTGCTTGCGTCTTTAATTTTAGGTCTCCATTCTAAGATACGTCAGTACTCTCCCCAGTGAAGGGGAGACGACCTGCTGTTAAACCGTTCGCTTTGCTCAACGTCCAAATTTTAACTCCCATGTCTTCTTCAGCTAACCTGATCACGTGGTAACATGCACGTATATCCGACCAGCTGATAGGATTCTTCCGGTAAACTTTTCTATGATATGTTTTTACATTCATGTCCTGTTGATCTCTCCCGGTAAATAGATAGATCGAGATGGATGGATACCTAGATCGAGAGATATATTGATAATACACATAGATAAACAGATAGATCGATAGACAGATTAATAACTAGAAAATACTTTATTGTGTTCGATCTACTACATAATATATGCTGACTAAAGCTATAGTGTTAAAAAAGTATAAAGATTCAAATGGCTTCAGAATTTACTCAGATTTAAATTGCACATATTCATTAAGTAACCAGACTGAAACTGAATATCTTGAAAATTCAGAAACATAAATTTAGTTTGATAAAATAACTCACCAAGGGGATTCTTTTTTTTTTTTTTTTTTTTGTACGTCTTTGATGTCTCTAATCGTACATTTCCCCACTTTTTCGTGTACTCTTTCGATCAATCCTTGTATTCTTTCAAGCAGCATTGGTTAGTCAGTAGAGGGTAGACATGATAATATTTCAGCGTATGGTCCTCCTCTCTGTTGAATTAATTTTCTAATCTCATCTTTCGCCACCCTATTTATGTTCTCAAGCGGTTGAGTGTTTCCACTAGAGCCAGGGTAAGCGCCCCAGAACGGAAGTAGGTAGACATCCTTATGCGGTCTGATCCACAGTTGTTTTAGTCTTGTCTCTTTCCGAGATATTGTCATGGCTAAAGAAGCTTCTCCTTGGCTTCAGTGGTTGGACTGCTGGTTCACGTCGTTAAGGGAACGGCGTTGACTACTGATACCATTGGTGATTTCTACTCGGTTGGCAACTGCCTGTCTAACATCTACAGCAGTAATGTCAATGAGGAGATGGACGCTGTTCATGCTGATTGGCATCAAGCAATCAAGCAACCACTGATTAAGTGGCAGGTTTTGTTGAAATGTTTCGCATGCATAGATCTCTCACGAACAGAAAAAGTATACTCCACAATGAAACAGCACAGGTCCAAGGCAATACCATCTTAATCTATGTGCTGTGGCGCCCAATCTTAATTTAAGAGTTTCCTTTCTGCTATTCCGGAATAAAACCCAGCAAAAGGGGTTGATATGCTATAAACACGGATGACTCAAATTCAAAGAATTCTTCGTGTTACATGTTTGTCTGCTTCTAGATACGCCCAATCACCACTGAGAAGAGACACTGCCCGTCTTCCACTCTATCACGTTTAATTTTGAAAGAGTATTTTCGTATTATTTGCATTCTACAAGCTAATGTTCTAATCGTGGGTGTTATTTTCAATCCACAACGTTTCTTTACCTTTCTTCAGGTGTATCTTATCTATCTCGGTAATCTTCTATTTTTTTTTTTTTTTTGTAGAAGTCGAGAATTTTTCTGTCGAACCCGGAAGTCTGCACGGAATTCGAATGGGACGCTTTTTTTTATAAATGAAGATACGTGTACACGTCCTAGCAGATATGGCTGCGTACAAGTCCTAAGCAATTCGCAATTGTATTTTGAATGTCGCTCATACTAAGGATTGGACCCTCAGCCTTCATAAGAGTACAATTTTACAACTGAATTTATCGAGTGCATTATCTACTCTTCCATGACTCCAAGATGATTCCCGAATACGACAGAAATAATTGCAGAGCTAGCCAAAAGATTCCCGAGTTTACGAAGATACACCTGATATTGTTCGACAGTTACGTCAACCGAAACTTTGTAAAGATAATACTACAAAGTGAGAACAAAAGTCCGAATTATCTCAAATAATACGAATGATCTATCATCACTTAGATGTTCCGAAACTTAAATGTATTTCGTTTGTCTGTCACATTTACGTATTTCGCATATATGAAAAAAACATTTTTGTCGGCTTGAAATTTTTAAGATCTTAATCATTCTAGGGGTGATCCTATGCATCTTAATCACACGCTACATCCGTCTGTCCGTACGTTCAAGTTTGTAGAAGATTTCTCATCGCGCACACATTCAATGGACGCATCTTAACATCAGTATTCCGTTCTTGTTTTTATTTTGTTTAATTTTGTTTTTTTAATGTGCTTTGTTTTCGTTTCCATTTTTTACACATTCATATTTACGAAGCGATTTAGTAGGATTTAATAACGAATCAAACACGATATTTAACATGAACGGAAATCCTCGGAAAGAAACAGTGACTTCCTGTTGACACAACCCTTAATGCAATCTCGGGTTTCTGCCGCTGGTCTCCGAGGACACTTTTCATCGAAAAGCAGATGTAACGTGTTGCGACTTATAAAAATCATTCAATATATATATATATATATATATATATATATATATATATATATATATATATATATATATATATATGGTGTCTCAAAATGATCTAGCACATTTGTTAGTAAATAATAAAATAAATAACAATTGAATAAAATATTTTCTTTATTTTTTAGAATGTACCTAGAATATATATATATATTTAGCATTATTTTATTGATATAAATATATATTATTTTAATACATATATATTTATATATTTATAAATAATATATATCTATATAGATATATTAATATTTTCATATTTATTTTCAAATATAAGAATATATATATGTATATATATGTATGTATATATATATATGTATATATATATATAGAGAGAGAGATATTTTTAAATGCACGTAAAATACATATATATATATATATATAAATATATATATATATATATATATATATATATGGTGTCCCCAAAATTATCTCACACATTTATTAGTCAAAATAAAATTAAATAACGATTAAATAAAGAAAGATTGTCTTTATTTTTTAAATTCATTTTACTTCACAAAACTTAAATATTAAATCGACCAAATTTTCCCCATCATTAATAACACAGTATTGTAGATGTTGCCAAAAGTTATTTCGGGGAGAATAGCACACATTTTAGAACGAACATATCGTTTTAATTGATAAAGAGATCGAAGGCGATGTCTGAATAATTTGGACGTTAAACCTTCCTACAAGAAAGCGCCGCAAGCGATATTATGCGGCAAATCATATGACAACATTCAACAATCAACTTCAACAGAGCAATTAATAAAGGTATTCTAATCTTTAAAAAATATATATAGTATGTCCAAATAACATGTATACACTCTTTAAATTATCTCAACTTGCTACATGAATATGCTATACCACGTTCCCAAGAGATGTTCAGAAGTAAAGAATGGAACTTCCAGCAGAATGGACCACTCCCTCACTATCATCATGACGTAAGAGCCTATCTTGATAATTACCTGCGAAACAGATAGTTAGGACGAAGAGGAAGTATCGAGTACTGTCCACGCTCACCGGATTTACGCCCCCTTGGATTTTTCTCTTTTACGGGTTGGGTGGGGGCATGTTAAAATCAGGGTTAACACCACAAAACGAGCTACAATGAATGATTTGAAAGAAACCATTGAAAGATATGTCAACATACCAATTGAACTGATTAGGAACGCTTCCGATGTAATCAATGAGCGTTGTAAGCTGTTCATGGACAATAATGACCAATAATTTGAACACTTTCGATAATTAACTGGTTTCTGTATTTGTTCACGACATTTAGATGTATGAAACTTTTCTTTCTTATAATAAATGCTTGTTTTATGGTCATTTAAAAAGTGTATACATTTTATTGAGACACCCTGTACATAAATACGCAGATATACGAAGTTTTACCTAATTAAAATAAAATAGCATTCCATGTCTATAAATTTTTTTTCTTTATTTAATGTTTACTTATTTATTTGTTTTTATGTACACACATACACACACACACACACACACACACACACACACATATATATATAAACTAACAAAAAAAACACTAACCTAGTTTTAAAACAGATCCTTTGTCCGATAAATGCATGCCCATTGGCTGATAGGAAGGGCGCGGTGGATACTAGAAGCTGATTAGCTAACTAAAATCTCAATAGAAGAGGAGCATATAAAAACGATAAACAACCACAGAATTCGCGCATAAGCCTGAAGAGTCCTAGAGGGTATGAAACGCGGAATATTCAGTGTAGCTTAATCGCCATATATATTTTATAAATTACTAACTAGCTCTACCTACGTATTGAGCACTTTTGAAGTAAATACTTAAAGTTTACGCATAAATCTATACTTTCGTATATTAATTTATGTGAGTAAATTAAGTAGTTATATATATATATATATATATATATATATATATATATATATATATATATATATTCAGGATAAAGTTATCTAATAAATCAACTGGTATGGAAACCTGTGAGTATAGGTCTTACAAAATATTATTGGCAGCAATATTCTATACGGACTATTCCACTTAAACAAAAATTGCTCAATATACAAGATAGAGCAAATAAATAAAATTTTAGTCATTCAATAAATTAAAAGATTTATGACGTGAAACGGTCAAATTTCAAATCAAAAAATCTTTATTATTCTATGTAAGACAAAGAATATATTTAAAATATAATACTCCTTATCCTATAGGATTTCGATGTCTACCATCTCTTCAGCGGAGAAAATATTAGCAAATAATTATAATGGTTTACACCTTATTTGCTAAAGTCAATGAGACATGGAAAATCACAATTAAAGGTTTTTTTTAAGTATTTAAATATCATAGGGTAAGGAAAGTTAATGAAAAGGATATAGAAATTTACATCCAAATTCTATACTGTTAATCTCAACGAGAAATATTGTTGAAATTTTAACATTTATTTTTTTTAAATGTCGTAACATACGGCCAGTGATGTAATGATTACAGATCTGCTATTCAAAATTATAAGAAGTGTAAGAAACGTAAAAACGAGTTTGTTTTAATTTTTATATCTTAGTCACAAAAACATGGAAAGGATATAACACGCATTTGAACTCTTGGGACAGCGTTCATTTCTTATATAGTCACTCTTTTCAGAGATAACTCATAAATGCCAGCCTCACAGGTCGTCTATCTTTCTATTTCTAAATCGATATTGAAATCTTTTTTTTTCCTTATTATTTATCGCAGACGTCCCCAAACATTCACATCATTCATTTGCAACGTTATAAACGATCTACCCGCTGTGTTCCACCTGTTTTACTATTTGACATCATCTCTTTTCTGATGTCATGACTGTGGAAAAGAACATATACACACACACACGCGCGTGCGCACACACACACACCCACACCCACACACACACACACATATATATATATATATATATATATATATATATATAACCTAAAGAAAACTCACGTAGCTTAATTGACATATATATTTTCATAACTTAGCACATATCGTGACGCAGCATCACGATCCGCCAGTGCTATCTCATAAACGTCTTCCGCACACACACACACACACACACACACACACACACACACACACACACACACACACATCTATTATATATATAAGTGAACGAAAAGCAGATTTAATGTGTGGCGACTTATAAAAATCACTCAGTTATTTATATATATATATATATATATATACATATATATATATAAGTGAACGTGTATGTATGTCTATCTGTGTGTGTGTCTGTGTACATTTTCTTACACAATAACTCTGTCAATTTTAAGTCTACAGACTTTAAATTTGATATACAGGTTACTACGATTTGGGAAAATCTTTGTAATTGGCTTTCGGACAGAAATTTGGCTGTTAAGGGGTCAAAGTTCTACGATTGCCCTTTGAGAACTCTACCAAACTCCTCCGACAATGTTAGGTCTGAACACTTGAAATTTTAGATATAGGTTCCTTGGACATGGATCTAACTTAATAACTGAATTTGAGCCCTTAACAATAAATGGTAAGGGGTGATAATAGGGGTCAAAATTTGAAAAAATTGACCGCTTTATATATATATATATATATATATATATATATATATATATATATATTTGACTGGGCAATTGCCGAGATGAAAATTAATTACTAACCCAACATTCGAGATATAAAGCTGATTAGATGGAATATTCGAATATCTATGCATTTCATATAGAAATCAAGTATTTACCCTTCGGAAGGGGTTCGTTTATTTCTGAGTACTTCAACTGGAAAAGAACAAAAAGAGAGAAATACAGCATTACTAATCCTTCCGAGGATGAAACCCCGATAATTCTGTGTAGCTGAATTGGCGTATATATGTTCATAACTTAATATATATATATATATATATATATATATATATATATATATATATATGTGTGTGTGTGTGTGTGTGTGTGTGTGTGTGTGTGCGTGTGTGTGCGTGTGTGTGTGTATAAGTATATATGTGTGTGTGTGGGTGTATGTATAAGTGTGTGTGTGCATTTAGTCACTTTCCTCATAATCACCCCGCAACTTTGCGTCGTGTACTCTTTTTACATCGATGCCGTTATTATCTTGTTTCTTCGTCATTTACAATGAGGCCATAAATTATCTTCCTGTTGTGTTCTACCTGTTTTAGTGGATGACATTATTCTTTTTGTGACATTATTCTTTCTGTGACATCATTGCCGTGCAAACAAGCACATAACACAAAAGACAGGGCAGCCCATGACATGAAATTTCATCTACTTTTTAGTAACTAGTGTGATAGCTACGGGCGATTTGTTGCTATTAATCTCAGAGCCAGATGAATTGTAAAATTTCTCAAGTTTATTTTTTTTTAAATATAATCTATCGTTTGCAAACTGTATACCAACACAACAAATTTATTTCCAAACCATGCGTTTACTTAACGTTGGTTGGTTGGTTGGTTGGTTGTTTTGTTTTACGGCATATCAACCTTTTCAAATTATTTAATGCCGAATCAAGTGATTTTGAAGAAAAACTTTTTAATAGAATATACTTGTTTGCTTTTTCAAGTCGGTTTCTATTCAATACAGAGTTGGGACCCTAACAGGTACTATCACTCCGGGTCAGTGGGCCTGGGGGCAATGGCAATTAAAGGGTGGCTCCACACTCCCCAAAGCCCACAAGCTGGGGTCTCACCATCAGATATAGTTAACGAACATATCCAGGACCTGTATACTTAAGATGATATGCGCATAAATCTACACTGTGAATAACAAGTTGCATCAAATATTTGTAGATATTCAAACCTTGAGAACTATACATAGTTTTACTAAAATGTCTAGATTTTGAATAGAATTTTCCCAAAAGACTCGCGCAAAAAAATAATAAAAGAAAAACAACCAAAGGAAAACCGGAAATTAAAACTATCAATGGAAATTTTTTAAAAAGAACTTTGCTGATTGTGTTAAAATGATTGTAAACTACCAACAAGAAAATGAATTTAATTGAAAACATCTAAATCTTTTTCATATGTTGGAAAATGATTGACTGTTGGAATTTAACACGTGGAATATTAAATTTGGCGTCATTAATTTAATTTTACGTTTATCAAAAGCTGTAAACTTAATGTAATAATAGAATAAAAATGCGACTCGTTAAATAATCTATTGAGGCCGAGTTAGATTATTTGGCTTAAGAAGCGAGAGTGTAATAGCAATTGAATTTTAGGGGAAAAATACATCTGATCGATATATATATATATATATATATATATATATATATATATATATATATATATATATATATATATATATATATATATATATATATATTGCGGAGTACAAGAGTACAACATTTTATTATGGCTATGAAAAGATTAATTTTAAACATGTTCGAAAATATTCTTTATTTTAGACTGTGAAATTAAAAAATTAAAAATTAATACGGCAGCTGACCGGTTTCGAAGCCCGCTCAACAGCTAAAATCGAGCTTAATAATTACGTTTTAAAAAGGAAAAAAAGGAGGGAAACAGTTTCATGGAGATGAAAAAGCAAAGGAAAAAATGGGAAACTAATTATTAAATAGAAACTAGATTAAGACCTAAGAGATTCTCTTTTGGTTTGCAAAGAGAGTCTTAATATATATATAATTTCTAGAATTTTGAGATGGTAAAGGGATTGCGACATGCTAAGTATGGATAAACGCCAGCACTAAAATTCGAAGCGAAATACGATTATTTATAAAGTGCTCTCGTATGGATGAGTCATGGGTATTGCCCAAAACGTCCGAAGGTAGGTAGTTTCTATTCCAAGTTTTGTCATGGAACATGTTGTTTTACCTTATCATCTAATCTTGGTGACGTTCGCCCGACGTAACGCACACCGCAACAATATTTGAATAAATAAAAATAATGGAAGTGTTATGGTGGGGAGACATCTTTACAAATGAAGAAAAAATGGGTGTACAAGTAAAAACACTAGGGTAAAGCAACATGTTCCATCCAAAATTCGGAATGATGGAAACTACTAATATATATATATATATATATATATATATATATATATATATATATATATATATATATATATATATATATATACTCGGGTTTTTTTATTCAAATGTAATTGACTTATGAATTCAACGAGGTTGTTAGATAGTGCTCAATAAAAAGAGCTGATAATACTTTTCAATACAATACAATACTTTTGAATAGTCAAGTCGCTGCCTGATGATATCTGTTGTTTGATTGAAACAAGTGGCTATTTGTAGCAACAGGATGTGACCATGTTTATATAACAATATACAAGTACACACACACACACACACACACACACACACACACACACACACACATATATATATATATATATATGTACACTCGTCGTGCCTCCTCTCTTTCTTACTCTTCCTCTCGCTTTCTCTACCTTTCTGTGGCTGTCTTTTTTGTCTCTTGTTATCTCTCTCGCCAATTGCCTTTATTAAAATGAAAAACGTAGGAAGCATTTGCAATGAGAATTGTATAAAATAGGAACCTGGGGGCTCAACCCCATTTAGTAAGTGAGGAAATGTCGTGGAAATTTCAAATTACGGTCAATTAGAAAAAAATATAATAGGTTTCTTCTTGTATATAACTCAATCCGAAAACCGAGAAACGAAAGTAGCAAGTATTTTTATGATAAAACACATAGAAAATGTGTTAGATAAATAGAGAACCATTTCATCGATTCAGATTTTGTATTATCTCTATATAAATAAAATGAACTCATTTTTCCCGTTATTTTTACCTTAATAGGATTAAAAATCAAGATATTTCATGCAAATATAATATGCACAAACGGCAGAACAATATCTGAGGTGTGTTATAGGCTTATTATTTCTCAAATTCCTCGATAATCTTAGATTTCTATACTTTTTCTGCTGAGAAGTCACGGCCAAAATCGGTTAAGATCAATGGAAGTGGTAAAATATTTTCTCTCTTATAAATTCCTCCTCCCCCTGCCACCACTTAACACCGTTTGGGGATCGTTCACAAGGAACAGTTGAGAAGAGAACACGGGTTAGGCTTCGTAGTTCTTTCATGTGAAGTTATTAAAAATCACTAAACTAAGTTGCAGCGCTCTGTGGCGTAGTGGTTAGCGTGCTGGACAATTCACATTATATTTTCACGTTCGCGCCGACCTACCATAGTCGTTTTTTTTTCCTAAACAACTGAAATTGACTGTTCTTGGTGGCCGAACTGTTAACGTTGCAGATGTTTTTTTTTGTTTTTTTTTCACACTTTATTTTCCTACTTTTACTCATGACTCCGGGTTTGATCCTTCCTACTTACCTACCATAACATTTTTTAAAACTCCCCCCCGTCCCGGAAACAAACAATCGGGCAACGCCGGGTACCCCCGCTAGTAATTAATAAATTCAATGTATCTTTATATTTATATATATATATATATATATATATATATATATATTCTTTTGTAAATTAAATATGTTTTTAACTCTTTTTCAAAGTGTTTTTTACATGTTTTATTAACTATATGTTCTTATATACATATATATATATATATATATATATATATATATATATATATTAAATCATGATTACACACCGATTCTCGTTAGATCACCAAAGTTAAGTGATGTTAACCTTCACTAGTAACAGATGGGTAACTAATTGACAGCCCTAGATGATGCATATGTTATAGAATGGGCGTCTGTATAGCATCGGTACCAGAATTAATATGTTATATTGAAACGAGTCTGTATAACGTGAGCACATTAATATGAAGACTATATAACGGGTCTATATAATTGTTTACTAGTAAACATAAGCTTTTATGTGGCTATGTCTCTATTGAATTATATAATGTGTATACATTTAAGAGTGTGTCTATATATATGTCAATATATTTATTAGTACAGCTCAATAGACATATTTGCAACAACAAGGAGCGGAAAACAGTTCTCTGAGGATTTAACATCGGTTAATACTACCTGTACCTGTAGTAATAGCGGCATTCACGCGGGATGGGTTGAGCCGGCCCCAATGGTGCTAATCACAACGCGTGTTAAAACTATTCACCACTGTCGGTCTGCAGTAGAGTCGACGGTATGATCCAGCCATTCACGGTTCCAGCAACGGACACCAAAAAGGCGAGGACCGGATACGATCTCCATATCTGCTTTTATTGTCGAAAATTACGTCTTAAGTTGACCACTTTGGTGATTCTACCAACCTATGGGTGCAATGGGCGCCGCCAATTGACGGACAATCTGGTCGCTCTATCGGCGCAGCACATGGCAGAACCATTCGGCCAATAAGGAAACATAATTGGTCCATCTTAGTTTTATTTTGAAGGTTTGGGAAAAGCTGCAAAAACTCATCCCACAGAAACTAGAAGTATCGGTTGTATTTTCATCAACTTTATTCCAGCTGTTTCTCTATTACAAAGTTGCACGCTATTTTAATATCTAAACCTTACATTTGATCGCCAATGGGCCCTCGCTTACCCAGGTACTCGGATACATTACGACCGATCAGCTCGACTCTCTGTTTCTTTCTTATTCTGTATCTTAACTAAAACCATACGTGTACATGTAAAGCTTATCTCTATCTCATTACCTCACAACACACGTAATCAAATAATCAAACTCACCTAATGCAATAGTTCCGGATTTTGTTAGCTAAAATTCCTAGCTGAAATATTTTGCTTTGTAACATTCCTTTCTATTAAAACATTTCATTGAAAATCATTCTCTACATAACATTTAACACTATTAATAATAATCGACCAGGTGTATCTGTCATTGCCCCAGCATGCTAATATAATACTATATATTCAGCTATGCCGATATTTAATCCTAAGGAAAGTCAAGCACTCCTGGTATGCCCAGTTAGGTAAGGTATAGCACCTGTTAGCCTTATTCTGATATTTCATATTGTAGTCATAAAGGATATAGATTTAGCTCTTCAACCATGTTAAAAACAATCGAGGCAAGAGAAGAAAAATTCAACTAAATCGGATAGAAAAAGTTCATTAGCCGTGTAAGATGGTGGTGTTTCAAGACAACAAAAATACATTCGCTTATCACATAAGCCAGCACTTTTGTTCTATAAGCTTAGAAAACCATCATAAGAATGTACAACTCGATTTTTTCGAATCAGTTCAACTTTTATACGAAAAGTCCAAAGAAATACGCGGAGAGTAAAAAATATCGCGAAAATAGCGTGTAAAAGTCGCTCTAATAAAAGATAGACGCGACCTCCTTTCGTAAATCGGAGATATTATAATCTACGTGCGTGTCAGAATATGTAACAACATATACATTGACGAAATACATGTTCTGCTGTTGTCTCTTCTAGGAGGTTCGTCAACCGTCATTGAGGGAGGTGAAATTTGTTAGAAGGAACACTCAAGACAGGGCCGAAGACGATATGAGATTTTATGCATTTATTTCACTTTTCATTCATTCATCATATCAGAGGAGTTATCGACAACCTTGGCTTGGGGTGGTTCTTCTACATCTCCATTCTGAGACATCTCCCCTTCATTAGAGACCCGTTTTAGCCCATCTATCCCTCTTGGCGTCTCAAATCCAACTCAATACTATGCTTGTGCAAAACCAAACACGTGATACTTTACACGTCACGTCCGTCCTCGTTTGCATACTTTTCGGTTCAAATTAACCGGTCTTAGAGTTTCATGTGTTTAACATGTTGTAACATATGACTTCAATTCTCTGTTGTCGACTAATTACTAGATAGATAGATAATTATATATATATAGATAGACCGATAAATAGATAGATAGATAGATAGATAAAAAGATAAATAGAGAGATACACAGATAATTAGATGAACAGATAGACAGAAAGATAAACAGATACTTTGCTGTTTCTTCCCGGCCACTATCTACCAAGGGCGCGTGTTTTACCTGTAAATTTTGCGCGACAAGGTAGAAATTTGTAGAAATACAAATAGGTAGACATTGATTGTTTTTTTTTTTTTTTTTTTTTTACACAGTGATCACCACTTATCAAGGCCCGGAAGCCACTCAGGGATAAGGGTTATTGCAAGTACATTACGTTAATGAGGAGATTTTATGAAGTGTTTAATTAGGGGGGCGGTTCATTAGGAATTTCTTAACATTAGACTTGAAGACATCCAAGATGTAGTCCGGAGGGAAGCAGGCAGACGGAACAGAGTTCCACAGGCGTGCAGTTCTAAGAAAGAAGCTTTGCTCATGAAATCCGCGTTTTGATTTAGGCACAGATATAGAGTGTAAAAGTCGCTCTAATAAAAGATAGACGCAAGATAAAGGTTTAACGCTGATAAACATTTTGCTTTTATTTCAACCGAAATATTATTAAGAATAAATTATGCTGAGAAATGAAAAAATGAAGCAAATGTGGACTTTCCGCGGGATTCATCTAGTTATAATTTTAAGTAAGAATATATATTTTTCAATTAAATTTATATAGCCATAGTTGACGGTTACGTCGACTAATAAATAAATAACATATCGTTAACATATGTTAATTGATTTTTTATCTTTTTTTATTGGCGGTTATATCGATGCGTTCCTTTCTTGGATCCAGCACGAAAGAAATTAAAACCAAAATAGAAAGCCTGCATTTACCATTAAGTAAAGACACGTGTTTACGTCTGTAGGGTTTTAAACAGTATCACACAGGAAATTGAAATGAATATAACATCCTACTGATTATATAATCATAAGTATTAATGTAAGCGAATTCATATTTCCGCTCGCATTCATGTTTTTGAAATAAAATGTTTTAGGTCTACTTTTTAAATTGATGTTTTTTAAGTATTTATTTATATAACTTTTTTTTTATTCACTGGCATTAGTAGTTTAATTTTTTTTCGTTCGTACCATTCCTTTCGAAAATATTGTTTTCTTTTATTTGGATATATTTTAATGTAAACACATTTATAGACATGGAACACCCACGGTTAGATTGATTGGTAGTTATCCTATGATTTCTGTTCTTCTTACTCATGTGAGGTCACCTTACACTTTTTGAACTTACGAATTCACTAGCCTGGGTCGCCGGCGTTGCCCGGGTGTTTGGAGGTGTGCGGTTAGCAAAAAAAAAAAAAAAAAAAAAAAAAAGTGGTAGTAGGCAGGCTTGCTCAAACTTGTACAGCGAACGAGGAAAAGAGCGCGAAAAAAAAGTGACGTCTTTTTCGTTGCGTCCATCGCCAAACAGGAAGTGGTGCAGGTTAAAATTAAGACTAGTAAATATCGGCGAAAAAAGCGACACTTCCTTATAGAAAAGTGCCCATTATAAGGTGAAGGAATTAATATTTTTAGCCGATGTTTCAATATTTGTCGCCCGAAAGGTCATCTTCAAAACGATACAAATCTCATGAAAATCCGTCACCTCAGTCAAAGGTTTCAGGCAGACATACATACATACATGTAAACGGACAGGTGAGATTTATATTATAGACTAGCGGGGACAGGCAGTGTTGTCCGGATGTTTAGAGATGCGTGTGTTGGGCATGGCGGGGATGAATCAAAACAAAGAATAACAGAAGGAATAACCATGTTTGAATATTATATAAAAAAAAAACTTCTTTAAAAAATCGGAAAAAAAACAAAAAAAATGAACGTGATTCTAACGAACGATGTTAAAATTTCTTAAAATCGGAAAAACAAAGACAAAAAAGAAACGAACGTGAATCCTGAACAGAAGCGTGTGCTCCATCCCAACTATTATCAATGGACCTGAGGTAATCTCGTCAGCATCAGACAAAGCCAAACTCTTTGTCAAGAACTTTGCAGCTAATTCTACCCTTTGCGACCAAGACCGCCAACCCCCAATATTTCCTCCTGTATCAGAAAACACGCTATGTGATATACGTATATCTGTACGTGATGTTGCCAAGCTAATCAAAAACCTTGATTCCAGTAAAGCAACTGGCCCTGATGGTATTCCAATTATAGTACTCAAAAAACTTCAACCTGAACTAGCGCCCATACTTACAAAACTGTTTAAACGTTGTCTTAAGGAGAATAGTTTCCCATCTCCCTGGAAAATCTCATCAGTATGCCCTGTATTTAAGAATTCAGATGATCGCTCATCCCCCTCTCAGTACAGGCCAATAAGTCTCCTGTGCGTCATGAGTAAGTTGCTGGAATCTGTGTTAAATACAGAAGTAGTCAAACATCTCAACAAAAATAACCGTCTTAGTGACACTCAATATGGTTTCCGTTCTGCTAGATCTACAGCAGATGTCCTTACAGTTATATCGCATAGGATTAGCAAATCTCTCGACGGTGGCAATCTTTCTAGGGCAATTGCTCTTGACATATCTAAAGCCTTTGATAGGGTATGGCATAAAGGTTTACTTCATAAGATCGCTAGCTATGGTATAGCTGGAAAAGTCTTCTCAATTATTAAATCATTTCTTTCTGATAGGTTCATAAGAGTAGTAGTTGAGGGGCAAAAATCAGAAGCTCACAGTATTAATGCCGGTGTCCCTCAGGGATCCATCCTGGGCCCAACTCTTTTCCTGATCTACATTAATGATCTTCCAAATCATATCCTTACATCATTTGTAGACATTTATGCTGACGACACTACCATTTATGGTACCACATCTAAGACAGTAAATGAGCAAGTTCTCTCCAATTCTCTCTCCTCTGATCTTGAGCACGTAGTACAATGGGGAAAGGAGTGGCTGGTTACTTTTAATGCATCTAAAACCAAGCTTCTCTCTTTACATCATCAACATTCTAATCCACATTTGTCATCAATTGAAATGAATGGCTCTCGTCTTCAGGAGGCCTCAAGTTTTGACAAGCTTCTGGGCTTGACCATTACTCCTGATCTTAAATGGAACACGTATATCAAATCTGTTGCCAAGGCCGCTGGAAAAATGGTGGGATCTTTCTATCGATCCAGTAGATATCTCACTGCTGATGCTATTCTCTATCTATATAAGAGCCAGGTACGTCCAAGGATGGAATACTGTTGCCACATCTGGGCAGGAGCTGCTAGAAAGGACTTGTCCTGCCTTGATAGAGTTCAAAAAAGACTTCGTAGCCTCGTAGGAGATGTCCTTTTCTCCTCCTTGCAACCTCTATCTCACAGAAGAGATGTTGCGAGTTTGTCTCTGATGTATCGTTATTTTCATGGAAAGTGTTCAACTGAGCTTCAATCTATGGTCCCCCCTCGCCAAACTTTCACAAGAAACACTCGTGTAGCTGTAAACACTATCAATAATTTCCCCCACTCTTTATCTTTGCCTAAACCTAAACGTAGATTCCATGAACAAAGCTTCTTTCTTAGAACTGCACGCCTGTGGAATTGTCTTCTGTTTTCCTGCTTTCCGGCTGACTACAATATGGTTGTGTTCAAGTCTAAAGTAAATAAGTTCTTGATGAGCCGTTCCATATAAGTTATTAAATTTACCAAATTTTCATTACTAATGATTACTATATTGACCAACTTCTACTGTACACTCTTTAACCCTTATCCTTGAGTGGCCTCTGGGCCTTGATAATGTGGTGATGCCTGTGTAAAAAAAAAAAAATAAAAATAAAAATAAAAAACTAAAAAAAAAACGAACGTGATGCAAAACGAACGATGTTAAAACTTCTTTGAAAAATCTGAAACATAAAAAGAAAAAATACAGCGAACGCGAAAAACGGCATAAATAACTCTGTGTCAATATTAAAACTTTCAAAATCGAAAAAGAAGGGCATCTCACGTCACGATTCAAACTGTAAACCTTTAGATAATGACGCTGCGCTTTAATCATCTGAGCTAAGAGGACGTCGACGAAATTTATTCGTCTTTTTTTTAATATTTAAAATAATTCAAGCTCCGATGTCATTTGCGCATGCGTATAAGCTATCTTGTCATGAAGGAATGCTTTTTGTTACCCTTCCCTGTAGAAAACTTGCCAGTTTAGGGTGAAGGAATTAATGTTTTTGGCCAATTCTTCGATATTTGTCGTCCAATATGTCGAGCTGCAAAATGATACGGATTTTGTGAAAACCTGTTGTCTCTGTCGAAAGTTTTTGCGAGACATACAAACACACGCTTAAACATACACACACATTTTGCCTTTTATAGATATAGAAGGATTTAATTATGTTCACTATTCGTCCAGTAATACCAGAGGATCAGGTTTTCATGAGGAGACCATCGTGCCATACGCTGTCAAAAGCTTTTGAGATGTCTTGGCCCACTGACTTAGATTATGAAAACGGATGTGTGCACACCTTTACTTCAGCATTGTTTCTATATATACTACTTATTCGAAAGTACGGTATAATCGCGTTGACACACCGATTCGCGTTTGATCACCGAAGTTAAGCAACGTTGAATCTGGTCAGTACTAAATTGGTGACAATTTGAGACTTCCAGGTGCTGTATATGCTCTCTGCTTATCTCGGCATTGTTTACAATCGTCCTGAACTTTTACTTTCCGCTGGACTCAAGCAATGCCGATTCGGGAGAAGTACGGATAGGAGATTGCGGAACCCGTGCCTAACAATTACACGCGCAGCTGCCCCTACAGGAGCAATTTAATCGAAACAATTCTACATTCAAGAAGTAACCTTATTTGCATATAACACCGAAGAAAATATCTTTTAATAAGTACCTCAGTGTTATTGCTTATTATAATAGAATTATTTTGAGTGATCCATTTAAAAATATTTTTAATGTTGATTTATTTTATTTAATAATAATTTAATTTATTTATAATATAAATTATATTTAATATATTTTCAATTAATATTAGCCGGCACCAGATTGATTGGAATTTATTGTGTGGTTTCTGTACGTTCTCACTTATATGAGATCACCTTCTACTTTTTGAACTCATGAATACATAACACCTCCCAAAGAAAACTTTTCTCATCTACTAGCAAGATTACACTGTATTGAATGATGATGGACGAATGTTTCACACTCACATATTTTTCTTGTCCAGTCATTAAAGAAAATCTATGTCAGTAATTATTTCAAGGTTATTGTTTATTGTAAGAGAATCGTTTGAAGTGTTCTATTTAGAAATACCAATTAATGTTGATTTAGTTATTTGTTGTTCAATTCATATTTAATTTAATTTATTTAAATTATTATTAGCCAACACCAGTGTTTAAAACAAAAGTTGTCTTTTATTATTTTAGACGTAAGAGTTATTTCCCTTTTATGCTGTGAAAGTTTAATTTTTCTAGACAAAAAATATGATTCCATAAATCCAACATGTGGTCCACTTTAGGTAAATTGGAAGAAGTTAGAACATTAATAGTGTGATTAAACCTAATTTACCAAATCCCCATTATTAATAATTACTACGTGTTCCTTTTGACCACTGGACGCTCATTAACCTTTATCCTTGAGTGGCCTCCGAGCCTTCATAAATGGTGATTTCTTTGCATATACAAAAAAAACTTCGCCCGCCAATGTCTTTCAATCTTGCAACGCCGGATATATATATATATATATATATATATATATATATATATATATATATATATATATATATATATATATATATACTAGCCGATTTACCCGAGCTTTGCTACGGATATATTTGTATTACACAATACTAATTAGCATTCTTTTAATATTTATGTAATTACAGGTTCGAAACCAAAACTTCTGGGTAAACGACATTTCTTGTACCACTGGTAAAAATGTAAACGAAAGTTCTACATTACGTAGAAAAAAAAACTGTACAGGTCCGTTTTTAGTTTGTGTTGCTCCCAAAAATGTAAATTAGGATTTTTGCGGATAAACTATGCTTGCTTGTTTATATAAAAAGTACCCATTTTTAATAAAAGAAGGAATTTCACATAAAAATTTAATAAACAAAAGATACGGCAAAAATTGAATTACACTTGTAAATCATATCTAAAAATCATATCTAAAAAATAGCACGGTTCGTAAACTGCAGAAGTACTAAACAGATAAAAACACCCGCATTTTTGTACTTCTGCAATTATTTTTCTTTGAGTGACGCTGAGACATAAAGCGACCCCCACCCCCCGAAAAAAAGTATCTGGTTCTAGATGCAAATTTCTATATCTATAAAATTTAAATTAAATGTTGTTATTTCATTTTTAATCTTCTTCAAAATTAACTAATCTATTATATACGATTAAAAAGTACTGGTAGATAAAGGTAATGTTTGCAGCTATCTATGTATTATCCAGTTTTTAATCCAGGTCATATGTTAGGCAAACAGCTAATATGCAGAATGCGAGAAGATTGATTAACTTTTTCACATGTCAGGAACGCCTTTCCATGTTATTCTTAAAATTGGGAAAGAGGGGACTGTACATTGACATATTCTTGATTTAATGTATCTCACGCTTTAATTAAAAAGCGTCGTCTTCTGGAAACTGATTATCTTCGACATTTTTAAGATGTTTGTGAAACCAGCAGGATCATGCCGACGCGAAGATACTGGATATATAGTTCTAAACTAGATAAGTACCGCTATATATCTAGTGTATGTGCATAAAATTTTACTATTTAATATGAGAAGACATCTATATATCAATAGGGCAGTGTGTGTGTTATTTATTTCGTGTCACGCTTACATCCGAGTGACTGTCGTTTAATTGTTATGGAATCCCGTTCTTGTAATAAATAATTTTACCAAGAATTTCTCATAAGTTTTGGTTTCGGTTTCGATTTTATCTAATGACATTTAAGTAATCTATGTTTTATAAATAATTTTACCAATAATTCTTCATAAGTTTCTGTTTCGGTTTCAATTATAACTCATGGCACTCTATAGTTTTTATAAATATTTTTTTATCGAGAATGCTTCATTAGTTTTGGTTTCGGTTTCGATTATAGCTGATGCACCCAAGTCATATGAATATATATATTTTTTTTATATTTGAAATCACAACTTTATTATATATAAAAATCGATAGAACATTAACTGTAATTATATATACGAAATCGGCAAGAATTTAAATATCATATTTAAGCGTACTTTACAAGCGGGCTACGCCGGGCGTCCCTTCTTTTTTAGATAAATACTTTTGCAATTTTAACAAAAGAGCTACAAGAATATTAGACCGTTTCCATTAACGCTGAACATCTAAAGAATGTCAATATAAACATATTACATATGAATGAGTCCCCTGTGGAATTTCCACAGGTCCCATTAGTAACATATGATTTATCGACGAACTTATTACACAAATTAACATTAGTATTCAGAAAATGAGTCAAACATAACAGAAATTTATTTATTTGTTCATATTATCTACATAGTTTTGCATATCATTAATTTAAGAAGACTTTTCATTATATTTAGTGTTACGAATTTATTAAAAAGCAAAAGGGATTTTATTCTTTAATGAAAAAAGCAAGATGAGCAGCGATTTATAATATGCGCTTAAAACTATATTCAATAGAAACTTGCAAACAATGTGCGACTACGACTTAAACACGTGCGAAAGTCGACGCGAAGTATGCAAAACTATTAAAGATTTTGGGTTCACTTTTTCGATTATTCCCACGCGTTAACGACTGTTCTACTGACTGGTGACGCAGCCAAACTACAGAAATGTGTTCTACTAAGCACAATTTATTACAATTAATTACACACACGAACACACACAAACACAAACACACGCACAAAAACACATATATATGTACGTATGTGTGATATATTCTCATTAGCTGCTGCATGCTGACGTGTCGTTAAAAAAAAGGTTGAAGATTGACACAACCTGCTTTTTGCAATGTCGACACATGAGGATAGATTTCACGGATGCAACTTAGCGTGTCTAGAGTATGATCGGTTGTGCTGTCTGAGTCGATATAATGCGAGCACCGAAATCGGCAATGGGGATAGTGCATCTCTGAAGAATTTCCTTGAGGCATTGATAACAATGAATTTTATAAATATATATGGGTGCGTGTTTGTGCATATACTAGTGTACACCATCTGTTGAAAATAAGGGAATAAAGTATGCTCCGCCAGTATTAGCAATTGCAACTTATATATTGTATAACTACGATATTAATATTTAATCAAATAATTACTGATCATGATGCTATATATATATATATATATATATATATATATATATATATATATGTATTACCATTTCTGATGGCGGTAAAAACACTCATCGTATAACTACGATATTTATATTTAATCAAATAATTACCGATATATATATATATATATATATATATATATATTCTTTGCAGTTAATACAAAAAAGAAATTTACGTGCGAAGTTTGAATCTTCAGAGCACGTCGTGCAAAAAAACAAAAAACAAAAAAAACGAAAAAAAAAACGCTATCAACTTACCCACAGTAAAATTTTCACAGCGCGTTGTTCTATCATTCTTGCTAACATGGAGAAAATGTATTTACCGTTGATAGACAAATTAAAATAACGGTTTCGATAATCGCTTACCTTTAATTATCGGGGTGGTATTCTGAGACAAAACTTGAATAAAATAAAACCCAGACTTATACACTATGGTTCTGTAAATTTTAATGAATATCTGTTCAACTGTTTTGGAATATATAAGGAACCGACACACACACAGACAACGTTGTATTTATATAGTTGTAAGGATTTATGTAATTAATTGCTAAATGATTGTTGATGGATGTAACTTTTTCATGCGTAAGAAATCGAACATAACTTTCTTAGAGTCTCACACCGTCAATATCATAAACCGATAGATGACAACTTTCAGGTCAGTAGTGCATAATGTCAGTTATTTTTTTAGATGCAATTTGCAATTCCCTCCGATGAATTCCAGTGAAATAAAAATAGGAGGTATTACTTTTAGAACACCTCCTGTATATTTGTAATTAAGTATTATTTTATGTGTTAATTCACGCATCAGAAAGTTTGATTGAAATATTTTGGTTGATATAAAGCAATGTAAACTGAAAAAATGTCATTTTGTTAGTGGGTTTTTTTTTACGACCAAGCAAAATTTTGTTAATTTTTTTCATGCCAAAAATTACAAAAGGGAGCCATTGAGTCAATTCTATACTAACGATACTCATAACGAATTGCCTGTTTTTCTTACCGGTTAAAACTGTCGTGAACTTTTTATTTATTTATTTATTTATTTATTTGATAATTCTGGTTCGATTCATAAACATTATGCCAAACTATGCCAGAAGTCGTTTCTAAATAAGGTGTGAAAATAAGAAAGCCAAAGGGTACATGAGCACTGAACACAGACAAAAGACTAAAATTCATAGTGAAAAAGAAGGGCATACACTTAGGGCGCATACGTGACACAAATAGAAAAGGTACTTAATAAAAGGGAAAATATCTATCCTCCTTTTTTGCGATTACAATTCAAGCATGCTTATCTTGCTTTCTGTAATTTTCTCTTTCTTCTAAGTAGACATGTATTAACGTAATGCGAAAGCATTCCGACAATTTGCTTTATTAAATTTTATCAAACGATTTTAATCTATAAGGATTTGTTTCTCTTATCAACCGCTACAATTGACCACACCTGTTTTACTATTACACTGGGTTTGATGCTACAAGGAGACATTCGTAAGATGCTGATTTTTTTTTAGGAATTGCCATTTATCTATTTACGGGATCACTAGTAAATAAGGTTTTAAAACATCGCTGATGACCGAAGCAGTGCAGGGATTGGAAAGAATGAATGAAACGAACAAAAGATTATTAAGATATATTGAGTCTTCAAGTGTCGGAACAAATCGTTGATTGTATTAGATTATGACTATTGTAACGTTACTTGTGAATCAGAGTCGTAGTATCTTGGTCCACCGATGTAGAGTTTTTAGAAATTTGGATCTGAGAAAGTTTGGTTCGTTTTGGTGTAAACAGATAGATAGATAGATAGACAGAGAGAGAGAGAGAGAGAGAGAGAGAGAGAGAGAGAGAGAGCTGTTTATAACTAGATGAGTTATTGGTGTAAATGTTTAATAGGGGATTATAAATGAGACCTGAGGTCAGACGCTACCATAAACATGAGAATAAAGGATGAAGGAACTTTACAAGTTCCGTGTGAAAGACGGACGAGACCAAATCATTTCATACGACATTGCGAAGGAAGGGCGTGTTTGGTTCTTATAGATAGAGGATTGTGTTAGAAACGAGGTAGTTTCTGGAGCGATAGAATGATCAACCTATTTGTTTCACCAGTCTTAGAAACAAAGTTTATGTCAGTTTTCCATTCCAGATCTAAGGTGAAATTCAGTCCCTGAAGCTTGCTCGTGAAATGAGCCTTTTATTAGACTACGGAAAAATGAGTATTCGGGTGTTTGTGGTTAAAACAGATAAATTTGTTTTGTGAGGCATTCAATATAACAAACGATTTTAATTCGTGAACTGAGCGTGAGGACACAGAATGAAATGCATGTATATATATGTATGTGCGTATACGTGTGCGTGTAGGTGTGTGTGTATGTATGCATCAAAATCGAAGAAAAGAAGGAGATTAGAAAGGAAGGAATGTGTAGCCGAATTGTTTTGTTTTTTTCCTGTAGCAAAAGCGAAACGACCAACTGCAACAGACGGGTTCTGGCTGACTACTACATGGGGGAGGGAAAAGACTTGTTGCGATTGTATGGCACGCCTCGAAAATGAGGCGATCGACTGTGGATTCTAGAGAGAATTAATACAAAACAACAGCTGATTGTATTGTAGCATGTTGCAAATACGTGTCGACGACATGTGCTTAAAACTGACACAAAATTAATACATTTTTCATTCAGCTAAAAATTTCGTGCCAAAGTTTTATTTTTTATGGATCTCGAAATATGACTTTTGGCTTATTTTAAAAACACGCTTCTGAAATTTGTCGAGAATCCTCCAATACGACAGAGCTTTACGAGCCGAAATATAAAAACAGTATACCATACATGGTCTGACAGTAGATATATATGGAGAGGAATGACCACCAAGGATTACACAGTGTAAAAATGATAAACAGAACCGACTTTACGGGAAATAGAATGAAGCATTGATCTAATCTATGAATTAAAACAGGTAGAGTTTTGTGCCCAATGGGTGTTGGCACTCAATCGATTTCATTGAAAAATAGGCTATTTAATAAATTTTGATAACGATAAAAATATGGGAGTGTGTGAAACATTCGTTGGTCATCATTATGCTGCATAGGGGACATATTAAAGTGATAATGGGTACATATATACGGTGATGATGAGGGAGACAAGTCATTTATACATATTACAGTTCTGTGGTTTCTTATAACATGTATTAGCCTGGAGAGTGTGGGTGATCCGTTCTTATAACACAGAAGAGGGGACAGTCATTACTTAGGACGGAAAGATGCATTACTTACGATAGAAAGGGGGACACATTACTTTGATAGGTTATACAAAGTTCATTAATAACGATGATTTCACATTGCGTTTGTTGTAGAAAGACGACACGAAGACGGCAGTTACAAAAATATGTTCTTTTATTCCATTTGACAGATTGAAATGATGATGCCATCCAGGAATTCAAAATCGACTACATGATTAAAGGTTTTCCCTTCGCTTTTAAAGGGACTCTCCTCTGACCGCCTTTGCTGACTGATCTCTCTGTCCGTCTGCCCCGACTACCCAACTGCCCTCTTCTTCGACTGAACCAGCTCCTATATTAAGAATTCATTTCTGCCATGACGTCATACGTGTGTCTGTAAACGTGATCGACCCACGTGGCCTAAACATGCGAGGTTCGGCACATGTTTCCAACCCATTTCTGCAGACAAGGAATTCTCACTAACCTATTTTTCGACCTAAATTATTTTAAATATGTTTTTAAATTCCTAGTGTTCGTTCTTCTCTAGCTGACTTTATTTTAATTCAGCTTTCATAAAAAGAATCGAACAATCAAAATTCCTTTTACAACAACATATCTAAACTATTTTATGTGAAACTGAACAATGCGAAATTCCATTTCTGGACCTTGCTTACAAAGTTCAAATCTCGGTCTATCCTAATCTCATTTTTACTTATCTAATTTTTTTTCTTGCAAGAAAAGGGGAACCTTTCTTGTAACAATTCAATCCCAGACAACGTCGAGTCATCCTGCTAGTTTATATAACTGGAGAAATGAAAGATGTGTAATAAATATAAAGTTATCGAACCTCAGTTTTCTTGATTATTTGGCCATCGTTAACACTTCTATTAATGGCACGTGTGATTAGTAACTGCCAGAGTCATTGAAGTTTGCTCCAATTGCATCGCGATGGGTTCCCGATTAGAATAAGCAATCGATTGTATTGAATAATCGTCTATTTCATCTATTTCGATGACAATAAAAATATGGGAGTCTGAAACATCCATCATTTAATTCTGGAGAACGTCGGCTCACCCTGCTAGTTTATATAACTGGAAAAGTAAAATATGTTTAGTAAAGTAGTTTCACATAAAGTTATCGAACATCAGAGAAGTCCTTGACTATTTGACCATCATCAACGCTTCTATTATTGACATGTGCGATTATAAGCAAATAATAATAATAATAATAATAATAATAATAATAATAATAACTAGCAGGACCTGTGGAAATTCCACAGGGGACTTATTCAAATATAATATCTTGATGTTGGCATTCTGTAGATGTTCAGTGTAAATGTAGACGCTCTGATATAATTGAAGCTTTTGTTAAAACTGCAAAAGTATTTATCTAAGCTAGCAATGACGCCCAGCGTAACCTGGTCGTAAAGTATGATTAAATATAATATTTTAATTCTTGCAAATTTCGTATGTACTATTATAGAAAATGCCCTATCAATTTTATTTTTTATATATTATAAAGTTGCGATTGAAAAATAAACCATATATCCATATGACTTCGGTGCATCAGCTTGAATCGAAATCCAAACCAAAACTTATGAATATATATATATATATATATATATATATATATATATATATATACATATGTGTGTGTGTTTGTGGAAAACTTGAGTTTTTTCAACCATAGTTTAAACCGAAACCCAAACCTATGAAGAAGTCTTGGTAAAATCATTTATTACAAGAAATGAAAGTCCATAACAATTAAAAGACAGTCACTCGCTAGTAAGCGAGACACACCAAATAAATAATACACACTCTATCTTATTAATATATAGATGATGAACTCGCGCGAGTTGAAAATTTAAAGCAGCAGGCGACAATTTGGAAGAGGAAGAAGAAGAAAGAAACAAATTAGTTAAAAAAAAAAAAGCTCACCATTTCGTACTTTCACGGCAGAAAAAAAAACATGATTTTACAGCCTTAAAGTGAGCAGCCGGAGTCCTCGATTTTATCAGGAAAAATTTACTGGCACGGACGAAAATTTGTTGACACAGGCGCAATCTTATTATAAGAGGAAAGGTAAGTGATGCCATCATAATTAAAATCATCCACTTGTGGGCGTTCAACCGAGAAACACAGAAAGACCTCCAGCGCGAATGCGGAATAGGATCTACGCACACACGCTATTAATAAAACAAGGTCTGAGGAAACAACAACAATATATGTTTTAATATGAAAAAAAAAACTATCCCACTTAGTTTTGTTTCAACTTTTCTAGTTCTTAGGTTTTTCCTTGAAAAAGAAAAAAATAAATAAATAATTTAAAAAATAAAACCATAAAAACAAAAATAAAAAAATTGTTTTAAATTTTTCTTAAAAAGAAAAAATTCCTTGAAAGTATTTATTTGACTTACCTCTAAACCTTTTCTCGAACAACAAAATGTTTACCATTATTTATTTTAATATATATATATATATATATATATATATATATATATATATATGTATATATATATATATATATATATATATATATATAGCAAAAGGAAAAGAAAAAATAGTGTTATAACATTTTTTTACACTTAGTAAAACTTCAAATTTAAGGTAAGTTTTCTTTTTTCATTATGCTTTCATCGGCGACGCTCAGTTTAATTTCCTCGGCGACGCTCGGCTTACTCCGGCTGTTGGCGTCATGTTCTGGAGAAAGACGGACGGACTCTGAGTTACGCCTGGTTCACTCTCTGCATGAGTACCTAAAATATTTTATGTACTAAAAACAGTTTTTCATGAAACTTTTTTAGTTAAAACAATGTTGTAATAAAACTAATTTCTTTAGAAAAAGGAACTGTCATTTAATATATAGATATATATATATATTTTTTAAGATTTAATGTTTTTATTAAAATGTTTTATGTACAGAACCAGTTTCGTTTTGCAAATAACGTGTTGCTAACTTCGAAGTTTACTAACGTATGTATCTGGGCAATTTGTAGTAGCAATAATATTTTATGAACGAAGACATCAGCGTCTCTCTCACTATCTCTCCTTCTCTCTCTCTCTCTCTCTCTCTCTCACTCTCGATAAACAAATGTAAAGAAAAATAAACAATGAAAAGACAAAACAAATAACTACTCAATTTTTGGTCCCCACCCCCGGCCGAGAGATGTGTGCTATATATATATTTTTTTATTACGGAATAACTTAAAATCAATTATTTATTCATAACTCTTGAAAGATATAACCCTTAATGTTATAGAATTAAAAAGAAATATAGCTGTGAGAACACGTTATTCGAATACTGCCTTGAGCGTTCGTAAATATATATTCTGCAATTAATGTATATTGCGGAATTAAATCTTAACCAATCAAATTTGTCGGGAAGCGTGACACACAAAAGAACACACACGCTATCGTATTAATATATGGATAATAATAATAATAATAATAATAATAATAATAATGATAATGATGATGATAATAATAATAATAATAATAATAATAATAATAATAATACGAGACGATTATCACAATCGTTAGATGAAGGTGAATAGCCTAAACTTTTCCTCTTTGCCAAAGTTATTTATATCAGTTCCGGAATCGGCTTGATTCTTTCATGCCAACATAGAGGCCAATATACAACTCTGTGACGGTTACATCGAGCTATTAATTACAATGTGTAAATCCGGGCACGTGCCGGTCGAAAACTATTAAGTTATTTTCAGCTGCATAATCAGTTATTCATCACGTTCTAATCAACAAATATAATCTCTTGACGCATATCTTTTCATGGCTGCCCTCTGTATCGTTTACCATCTCGATCCGACTTTTTTCATAGAAAAAAGTGGATGTCATTCACGGCTTCAAAACGATAAACTTTGTTAAAGGTAGTGGAGGGGAGGTCGTAAAACTGTGAAAGGCGATTATATAAGTAAGTTTGGGTGGTCAGTAAATGAATGTTTCTCGGTGTTCGTAACGTGATAGTCAGTTTGAGACTTCTTTGTGCGTGATCTGCGGACAGGGGGACGATTACGACATCTGCAAATCATAGCGAACAGATTTAAGGAGTACATTGCTCAGGAGGGTACGAGGGTTGTAGAAAAAATACCAGGAGTGAGTTGAAGTACGAATTCGACAGAAGTGTTTTTTCTATCTCAATTCCTTTTAATCTTACTCTTTCTTCGACCTTTCTCTTTCTCTTTCTTTCTCTCTCTGTCTCTCTCTCTCTCTCTCTCGCTGTCTTTCTTTTTTACTCTCTATCTTTCTCACTTTCTTAGACAGGTTTTAAAGTAAAAATCATGTATTTGATCAAAGTTGGCTTAAGGCATATAGGCATAAAGTTGAATCATATTTCTCTGTTTTTTAATTTGGTATAAACATTTTAAATATTTAAGTGGTGTTAAACTGTTCTGAGAATTAAATTTGCCATCAGATGGATGGGTTCTGCTCCCGTGGGTCGATGGGTAGAACTGCCGATCGTCAGCGCGATGGTTCAAGGTTCAATTCTCGGGTTGGAAAAGGTGTTTGTCGAGCCACAATCAATAGTTGTGATACAATGAAACAGTATTGTATGTGGATTACTACAAATATATTGAATATATATATATATATATATATATATATATATGTGTGTGTGTGTGTGTGTGTGTGTAAATGTATATTTATTATTATCTCTCGGTGGTTGCATTTTTAAATGTTTTAACTGTGCGTTGGCAACGCGAGATTAACGCCAAGGGTCTGAGTTCCATTATAGAAACGTTGATTTAATTTGAATAAAATAAAATACTCAACAAGTGCGCTTGAAAGCCAAGCAACAACGCAATATTAGGAAAATAAACAAATATTTTACTTGTTTGAAATTTATAATTTAAATATATTTCGGATCCAAACTCCATCCTCGGTATGTTGTTTTCTTTCTTTTTCTGTTTTTTTTCTTCTTATTTCTTGCCATCTATCTATAGAGAGAGGTACTGTGTTCCTTATTATATTCTCGTCCAAAGCCAATTATCCAATAAAAGAAACTGAAACATTATAGACAACCAACAATCGCACGAGTGTTTGAACCAATATTTAAATTGAATGAAGAATTTATCTTCCCACAAAAGGGCTTGTACTCCCCTGTTTTGGTATGTATAAAACTATTTCGCCATTTATGTTGCATTCGACAAGAACTCATTTTAAACGCTTAACATTACACCCCATCTTTTGCCTTAAAGAAGGATCCCCCACTTCCAGTAATTCGAACTTTCATTTCATTTTATATATTTTTATACATTTGTAATCCTTTCAGTTATTTTCACTTTTCCCTTCTGCAACTGTACTCCTCACACTCCTATATCTCTGTCTTGTTTAAATCCATTTTTTCGCAGAGTATATTTATTTATTTTTTATCCACTTTTCCCCATACTTTATTTTTACTCTCCTACATTAAATAAGTACGCATCCCTAATAACTATTATTATATTATATTATATTATATTATATATCATTACTCAATAATTCTTATCTGTCTACACCCATATACCAATACTCCTTTATCATTGCATCCCTACACACACCCTTTCAGTGTATCTATAGCTTACACTATTAAAACCCTAGTAATATCACTCCCTAGAATTTTACACCTCACATTAATACTACCACTACCACTCATAATAACCTACATCTCATTTAAGCATTGTTACTATCTAAGATACCCGATCTAACAAAAAATACACAAACATAGCATTAACTCCCCTATTTTATGTAAACCCCCTCCACACCTAAAACACATATACACATAGGTTTAATTGAGCAACTTCTTTCACGCAAACTACCCCATATGCTTCTGAGAATTTAAACACACACGCTATCCACATACATACCACTTACTATAACAAATATGTTATATACAAACGTCCATTACATAATGCAAACTATACTCCTCCTATATCGCAGAAAAACATTTTTAGCTCCACCAACAAACAATAATCCATTTCGCTCCTAATGATACCATCGCTAGACGTGGAATTCCTATCATTTTACTTAGCACCTCCTTCACTCCTCTGCTGAGAAGCATTAGGCTTCATAATGCCATGAAATAAAGAGTACCCGCTTACTCAGTATCCCTAAATAAATGTGCACCGTGTTGAATAAATGAATGAATCTATATATATATTAACATATATTTTTTATATGTTCATTTGCGTGTGTATAAGGTTAATGTGGGCGAACACCAGCAGAGTGTTTTTGTTTTGTTTTGTTTTTTACTCATGTTCACCCCTCACAAAGCATATCCCTACTTGGATGTAAGGGGCTACTATTTGGGGCTATGTCTGAGAAAGATTAACAAGATATTTGTTCATGTTACATTTAAACTTCTGCATATCAGTACAGCGAGGGAAGCAGGCGATAGGAAGGGGATTCAAAAGTCTAGCCGTTCGAGGGAAGAAACTATTAGAATAGAAAACTTTCTAGCATTTAGGGACAACACCACTGAAAGGGTGAGATCTTATTGCTAAGCGGATTTGTTGGGAATATGTACGTCAAGGGGGTACAAGTGAAACGAGTTAATCAGAACATATTTCATGAAAATATTTGTAAAACAGCCGCAGTGATGCAACATTGCGGCGATGAGACAGGGGCTGGAGATTAGTTGATTAAGTGGGACGGATTAGATTGACCACTCTATTTTGGACTTTATTTAAGAGGGAGAGACTAGTGGTAGATGCATCAGCCTAGATGTGGCATGAGCGAATGGTGGCTTTGTAAAGGTACAGGATACTGTCAGGCGTGAGTAGTCTTCTTTTGCAGCAACCTTTGCAATGTCCTCTATGTATTTGTTCCAGTTCATATTGCCCGCAAATGTTAGAACGAGGGGTTTAAAGGTAGAATTCTCAGGTAGGGTGCTATTTGTCATGGATATAGGGGGTTGGAGAGGCGTTTTGTAATTGTTAAAGGAGAGCAGCTTAGTTTTCTTATCATTAAATGTTACCATCCATTTGCGGTCCTTTTTCCAATTTAGTCTGGAGGTCATTTTCTAACAATTCTGCCATTGTCTTAGATTTATGCACATTTGTTCTTCCCTCATGCATATTATAGAGCGTTGTATCATCAATAAATATACCCATTTTAGACACAATATTATCAGTGAGGTTGTTTATGAATATCAGGAATAATATTGGTCCAAGGATCGACCCCTAAGGCACTCTCGCATTAACGATGGTTGTACGTCCCTCAATGATATGCTTCTATTGTCTAAGAATGGTATAATTATATTTAGTATACGTCCAGATATACCGTACGATTTACTTTTCATTGGCGGCCCTTTATGCCAGACTTTGTCAAAGGCCCTGTATATATTACGGGCTCCAGACCTGACTTCGCCCACCTTATTCAGTATATGGTAAATGCGTTCAGAGCTGACTGTTAAAATATCTGCAGTAGAGCGACATTGCCTGAATCCATACTGTTAGTCAGAGAAAAGCTTTGCTTTTGCGAGGTGGTAAACTCGTGCTTGATTAATTAAAGTCTCAAAGATTTTAGCGAAGCGTGAGAGGAGACTAATGGTGCGTTAATTGAGAGGGTCTGTTCTTTCACCAACATTATTGTACACTGGTATCACGGAGGCCATCTTTCAGCTATTAGGGAAGAAAGATTCAGCAAGGCATTTACTGTAGAGCTTGAAAAGTATGAGAGCTCGATCGGCTGAACATTTCTTAATTTCTAATGCAAGGATGAGATCAGGCCCACACGCCTTTGAGGTATCTAATTTTTGTTATGATATTGCGGACATGAGAAGGGGTGATTTTTACATCATCTAATGTGGCTTCAGTCCACATAAGGAAATTTGGGAGGGAGTTGTTTATTTGCTCTAAGGTGGAGTTGGAGGCGAATCGCCGGGCAAGCAGTTCTGCCTTCTCCATTTCCGTGCATGCAAGCTTCTGGTTGTTGCTCAGTGGAGGAATTGCGGATTACCCTTTATTCACTACATTATTATAGATTTTCCAGAAATCACGAGTTCCTTTCTTTTGCGATTCAATGCGTTCCCTGATTAATTCAGCATGCCTTATTTTGGTTGTTGCTATTTCACTCTTACAATGATTTCTAGCATCTACAAATTTTTGCTTATTAATACAAACGTACGTACAAACCGGTGGAACGCATGCTGTCTTTGTGCAATAGCAGCGGCACAATCTGCAGTGAACCATGAGGGTGAGTGGGGCTTGCTATAATACTTCCGTTACTTTCGTGTGGGAACATATGCTTCAATGCCCGCTTTGCACCATTCAGTTGTCTCATTGGCAACCTGTGCAGCAGGAAGAGAAGAAGATATTGGTCCATGGAGCATCTCGGATATGTTCTTTAATTTCTTCCCCGTCAACCCTGTTGTAGTAGCTTGTTGTTTTGAGCAATGGTTCCTCACCTTGAGATTGGGATTTAAATTGGATGTCAACTGATACTACCATGTGATCTACATTTCCAAGTGGACTATGGGTATTAGTCACACAATCCTCAGGTACTGTGGTGAGAAATAGATTTTTTCGATTATAAAGTAAATATTTAAATAAGACTAATATATATATATATATATATATATATATATATATATATACATATACATATACATATATATATATAATATTTGTATGTGTGTGCTTGTGTGTGTGATACAAAAGATAAGAAAAGGATTTGTACCATCGATTTCAAATCCAAAACGAAGCAGACCAACATCTGGTCGTCTATGTCGGACTCTTTTCAACCTCTGTTTATATATGTCTCCTCTTAAGATAGTCAGGCAAGGGCGACTATACATTGGACCCAATGTTCATATTTGAAACCGACGATATCGCACTTTTTCTGATATTTTGTAACACATAAACAGACAGAGATATGTATAATAAATTCCACAGCCAAATAACGAAGCAGCCCATATATATATATATATATATATATATATATATATATATATATATATATATATATATTCTTTCTCCTTTACTCTCTCTCTCTCTATCTATCTATCTATCTATCTATCTATTTATCTGTATATATATATATATATATATATATATATATATATATATATAAAATTCCCCATCTCTGGTCTTGATCGAAGGGATAGTAAAACTTGTTTCTATGGTTTCAAATGATCTTGATTCTAAATATTTCCTATATGTTGTATCTCCCCATCTTTTAGAATAAAGGTATGATTATGAATATAACCAGTATCAAACAATCCTTAAAATTTACGTAATGTATGAAAACTAAACAGAGGAGATACAACATATGAGAAATATTTAGAATCAAGTCTTTCCTTGCTGTTATCTCAGATCATTAGCAACAATAGCAACAAGTTTCAGTCTCTCGTTTATCAAGGCCAGAGGTTTGGGAATAATATCAGATATGTTATAAACCCTATGAACAGCAAGGAAAACAAATTACTACAATTTAAACATTTTATGGCTGTAAACAAGTGCAAAAATAGGTTTTGGATAATAGATGATCCCCTTAATGTTCGACCTCATAGGAAAATATCACTTTCAGGTAGCCCACTCTACAGTTCAAGTAACTAGCAGTCCAACGAACCCTTAGTTGTTTAATTGTAATCAATAGTTGCTGAGATTTGAAATTTAAAATATTGCAAAATAAGTGGTATCTCTCTCCCTCTCTCTCTCTCTATACATATATATATATATATATATATATATATATATATATATATATATATATATATATATATAGGTAGCCAAATTCAATATTGAAATATTCATATCCTTGGTGAAAATTTGTAGGCATTTTATTATCATAATGGTTAATATTTTCTGGCATTTGGCAAAAAAAGGAACATATTTTTAAACTAATAAAATATGCCCAAATTTGTCTACATTTATATATATATAGTGTCCTGGCAGGCCAGCTTAACCTTTGCTGCTTTGGAATTCATTTTGCTTATGTTTTTTATGCTTGGTTATCTCCTACTTGCCAGGCTACGAAAACACAGACCCACACACACTCACACATACATACACATAATACACACACACGCGTATACACACACACACACACACACACACACACACACATATATATATATATATATATATATGTATGAAGCTGAATGTCAGTGTGTGTTTGTGTGCGTGTGTGTGTGTGTCTGGTCACGAATAGGCTCCTATATGGTTGACTATTAAAAAAAAAACTGATTCCATATAATGATAGATGTATCGAGACACAGGAATGGGTATGTTTCATCTGCCAGAACAGTGGTTCATTAAAATTGTGGGGTCTACGTTTGCGCCTGGTCCACAAAGTATGGAAAAAAAATTAAAATTAAAAAAAAAACGTTTGCAAGTGTTTCTGATATAGATGTACATGAAAATACTTTGATAAGTATGTTTTGACTTCAATAGGGATGCTATAATAAAATTGTGGGATCTGCGTTCGCGCCTGGCTTCCATGGAATGAAATCAGGCACACACTTAATAAAGACTTTTCATATCTATCTGTGTAAGTATACTTTGATAATTATGTTTCTGTTTGAAGAAATATGGTATAATAAAATTATGGAGTGCTCGTTCGCACCTGACCTCCATAGAATGGAAGTATGTCACAAAGTTTAACAAGGTGTTTTAATATAGATCCACAGAATATCGTGATAAGTGTTTCAGTGTGAACAGGTATGGTATAATAAATTATGGGAGTTATCTATTTTATTTTTACTTTCAACATATTTTGCTTTGGTTTTGATATCCCCAAATTCACCCCAAATTTACAACCCTTCCTTTTTATAACCTATCATACTTTCATAAATCAGAGTCCATTTTCTGTAGGCTGATTTTGAACTATATATATATATATATATAACATAACTACTTAACTTACTCACATAAAATTAATATACTTAAGTATAGATTTATGCGTAAACTTTAAGTATGTACTTCAAAAGTGCTAAATACGTAGGTAGAGCTAGTTAGTAATTCATAAAATATATATGGCGATTAAGCTACACTGAATATTCCGCGTTTCATCCACTCTAGGACTGTTCAGGCTTATCTTAAGCCTGAAGAGTCCTATAATGGATGAAACGCCATATATATGGTATAAATTACTATATATACATATATATATATATATATAAATATATATATATATATATATATATATATATACTAGCAAAAGTGGGGGTACGAAAACAGCCTACAGAAAATAGACTCTGATCTATGTATGATAGGTTATGAACAGGAAGGGTTGTAAAGAGATAGCTTCGAATTTAGGGGGATTCAAAACCAATGTAAAATATGATGAAAGTAAAAATAAAATAGATAAACCCCATAATTCTATGGAGGCCAGGCGCGAACGCAACTCCCAAAATTTTATTATACTATCCCTATTTAAGTTAAAACATACTTATCAAAGTATTATTATGTACATCTATATCAAAAACTCTTGTAAACGTTTTTTTTTTTATAATTTTTATTTTTTTATTTCCATACTTTGTGGACCAGGCGCTTACGCAGACCCCACAATTTTAATAAATCATCATTATGGCAGATCAAATATACAGATTCCTATGTATCGATACATCGTCTATCATTATATGTGATCAGTTTTCTATTATAGTGAACCATATAGGAGCCTATTCGTGACCAGACACACAAACAGACGTTCAGCTTTATATTATTACGCTAGATTGGAACACAATAACCTCAGATTATATATATATATATATATATATATATATATATATATATATATATATATATATATATATATATATAACTACTTCATTTACTTACATAAAATTAATATACGAAAGTATAGATTTATGTGTAAACTTTAAGTATTTAATTCAAAAGTGCTCAAAACGTATGTAGAGCTAGTTAAATATATATATGTATATATATATATATATATATATATATATATATATATATATATATATATATATATATATATATATATATCCCTCATTGATATTTAATATAGAGTGAAGGAATACTATTTACAGAAATTCTTACCTTCTTCCCATCCGGTATTTTTGAGATTTTTTTGTTGATAAATATGGGCGACCCCGAAATAACATAGATCAAAGCTAAAATATTTAAAGGCATAAAAGAAACAAAAAAAGGAAATGACAACAACAAAAAGCCAAAGCCAAAAAGCTGCGCCTAATCTTGGCGTCGTCTGACCAGAAAATGTTATGAGAGCGACACCGTAATTATGTCACCGGCACGAACGCTAGATCGTTGACCGAGATACCAAGCAACGAACTTCAAAAGAATACTATTGGCAGCCAACCCTAACACCTATATTTTGTTTTCTGCTTCTTTTCTGTCTACTCTGAATATACGTTCAGATTAATCGTTGATTATGCGACATATTACTGATCTGGAAGGCTTAATACTGTTCCATAAAACCAGGTACGAGCGTCCCCGTTCTTCGCATTTAAAAACACGTTAGTATTTAATTAAAAAAAAGACGACAGTGTCAGTTCGTAACATGTTCTTATATGATATATGCATGTATGTGTTAATATGTATACATATAAATACTTATATAGGGATGTACACATACAGACACATATATGTATATTACACACATACACATATATATATATACATATATATATACACATATATGCAAACATGTATTTACATATATACATAACATAAGTGTTGTGTATTATTTCATCTATTACATGAAGTATTATGGCAAAAATATTTTAGGTGTATATTTTCAGTACTTACTTTAATAGTGCTCAATTCCTGAGTAGAGATTGGCAGTACGGTATTAAAATCTATACATCGCTATATATAAGATCTCCCGACGATAGGCTGAAAATATAAGAATTTAATAAAATACGTTGAAAAACTCAATAGCACGTGTTAAAAAACATATTTATTTTTCGGAAAGAGAAACACAAATACAATGGATGCTCCTTTATACGCGGAGTTTCAAAAGAAATATTTCTCTTCTCATCAGAGGAGCGTAGTTTGCAAAATGCGTAAAAAGATTTTGCTTGTAAAATATTTAATGAAACCGCAAATATGAAGTAGATCATACAAACGTAAAAATAAAAAACCGACAAAAGCAGAGAATGTAAATATAAAATGAAAAATAATGTTACGTAAATGGATGTCCGAAGATGGTAAAATCCAAATTATTGGTAAAAGTAAAAATTCCAAAGGTGAAAAATCCAAAGACTTTCCGTTAATGGTAGATGTACCGTAGTAATCCAAAGAGCCAGAATTGTGTGTAATTAATCTCATACGTGTTCATCGAGGAAAAGGTAGTCCGAATATTTATTTACAAAAAGATTGAGAATATTGCTATTAACAACTAGAAATAAAAATAGGTTTAATATCACTATTTATTACTAATTATTACTTAACCACTAGAAATAAAAATAGGTTTAAGGCTCCTAAAACTCGTACAGGAAGTGTCCGCAAAGACCCGACGTATTTGTTAGAGTACTCGGAAAACTCAATTGTAAAATCTGATATTCTCCTGAAAGTTGAAGGTTCAATCCTCAGAGTGGGCGAAGAATACAGTTGCGAATTACTTAAGACCTCTACTTGGTCAAAGGAATAGTTGGCCGAAATATCGTGACGAAGGCCAGAGAAATAATTGACCCAAACGTCGTGAAACAACATCTAATAAAGATGAGGATAATAGTCTACAATAAATAAATACTTAAATAAGACTCATCTCAATAGTGAATTCCAATATATATATATATATATATATATATATATATATATATATATATATATATATATATTTATATATATATATATATATAGGGTTTCTATTACTGTACACATAGATTCGAAAACGTTGTCAAAAAACAAATATATAACAAATAAATGCTATCAAAGGCAAGATAAGTTACTTTTCTGCCAAACTGGATATATTTTTTGTGTTTTTATTCAATGTAACATATTTATTCAGCTCGAAAAACATACAGTGTTTACCGATGTATTGGAAAATTCAAGATGGCGTCTCACACCCTCTTTAACACCGTAAGTTTTGGAAAAGGTGTTATAAATAAAATACTATACAAAATACTATTAATATATGTCAACCTATGTCACGGTAACATATATTGAGCGAGCTTTTAACAGTGTTTTATCCGTTTTTTTTATTTATAACACTTTTTCCTTTTTCTGTTAAAGAGAGAATCAGACGCCATTTTGAATGTTCCAATACATCGGTAAACACTGTATGGTTTTCGAGCTGAATAAACATGTTACATTGAATAAAAACACGAAAAATATATCCAGTTTGGTAGAAAAGTAACTTATCTTGCCTTTGAAAACATTTATTTGTTATATATTTGTTTTTTGACAACTTTTTCGAATCTATGTGTACAGTAATACAAACCCATATATATATATATATATATATATATATATACATATATATATATATATATATATATATATATATATCATTCGGTACACACCCGACTATGAGAGATCAGATAATAAATAAACGTTGATTTATAAGACCAAAAAAATCAAACACTGATCGCCATTCGGGGCTTCTGACGCAGTGGATGGAGACGTTGAATCTCTACGGTTCGAGGTGAGAATTGTCTGAAGATAGCAGTTTCAATTTGTTACCCAAAGCCCGCCAGAGGCTTACTTGGCCAACTCGAGTGAGACGACAACAACCATGGAGTTTCTATCCCGTCGCGGTTACCACCTGACTAAGGCCAGAGGAATAGTTGGCCGAAACGTCGTGAAACAGCAACTAATAAAGATGAGGATAATAGTCCGCAATAAATAAATTAAGAATAAGAATTGTTTATCTCTCTCTCTCTCTCTCTCTCTCTCTCTCTCTCTCTCTCTCTCTCTCTCTCGGATGTGTTTCAATTCGTTCATAATTCTACACAAACATTCATCAATATCAAGTGACCCTGTGGTTTACAATCCACATCTTCTCGGACAGTATGAGGATAATTTCGGATATGATATTGCTGTAATGTAATGGCATCCTTTAAATATGAAAACAACTGTTGATCAAAACTCATGGGAAAATCAAAGAAATATTACAGGAATTTGGTGCTTTTATTTGAAACGTGTTCACTCATCTGAGGCGAATTGCTACATCCGAGAATATATTTATTCGATACACAGTTTTTCGTTTAAATGTGTTCTTGACAACACCAAACCTAGTACGTTATCTACGGCTATATTTAACAAATAACATTACAATTTCTTTATTTATTAAAAAAAAAATATATTCGATTTTATTTTACAGGTGGCGGTGTTGCTGCAATGAAAAAGAGAGAGAAAGGATGGGGGAAGGACTTTGACGACGATGACAAAATTCGGCTAGTATGCATCTTTCTACGATAATAACTGATTTTCTTGGTCAAATTGAAAGCGAGTAATTTCGATGAATTGGCATCGACTTGATTAAATGTATTTGCTTTCTGATATCGATCATTTATTAGTAATGGGACGATTTTAATATTAGTCCCAATTCAGATACAATTACCGATTCTGTTCTTAATTTCTGATTCCCAAACAATTATAGATTTCGATTCCAATTCTATTTAAAAGTTTTAACTATATAGTTGCTTTTGTTGGAAGCAATCGGATTAGTGAAAGAAAAAGAATGTTAAATGCAGATATATTTTCTGTAAATGTAAAAATGCACGATTTATTTATAATTTCATCATTAATACGAGCCTTGAATATGAAGTTTTAGACGAAAACCAAGAAATAAAAACGATAAAAACAATCGTTTTGGGTATTGAAAAACAGGACAGATTTTTCCGATTCCGATACCAATTTCGATGCCCCTATAAGTTCTGACTATGGATCCCCGATTCCGATGATAATTAATCGTCCATACACTGCAAGTATCTACATAGATCGTTATGGATAGATATATTTTTTTAATTAATTTTCATTATTTGCTTCAATAGGGCTCAACAGGTGGCTAGAACTAGCAAGTGAATAAGTGATGAAATATACAGAATATTGCACGTTTCATCACTGTATAGAATCACCAGGCTAATATGTATTTTAGCGTGACAATTCCCTAAGAGGATGTAACTCGGTTCATTCAATGTAGTTTATATGCTATTATTGTTCAGAAATTAATATATAATACACACACACACACACAC
>NC_136504.1:31174333-31259333 GCF_053919585.1 Euprymna scolopes
GGTGTATGAGGGTTCAGTTACAATTATACAGCTTCACTTTTTAATGATTCTATTTGATATTCGTTTTTGTATTACACCTGTAGCAGTTTCTGTATGTCCGGCTTGTGCCTGTAACTCCTGCTTTTTAGCATCCGCATTCGAGGGGTTTTCCTTAATACTTCAGCTTTTTTCATTATTGTTATTAGTTGTATCTTATCAGCCATCCCTCTGATTTCAATCTCTCGCATGTTTTTCAAAGTTTTTCGGCATTGTTCCTAGCACTCCTATTGTTAGTGGTGTTATTATCATTTTCCTCATTTGCCTTATTCCTTTGAGCTCTCTACCCAGTTCCATGTATTACCTCTGCTACTTTGTTTCCTTGATTTTCCTTCTGTTGTCTGCTTCAGCGGCAAAATCTACAATCTCGCAGGACCTTTCCTTCTTGTTAACTATTAAGACATCCAGTCCCCTTGCATTGATGGGTTTATCTTTTTGTATATGCATGTCTCAGGATTTTGTGACATTCATTTTCAAGTATTACTGCCGGTGTGTGCTTTGTACCATTTGTACAAGCACAAACCTGGGTGCTCAAGATTCAGTTGTCCGTATAATTCCCAGTATACTACCTTTCCCACTTGATCGTGTCTATTACTTTTGAACTAGTTTGCTGTATTCACTTATTATATTGTTTAATGTGTTTTCCTTTTGACCGCAGAGTCTACATTTGCTGTTTTCTTGTGTCATCGATCCTTGTTCTCAAGTGGCTGGTTCTGATCGCTTTATATTGGGCAGTTGTTAATAGGGATTTACTTTTCCGGATTGGGTTTCTTTTTTGTAGCAATTTCCAGGTATTTCGTTAGTTTAATTTTTTGTAATACTTATGCCTGTTTCTCTTCACATTTTTCTTTCCGTGTCTCTTTTTTTTCTATCTTGTTTGTTTCTAAGTGTCTCTGGCTGCTGTAATTATTCTTCCGGTGTTCTGCATTATATATCTTTGTAATTCTTCTTTTTTTTGCAGTCTTCTATACAAACCAGTCCACTATGTCCGTTTTTCCTTTTAACATAGAATCGGTCAGTATCATCCTATGGGTGTAATGCATTGTGCATTGTCATGAGTTTCCTGCTCTTCTAGTTGAGATTCCTCATTTCTTATTTGGTCCAACCTATAAACAGTTCAAAGTATCTTACTATTACACTACCCACGTGTTTATTCCTTTAATTAGGATCCTACTATATAGTTTATTATTATTATTATTATTATCATTATTATTATTATTATTATTATTATTATTATTGTTATTTTTATTATTATTATTATTATTAATGTTATATTATTATTATTGGTTTTATTATTATTATCATTATTGTTATTATTATTATTATTATCATTATTGTTATTATTAATATTATTATTATTATCATTATTGTTGTTATTATTATTATTATCATCATTATTATTATTATTATTATCATTATTATTATTATCATTATTATTATTATTATTATTATTATTATTATTATTATTAAAAAAACTCACTAGGAGTAGTCACACAAGCAATCATCAAAGACTGCGTTTTAAGAAGAACAATTTGTGATGTTTCCTGGATTCTGAGTGACAACAAGTCTTCCCAGATTACCAGTATTTTCCACCATTTTCGATAATCTTTGCAAAATTGCGAATCGCAACAGCCGCTTACCATTGAATTATCGTTGGCGGCGACCATTATTCTTCACTGAAATACGGATTGCAATAATCCTCCCCAAAGTCGCAGTCTTTTCGCACTCACCCAGCGGAGGTCTGGCGGGTGATTTCCTCTATTTAGTCTACCCATCCGCCATGACCTTCCTTATCATTTGTTTTCGTGACTGTTCATGTCGACACTCACATTCACAAAAAGGCGGGGGCCGGTATCTTACAATTATACAATTTCAGTTTTCATGATTCTATGCGACGTTCCTTTGTGTTTTACATCTGTAGCAATGTCTGTGTCCAGTTTGTGCGTGTAGTTCATGCGGGGGGTTAGTCTCCACATTCAAGGGGATTCCTTAATATTTCTGCAACTTTCAATTTTGAAATCCGTTGTATCTTCTCAGCCATCCCTCTGATTCTAACCTGTTCCATTCTTTTTTCAAAATTTTTCGGTATTGTTTCTAGCGCTCTGACTCTTAGTGATGTTATGTTGATTTTCTTGATTTTCAAGATCCTTTGGAGCTCTCTGGCCAGTTCTATGTATTGTCTCCGCTTCTTTGTCTCCTTGATTTTCACTCTGTGGCCTGCTAGACCTGCAGAATCTACAATTTGGCAGGACTTTTCATTCTTGTTAACTATTATGTCATCCAGTATTCTTGCTTTGATGAGTTTATCTGTTTGTATATCCAAGTCCCATAGGATCGTGTGACATTCATTTTTCAGTACTGCTGCCGGTTTTAACTTGTACTATTTGTGTATGTGTAATTTTATTATGATTATTATTATTATTATTATTATTATTATTATTATTATTATTATTATTATTATTATTATTACTTTACTGAAATCGATGATCAATGTTTAAAAGTAAAAACATTAAGCCAAAGGCAGTATGATTTATTAAAAACAGGTACTTTTCACTTTACAGATCTTGCTGAAATAAAGACGTTACTATTTAAAATGTAATTGTTTACATTGAGAATCGGAGGGTTTTTTTCGTAATTATTATGCACTTATGTGTAACACTTTAATAAAAAATGCTGCCGTAAAAATACCCAATAAACAAAAGATACCGTTTGCCAATTGTCAGCGGTTGCGATTTCATTGTCTAAGCGTTTCGGCACCTTCCGGCGATTTACGTAATCTGTCTGATATATGCAGATGATAAGGCGATCCCTATTATACGCAAGTGCCGATTTTTTAAAATTCAGTGTGCAAAGTAGCCTGTGATGGTTTGCACTCTCACGGTTATAACTACCACCACTGCCGCTCCATACATCGGAATTTTTTTTTATTAAAATAAAAATACTTCATATTTGTTAATATTTTCATATATTAGCGACGACAGAATTGATATAAAATTACATAATTAAGTAAGATTTAACAAATACAATACACTTCTTATAAATAAAATATTTTGTGGCACGTAAACAAATACTTTCGGATTTCTACAGGTCTATGTTTTTTCTGAACATTTTAATATTTTATCATGTTGATAAAACATTATTGTCTTTCGCGACTCGGCTTTGTATGGGATTACTTCGAGTAATACATGATTTATTTTCAAAAATAATAAGAATAGAAAAACTAGCTTAATAATCTATATATGTATAAGAGTGAGAATTGTGTGTGAGGACATTCTCAACCTATATACTCTGCGAATATTTGATCTACAGTCTTGAAATTTGGAATATAGTTTATTCAGAAATGTGAAAAACTTTATAATCTGTTTTCATACGAAAAAGAATGGTTGCTAAAAGGGTCAAAATTGAAAAGTTGGTACGTGAGAGTTTTTCGGATTTTGATCTGTTTACTAATTGTTTAACGACTGCGCATGTTCGAACGGCTTACATTATCTTAAGAATTAGGTCTTAAAACATTTTGTAAAGATCCTGTCAAGCTGGCCTAATGGCTATCGTACTTGACTCACTGTCTTTATGTTTCGGTTTCCAGTTCACCTCGAGTATATTTTTTTATTTACAAAAATGTAACACTTAAAAAAAACATAATACTCGCATATTAGGTCTTAATTTCTTTTTATTTTATTTTATTTTCTTAGGAATTTTACGTTTCGTTTATATATTAAGCATTGTCATGTACATATTCTAGTTCCATATAAATAAGAAGAATGCGAAAAATGTACTCATATTTTTTCTACCTAGACTTGTTTAAAATTGATTTTTAAAGAACCTGTTATAGATTTAGATGTAATTCACTTAGATTAAAGAGACTGAATTTGTTTTTAATTAATAAAATAAAATCTATGTGGCTGCCTGGGTTTGTTTTCAGAAGCCTTATAAATAATGTTTTATCAAGTGTTAATGTTGTTCAATGGTGTTTGGTGGATGGAACGAAAACATAAGTTCTAGAAACTTGATACAACTTACTAAGAAATAATATTTGAGGAAAGATATCGCCACAAAACAAATACACTCGATCGCATGAGGAAAACACCCTACAGCGTCATCTTGATTTTAACTGAACAGATCTATGGTCGTTAATCAACGATTTAAAATCTAGAATTAGAACATCAACGGAATTTACGATAAGTCGTCTATAAATTATTTTTAAGAAATAGTTATGGGTAATAAAGTCATTAAAACGTCTTTATACGCCTTCAGAATCATCTCGAATGTCAAATGCGAAAACAGAGACACTAAACTAAAAATTATACTTGTTAAAAATCAGTCACAGGATAACTATTCCATCAATTCATCTCCCGTAAGAAGATAATATGCATAACTAATACTTTAGCCATTAACTATAAACTAAGTTAAATATAGATAATGATGATATACATTGATCTAACTGTGCTTCTGAAAAATCAAAGTAAATTAATTAAGATTGACATTTTTGTTTATTATTACATTTAGAAAAAAAATTAAGCATCTAAATGCAATGACTCTTTTTAATGGTTAAATAAGCCGAATGCATCGCTCCTTGAAATTAAATTTACAAATAATAAGTTTAGCTAATGCACACACACACACACACACACACACACACACACACACACACACACACACACCACACACACACATATATATAAATGTTTATATATACACACATATATATGTATATATACATTTATATATATATATATTTATAGATATATTTATATATGTATGTATGTAATATGTATGTATATAGCCATCCACATACAGTACCGTTTAATAATATTAGTTTCTAGACTGATCGCATCAGTTTCATTCTTAGCATTATTTAGGTTCATATCTAATGAGAAACGGGATATAGAAGAGTTATAGGAATCTACTTGAACAGGATAAATTTACTAGCACTTGTAATCCTTTAAGGTCTTGAACAATCACATAACTTCCTCAAAATCCATCACATAACTTCCTTGCAAATTTTGGCTTTTATATCGAGCAATACTGTATCTAACATTGTCTTACTTATAATACCTCTATTTGAAAGACCAGGCGAGATTAATAAAATTGAAGGATTATTATTGAAGTCCAAAGAGTAAATCGAAGACATTTAAGGATATATATATATATATATATATATATATATATATATATATATATATATATATATATATATATATAACGGATAAAAAGGTGTAACTAAACGGATAAAACGGTAATAAAATAAAATGTATATATATATATATATATATAAAATATATTTTAGTCATCGACATACAGACCTGTTTCGTTGTTTCACAACTCATCAGTGCCGCTAGACTAACACCTATCCCAAGCCGAGGATCGAATTAGAACCGTCGTGATGACAGTCGGCAGTTCTACCACTTGACTACGGAATCGGTGGCCGCAATTAAACTGTCCGAATGTCTATTTAAATAAACATCCGTCCGCCACTCGTAGAGTAGTGCTCGCGCGAAAGAGCAGGGCAAAAAATGTTTTAAACAACAATAATAATAATAATAATAATAATAATAATAATAATAATAATAATAATAATAATAATAATAGAATAACAATAACAAAGACTTTCGCTGGCGAGGACTACTATTGACCGTAACCAGTTATACATTCCTTTTGAAATTTTCATCTCTATTTTTCTCGTTATGCAATGAATTTTTGTTAATGAAACCTATATGAAATATTTTAGTTATTAAATCTTAAAGATTTTCTATTCTGAAAGAAGTTTTAAAAAGTTAATCTAAAAAATTATCTTAAAGATTTTGTTAAAAAAATTCAGATTTTCTTATTATTCAGACCTGTATTACAAAGAGGAGGCAGCAAAAACGAGTTGTGGTGTGAGGAGAAATACAAACTGAAACAGAGAGAATATCCAGACCTTTAATAATACAAAGAGGGTGTTGCAAAAATGAGTTGTGGTGTGAGGAGAAATATAAACTGAAACAGAAAGAATATTCAGACCTGTGCTAATAAAAAGAGGGGGTTTAAAAAATGAGTTGTGGTGTGAGGAGAAATACAAACTGAAATAGAGAGAATGAGAGTTTTAAAATGTAATCTTAAAAAAGATAAGATACAAGTTAGAAAAGCATTTCATCCAAGGCACGAAAACTGTTAAACAAAATATTTTTACTATAGGCTTTAAAAATAAAGGTACAAGATTCAGTTTGAAATTTATTTATCTTCAAATTGCACTTTTATAAATTTTACAAAGTGAGGTATAAAAATTAAATTTAAATTGAATCAAAAAATTACCTTGGATTTATTTTATGTAATGTACATTTTCTTGTAATTTAAAAACATTATCTTTCATCTAGCAATTAATGATATAGATATAACATTTTCAATGATTTTTTTTAAAGTGCTTTTAACGTCAGTCAGAGAGTAATCTAATCATTATATGACGATCTGTGCGTATGAGCTAAGTTGACCGACGTTATTACTACAGAAAGTGCTCAACGATAAGAAGCAAGTTTTTTTTTAAGAGGTTGCCATTATTATTTACTAAATACCAAAATATTAAATACCAACAAATAGTAGTGTTTCATCCTTTCGGGAATCATCAGTGCAGGGTATCACGATTAACTGAAATAACCGGTGAAATCTTTCCTGGTTCAATCTTATAGAATCTTGAGTAAGAAACATTCCGTGTGGAATTTTGCAAATTTGAATATTTGATGTGGGGTTTTCTCTCTTGCACGTGTGGTGGAAAAAGACTTTCTACTAAATATTTTTTGATTACCTGAAGCATGTTCATTACGTAGTCTTTATGCCTTAGCATGCTCTAGACGAGAAAGCAATTTCATAATCTGTCAAGATCTCTCACGTTACTATTAGCTAGCTGACCGAAACATACTCTAACTGTGTAGCAAGTTATTACTGTTCTACTTCGGTATTGAACATCTTGTATTAACCTCGTTACGCTAGATTAGTTTCTAAACTTATGGAACACAATAACCTCAGATTATATATATATAGGAGTTGGACAAAATCAAAGAAACACCTTACAAATCAACAACATTTATTTTAATATGGTGTAGCCCTACCGTTTACGGCAATTACAAGGTATTGATTCATACAAATAGTGGATTATTTCCAAAGGAGTTTTAATCCATTCTACAGCTATAATTCTTATATAAATAAGAAGATGGCGGCGGAAAATGATTTCTTACTTGAATCTCGAAAATCAACCATAAATATTCAATAATTTTCAGATCTGGGTATTGTGGATTCCAAATAAGATGCTCAACTTCATTGAAATTCTTTTCATTGCAACTTTTGTAATTCTACATGTATAGATTGAGGCATTATCATCTTGAAAGATGGATTTCCCCTCCGGAAACAGTTCTTGAACCATAGAATGAACTTGCTCACCCAAAATTTCTGAATAGTCCGACTGTTAATTCTTCCATGAAGAGTATGCGTTAATCCAGCGGATTTCCAAGAAATAGCATCCGAAATCTTCACAGAACCCCGCCATGCTTTACGGTTGGGAGAATGCAGTCCGGATAAAATGCTTCTTTCTACTGTCTTCAAACGTAAACTCGGAGGAATGTCGGAAAAAAAGGAAAACGATGATTCGTCTGAGTAAATCACATTTTTCCGTTGCTTGAGGAGCCAATTACGGGGTTTTTTTTTACATCGCTTTGAAAGATTTGTCTTTGAGAGTAAGGGTTTTCTAATTGCAGCTCTTCCGTAAGATCCAGATTTATGCAGCTCTTCCGTAAGATTCAGATTTGTGCAGCTCTTCCGTAAGATCCAGATTTTTGCAGCTCTCCACGAAAAGTTTTTGTAGAAACTGCGTCCTCTAAATTTTTATTGAGCTTTTCAGTGATTTTCGGAGCTGTGATCTTGCGAACTTCTCTAACAATCGGCTTAAAAGTCCGACATTTTACGATTTAAGTGGCCGGAATATACAGAACCTCTTGTACATTTGCCGTAAAAAATATCATGCTCTAGTCAGCTGGGAAGCAGGCCAGTGAGACAGAGTTCCATAAATATTGAAATGATGAAACAATTGGTAATTAAAAAAATTATTGAATTCACCAGTGTTCAAAGAATAATTATAAAATAACAGATTTTAATCCATATATTTTCTAAGATAAGTTCTTCTCAGCATAAGAATACCAATAACATTATACATTATTGGTTAGCATGGATTTTAAAATTTAAAAATTGCAAGGAAACTCTAAAAAAATAACGACTGTCACCAGCCCCCCCCCCTTTCAAGGCACAGAACCAAGATCGAATATGATCAATGGTCGTAAATGAGAATTTCAATTATTTTAATTCTTCTTTCGAACAATCCGCTTCATATTTGAATTTGCCTATCTAAGAAACTTTGTTCGTAGTATGATGTTTATGTAATCTTCTACAGAATGTTGTATTCGGTGTTGCTTGGAATATTCACGCTGGATATGAATATGGATATGAATATTAGCATTGGATTTATTGTAATCAACCAGTTCACCATTCATGGACGATTGGCATTGGATTTTTCTTACAGCAGAGACACTACTAATCAAAGCCCGCAAGTTACTCGAGGTTAGGTTTAAAAAGTGGTAGGTTGTCACCGGTACAATAGCGTAGTTATCGTTAGTGGAAAAAAATGTGGTATAATATCGTTATTTAAGGAGACGTTTTTACAAAAACTTGTTTACATTAGACTTGAAGACAGCCACGTTGTAGTCAGGCGGAAAACAAGCCAGTTTAACAGAGTTCTACGAGCGGGCAGATCTAGGGCAGAAACTTTGTTCGTTGAATTGGCGTTTAGATTAAGGCACAGTTATTGGTTTCGTGCACATTATTGCTTAATTTTATTTTTCTATTCTGATGAGTTTTGCATAATGATTTGTTCTTGTGTTCAAAATACTTCAGTTACTAATATAACTTTTTATCGAACATTCATTTGATGTCTGCAAACATCCAATTTTTAATAAGGGCCAAATCTGAGCAGTATAGTGGATGCTGAAGTAATTTGAAGTGTGGTACATGTGGTAGTTTTACTATCGTTGCGATCGACTTATTATAATGTGCATTGTGTCCATGAAGAGTTGTGTTTTCTTCATCTGTTTTTAGTCGATTTCTTCTTTCAAACGCATTAATAATGTTATATGATATTAACTACCGATGGCCATTTCTTCCTCAACGTAATAAACAAACTACTTTATCCACTCCAAAATACAGGTGCTAAAACCTTGAGCTGCTTAAGTGTATTCCTTCCAGATCGATAATATAAACTAAGAAGCAATTTTAGGATTTACATTTTCAATAGAGGAACGTCCTCATTTCCTTGTACCGAGACAAAAGTAGAGTTAGACACAAAGTGGGTTTGTAATGTGGAGGATATAAGCTCCGCACAAGGGACCCTCTTAATGCGGATAAAAATGGAAATTACCTCAATCTAGAACGACAACCCTTCACTGATCGAAAACAGAAGAGATACTACATTGAAATATTTAGTTGCACAAAATATAAATATGTAAAAATATAATCGCATAGTATACATGCTTTGAAGGCGGAAATACAACTTCATTGAGTTTATTGTTCGTAAAAATGTCCGCTATTTTATTAGGAACTAGCTGAACGCCCAGCGATGCTCGATCGTGCAATATGCTTAAACATGATATTTTAATTTATGCAGATTGCGTATGTGTTATTATAGAAGCAATCCTCTATTGAATATTATATATTACGAGGAATAATTCGTGCTGGTGGGCATATTCGCAGAAAAATAAAAGAAACTATAATGATAATTTCGATCATCAGATCCGTCTATGTTTGTTTACAATATCAAGTCAGCTTATATTTGAGCTTGACGATGAATACCCTGGATAAGTCACTTCTTATTAATTTTTAGTTTTAAAATATGCAAACGGAGACATGATTTACGGTGATTTTAAATGGCACCTCTTCTTTCATAGTAAATTAAACTCATTAATGAGAAAAAAATTAAAATAAAATGATGATTGCACTGGGGATCATCCGATTTGTAGTCGACTGCTCTACAACTGAGCCATATCGACAGATGACAAGAATTCTTTTTTCTGAGAAGAAATGACTTGCTGAAATTTTATTATCTCTCTTGGTCGGTATAACGTAAAATATTTCTCTGTAATAAATTATTTTACCGTTAAGAAAGATATACTATTTTGGGGTCGGAATTTTCGAATTTTCTGTACTTATCGGACTAATTTCTGTACGAAACATATCTAAGAACAGAGGCAGACATATAAATTACCTTTGTGTGAAATTTGCAAAAGATAGGCTCAACCGTTTCGAAACCTATGAGGAAGGAACTCTCACACACACGCACACAATTAGACTTTTATACATTAATAAAAACATATACTTTAAAAAGTACACAATTTTATATATACTTAAGATATTTTACTATATTTATTTTAGTATATTAGTATTTTATTAGTATGTGTACTATATTAATGTTCACCAATAATGAAATTACGTTCTCATCTTAGAACATGAATTACATTAAGCACAGAGCCAGTGAGACGTGTGAGGAAAATAGATGTCGTTGGTCATAACTGGTCACAATAACTGAAACATGCCTATCTTACTCTAACTAGAATCTCTAGTCAGCATAATACCACATTTACTTCAGAAGCCGTTCTCTTCAAATTTACAAATGGTCAACAATTTTATTGGTCATGTATATTAACATGGTTCACTTTGATCTCAACCGAAGGGGTTTACATGTTGTGTCAGCTAGTTTTTCTATCTTTTTTATGCAACTTTAAAACATGGGTTAATTTATGTGCGGCAATGTAGGTGTTTGTTTGTTTTTTTTTTCGTATTTAACTGTGGCGTCTCTTGTTTGTGCGTGTTTTTCAAACACGTACATTTGATATACTGATTATTTTGACTTTTATCTTTTAAAGCAATGGTCACTCATGCATGTCGACTGATCTCAGGAAAACGGTATGCAAATGTTCTCATAAACCTTTATATTCAGATTTGGATCGCGACTTGTCTGCACGTGCGTGTATGAAAAAAAAAACAATCGAAACATCAAATAGGCAAGGAAAAAATAACAGACGTTAATGAAAAGACTGTAGTTTCCGATTGCAACTCCATTCTAATGCATTCATAGATTGGTGTGTGGAAGTCGATTCGTTTATAAGCCGGTTACCTTTATCTTTAAATCTGGCTTTTGTGTTCAGACGAATCAGTAAATAGTTTACATTCTTGTAATGATTTTTAAAAAAAGCTCCCTTTTGTTTGTGTGCCTAACAATTTAAAGTTGGTTCCTATAAACATACACATACATGCGGACACAGTGAACAGAGAGCGAATTCCGTGCGGGATTCATGCGTACACATGTGGAGGCAAACAAAACAATCTAACGTAAATATAGACGCATTAAAATGTGGGTGGAGTAAAGTAAACAGGTGCTGCTAGAGGTGGGGTATGTCAGGGGCTGGTATGTTTCTGAATACGTTCAATGTCACCTTCGCAGGAACGATAATGAAAGATATGAATGGTCCAAAACAAAGATCAAGGTCTCGTAGAATCGAATCGTCTGCACAGGTGCGTGAGTTTGTAGAAACAAAGACTCGTTATTTACGCTCTGTGTGTTGGTGAGTCCTTCTCTGTTATCATCGCAACTGGCTTTTTTTTTAACAGAATCGACATCTTTGAAATCGTTCTTATGATCCCTACGTGTGAAGCGAGTTTTGGTCGCCATCTTTAATTCAGTTTTTCAGATTCTAATGAATTAATCTTGATCGCTATTTGAAATTTTGTTCTTCATATGTCTTGACTGTTCGAACAAACTGATTCTCTCGAACTAATTACTATCATTAGAATTTTAAGGAATCATTTCTGCTAGAATTAGACTAAAATAGTTTTATTTGTCTTTTTTTTAATAAACACAAGACAGTAGACAAAAACTCAGTCTTCCCATGTCAAATATTTACCGTTCCCATGAGTAACCAACGTTTGTTAATTCCATTCGTCATCTGAATGCACATGATGTGCTTTATTTTTAAACTGAACGTTCATCCATTAACGATCTGATTAACAATTATCGATTTTACCTGATGGCACGGCGTGAGTTTAATACGAGATTAAAGTTTTTGTTTTGTTTTTTTTTTCATTTTTGTTAAATCTAATTTATAAAACTCACTTTAGCTGTCTGTCTCCATATTTTCAAAGTCTAACTCTTCCGACACTAAAAGTCGCAGAGCAGCGCAATAGGGCCTTAAACGATTGGATTCTTCCAGCACCGTTATTTTATGGGTCTTTACCCGATTAAAATAATTTTTAAGGGATCGAAAATGGGTGTAAAGAAAAATCGTTAAACATTTTGTACATTCATCTTAATTTATTTTTAATCAGTTCATATGCGCGTCACGTTGGTACAGTGCCAACGGCACCAGCTTTGAATTTTACAGTTTTGCTTTCGGTTTCGATTCTGTGTGATGGAACCCAAATACTTCTTTTTTAATTTTGAAATCACAATTCCTTACAAGATATACGAAAGCTCGACAAATTCAAATATAATAATAAAGTGTATATATATATATATATATATATATATATATATATATATATATATATATATATTTAATTCGAATTAATTATTGAGATGAGTATTATTTAGCAATTTATTTATTGCGGACTATTATCCTCATCTTTATTAGTTGTTGTTTCACGACGTTTCGGGCCCCGAGGCGCAGTGGATAGAGACGTTGATTCTCTGCGGTTCCAGGTGAGAATTATCTAAGATAGCGGTTTCAATCCTACCCAAAACCGACCAGTGGCTTACTTGGCCAAATCCTGGTGAGACGACAACAGTAATTGCTGATGATGCAGTTAGGAGACTCGGAGTTCTTATCCCGTCGCGGATACCACCCGAGGGAGGCCAGAGGAATAGTTGGCCGAAACGTCGTGAAACAACATTAATAAAGATGATGATAATAGTCCGCAATAAATAAATTAATATTAAAGCGTATTTTACAAATGGGCAAAGCTGGACGCACCTCACCCCCCCTTGTCGCTAGTATTTAATAAAAAATAAAATCTTAATGCCGGCACAGAATATTTGTTCGTATTGAACTAATTTTATCAGTTGTCTTTCAGTGGTTTCAGGAAATTATTAATTTGTTATTGATGATGAGAGACCAACAGGAAGTATTTAAGGAGTTTTTAATTCGAATTAGAGAGAAATATTGGAGAATACCATAAACCTTTGTGAAAACAAATTGTAATGTTTTTTACTTTACTCCTTTAAAATTGAAACGAGCGTGCGGTCCTCTGAAACACCAAGGTACCTATCTATTCTATGACGCCATAGCATTCGCGATCAATCTGCAACAGAAGCATACAATGATACAGAATTCAGTCACACACATAAACACAGATATAGATAGAAAGATAAGGAGATAGATAGACAGACAGATAGATAGATAGATAGATATAAAATAACGAAATAAGTTCAAATTTTTAGAAATCACAAAAAAAAAACAAGATTTTTCAAATGTACACAAACATATGCGGAGCTTTTATAAGTAAAATTATATACAAATCAGAAAAGACCCTATAAGGATCGATCCAACTTTCGACGACGTCACGTCTTATCAGAAGTTCAATATCGGCCTATATCAGGAAAAATGGATAATATAATTAAAAAAAAACCCAATAAATTACATGTTTTAGAATGTGTCAATTTTCCAAATGTCATATTTTCTAATACCCGTTTTTAAGTCATATATATATACACACCCACACCCACCCACACACACACACACACACACATATATATATATTTACATGGTAGTCACCACTTATCAAGGCCCGGAGGTCACTTGAGGATAAGGGTTATTGCGTGTATAGTAATCAATGGGATAATATAGTAGTAATCGTTAGAAATGGAGATTTGATGAATTGGATTACTAAAGGGGTAATATATATATATATATATATATATATATATATATATATATATATATATATATATATATGCAATGTTTCTTGAGCAGCTTTGACATTGATAAGTGGTGTCTCATTACTAAAACTTTTATATATAGTAAGCATGCACCGTGGTATTGTGTTACATTAGGATCAGTTGCGAGGAAAAAAGAAAACAAATTGAACTGACGTTGAACCAGAAGGCAACCACTGAGATACGGATTACACAATTATACGTGCGTTCGTGACAAACATAGATGCGAACTACTTAGCACACAGAAAAAGCGTTTCCCATGAATGATGAGAATATTCCGAACTATTTGCTGAGTCATTCGGACACTAAATTCCATCTGTACTTATTTAAAGGTCCAGTCGTTATAGTCGTCACGCATGGCTGGAAAGATAGAGTCATCCACAAGAAAAAAGTATCAGCCCTCAAAATCCACATCTCAATGAAAGGATTCAAATGTATATATGCTAGTTGCATGGTCTTGGGTTTCCCAGGTTGAAACATATTAGTGGGCCGGTGTTTAGTCAAGTCATATACTATATAAGCTTCACCGAATATTCTAACTTCTTGGGATTTTCCTGAAATTCAGACACGTTTTGGATTCATGGAGGTGTAAAACCGATCCAATTTCGTCTATTAAAATTAATGTTTTGTTTTTACATACGAGTCACCACTTATCAGGTCCCGAAGGCCACTGGAGCATATGGGTTTAGTGTGTACAGTAGTCAATTGGACAATATCGTAGTAATCGCTATTAGTGGAAATTTTGTAAATTGGATTACTTAAGGGGAAAGGCCCACCAAGAACTTGTTTACGTTTGACTTGAAGACGACCATATTGTAGTTAGATAGAAAGCAGGTAAACGGAAGAGAGTTCCACAGGTGTGCAGATCTAAGAAAGAAGCTTTGTTCATGGAAACTACCTTTAAGTTTAGGCACAGATAAAGAGTAAGGAGATTTATTGATAGTATATTCAGCTAGACGAGTGTTTCTCGTGAAAGTTTGACGAGGGGGAACCATAGATTGGAGCTCAGACGAGCACTATTAATGTAAATAACGATAAAGCAGAGACAGGCTCGCACCGTCTCATTTGTGAGAAAGAGGTTGCAGAGAAGGTAAAAGGGCAGAAGGGAAAACGGCATTCCCTACCAGGCTAGGAAGTCTATTTTGAACTCTGTTAAATTTATATAAAAACACATATGAACGCTACTTAAAAGATAACGCTAATCTAATATACGTAAACCCTAAGTCCAATCACCCATCATCAATTATAAAACAGGTTCCTAACTCGATGGTAAGTAGACTCAGCAATAACTCAAGCGATGAAAATGTATTTAAAAAGTCAATCAATATCTACGAAACAGCCCTGAAAAATAGTGGATACAAAAATATTGATATCAGATATAAGTAACAAAACACTAATAACAATAAAATTAAAAATAGAAAAAATTAAATATAATCTGGTACGCGGTGCCATACAATCAAATTAAAAAAAAAACTTGGCAATAAATTTCTAGATCTTATCGAAAAACACTTCCCCGTTACCAATCCCTTGCACAAAATGTTCAATAAAAATAACCTAAAGTTATCATACAGCTGCTGCGACAATTTAGATATGATAATTAAAGCACCTAATAATAAAATATTTAATAAAAGCAATGAAAAAACAAAAAATAAAAAACTGGGCATGATGACAAAATAAAACTAACACAAAAAACACATATGTAACTAGTAGAAATAATAATAATAATAATAATAATAATAATAATAATAATAATAATAATAATAATAATAATAATAATAATAATAATAACTAGCGGGGCCAGTGGAAATTCCACAGCAGACTCCTATGTAATATATTGATGTTCGCATTCTGTGGATTTTTAACGTAAATGGAGGCACGATATTATTGTAGCTCTTTTGTTAAAACTACAAAAGTATTTATCTAAGCTAGATAGCGTAGCCCAGTCGAAAAAATATACTTAAATATGATATCTTAATTTATGCAGATTTCGTATATATTATTATAGATTTCATTTTCTATCGATTCTTATATATCATAAATTTGTGATTTCAAAAATAAAAAAAATATATATTCATATTAATTCGGTGCATCGGCTTGAACTGAAAGCAAAATTTACGATATTGGTAAAATTTTTATCACAGGAAATGGAGGTTATAGCAATTAAACGACGGCCACTTGGAAAAAAAAAAGATGTTAGCGTGACACAAAATAACACACACACAATCGTATAACATTACAGAATATAAATTAAAAGGGCAGATAAATTAAACGACAATCATCCTGAAAAAAAAAGATGTAAGCGTGACACACAAAATATATATATATACATATGTGAATATATGTATATACATACACATACATATATATACATATATATATATATATTTATATATTAATATACAGGGTGTCCGTAAAGTTACTATACAGTCTTACAAGTTACTATAAAGCCACTCTACAGCTACACAAAAATAAATATTAACTATTAATACAAATATAATACAATAAAACAATAAGACTGTATAGTAATTTTACGGACACCCTGTATATATATACACAAATATACACTACCGATTACTACTACTAACGATTATTACACGATTGTCACATTACCATACACACATTAACGCTTACCCTCCAGTAGCCTCCCGGCCTTGATAAGTGGTTACCCATCTGTGAAAAAAGGGGTACCCAGAGGAAGAACTAAAAATCATTTACGCGTGTTTGTTGTGAATATTAAGGCCGTAGATCTACTTGAGGACATGTGTTAATTAGTATTATTTACGCGTTTTTGTTGTGCCTGTTTTACGGGGGGTGGGGAAACATATATTGAAGCTCAGTCAAGCAATCGGCATGAAAATAAAGAGAGAACTAGAAACCTCTCCCCCGTGACAAGAGTTTGTAGGGAATCGAAGAGGACGTTTCGTCAACTAGACTTTGAAATCGTCTTTGTACTTTTTTTAAGCAGAAGAGGATGCTCTCAGCGACACCTACCCATATGCGGCACATTTCTAAAATGTGCCGCATATGGGTAGGTGTCGCATTTTATTCCATATAAATTTTCGTAATCAGATATTGAAACATTTAATTAAAATATATTGCGCTATTTTAACAAAATAGAGATTGTCTTTCAGTCGGTATTTTTTCAACGCAATAAATTAATTGCAGAATTTATCTCGTTTCGAACTATCAGAGATATTTACGAGGTACTTTTAAAGACGGAAATTATTTCATAAATCGTAAATAATACATTTTGTAAAATAAAGATGTGATAGCCGTAACTCGAAACCGAAACCTTGAGATCTTCAGCCTAGTGGTCTACACAGAAAACGAAATACAAAAGGAAGCATAGGAATAGATAGACATGAAGATAAATAGAGAGTAAAAGAAAGAGAACCTATTATACAGAGAGGAATGAATCTTACGAGAGAGAAAACACAAGAAGAGAAAGAAATTGGTGAAGATATAGAAGGAGAAATAGAGGCAGAAAATTAGATAACTGAAACTCCTTGCCAATTCCCGATTTCAATCGTAACCATCACCGTCCGTTCTCTCTCTGTCTCTGTCTCTTTCAGTTTTCCTAACAAAATATAACTCTGTGCTTTCCATTCCTCCTGTTCATAGCCGTCACTTTCCTGATATGCAAATTAATGCCATATTTTTTATTAATACCGTCTCTAGATGAAAGTGTTTCATTTCTCTTTCCTTCCTTGAGTCCATCACTCGATAGGATAGGCAGAGGCGCTGTCGCTTGTGTAAGTTGCGTTTTGCATTATTTTCACTACACAAGGAAGACAGAATTTTAGAAGGAGGAAGAAATCATGATCATATCGTAAATACGCACAAATTCTATTAGTGCCATTTGTTTCTCTGATATCTCACTGGTTGGAATTCTGTCTAGAAAATATCGGATACATATGGAAAGGATCGCACGAAAGTTGTCAACATCGAAAGTGAATGCAGTTCTGTGGAACGATTTGTATTCGAACCTGGAACACCCAGGTTGTCAGTGCATGTAGTTAACCATTTAACCATCGTACCATCCTAGAAAGAAAACGGAGTGAAACAAATTAAAAATAGAAAAAAAAAAAGAGTGAGGAGAAAATAAGTACATGACAACCCACGCATGCGTATACGTTCCACTTTTTTGTTAGTGTTGTTTTTTTGTTGTTGTTTTTATTTTTTATTTTTTATTTTTATTTTTTGTTTCTTTATTTATTTTTAGTAAAACTGTGAGGCGGGGTTTGAATTTTCGTCGGGTCTGTCCAAATTACCTTGTCGCTAGTTTGCGACTGTATTTCAATTCGGTTCGTCTGTGTCACCCAAATCGAAAAGACCCTGTTTACTTTTCCCACGCTTCGGGTGCAGATAAAAAGTGGATCCCGGGGTGTTGGGCCGTGAAGCAGGCCAATTCTGTAAGCGACGGACGAATTACATGACCTGCAAGTGAAGTAGAGGATAGGGGTGACATCTTCTTTACTTACTTTGAGATGTGAATGGGGCAGGGACTGGTTTTACAGTTATAAAAGCCATTCGTCTAAAGAACTTCAAGAAGATCTATGCCAAGCCGGAAATAAAATAAATAAATGAAGAGTCATGCAGACACGAAATATTTGTGTTCCTATAGTTTGATGAGTGCATAATTATATATATATATATATATATATATATATATATATATATATATATATTACAATATATATATACATACATATATATACATACATATATACATACATATATATATATATACATACATAGATATACATATATATATATTACACTATATATATACATACATATATATATATATACACACATATATATATACATACATATATATACATATATATATATATATATATATATATATATATATATATATATATATATATATATATCGATGCCTCCGTTCAGTTTCGAAAGACAAAGGAGACCCCTGTATGGGCAGCTGCCCGTGGAATTGTGAGGCACGGGATGCGCATTACCAAACCTCTCCTGAACCAGCACTATGTAAGTCCAGTGGCAAGGAAAAGTCCAGGAAAACTGGAAACAATGCCGAGATAAGCAGAGATCACATACAGCACTTGAAAGTTCCAAATATATATACAGATATTGTTTGTTTGGTTTTTTTTGCGATACGTTTTGCATGCATTAAATTATTTACGAAAGTGCATTTTTACCTAAATGCGAGGTCGGAATAATTTTCCCTTTAACCAATATGGTACCCCCACATGGGTACGGCATATATATTATTTTTAATATATATATATATATATATATATATATATATATATATATATATATATATATATATATATATATACTAGCAGAAGTACCCGTCGTTGACTGGGTTCAAAAACAGCCTACACAAAATGGACTGTAATTGATGAAAGTACGATAGGTTATGAAAAGGAGGGTGTTGTAAAGAGATAGGTTTTGATACTCAAAAATTTTACCCTAAGCAAAATATGATGAAAGTAAAGATAGTTTTCGCGAAAATATGTTTTTTTATATCAACTTTGTTTCCATCCGTAGCCAAGAGTGACCAACAAAATGTTATTTCCTTACAAAGAGAAAATGTTATATATATAATAATATAAATATACAAGAAATAAATGTTACCATAGTCAATAAAAGTTAATTTTATGGTAGAAAAATTCATTGGTTTGTATTTTTAAGTAGTTTCTAAAAAAATATTTTTTTAATTCACGAACCGGTTTAAAACATATCAAAATGGCAGCGACTTTGAAATGGAAAGCCCCGTTTTCAATTTGAAGGAGGGGCACCTGAGCATTCTGTGTTAACAATTTAATAGAGTTCCGTCAACGTAAGACATATTTATAAACATATTTTAATGTTTTCCGTTATTTTTTGCTTGAGAAATATTCGATTATGGCATGTGTAGTTTATATAAAAGTTCATTTAAGTAGTTATCGCTTCAAATTTCGTTTTAATTTCGGTTCGCTTAAATTATTTCAAATAAAGATCATTAAAAACTATTTAAAAACAAAAAAAAAGCATGAACTGAACTTTTATTGACTATGGTAACATTTATTTCTTGTATATTTATTTTTTTGGATAGTCGTTTGTTGGCTTTTCTGCTAAACACTCTTACTAAATAATTTCAACGAAATATCGAAAAACAAAGAAACAAATAACAGTTTTGAAAAATAATAAAGATTTCTTACTTTAGTAAAATAATCCGTAACAGCAAAATTGGATATAAAAAAAGTAAACACGTAATTACTTTAGCTTTTTAAAGCAAAGAATCGATATAAATATGATCAGAAGAAAATGGGGCCCTTTTCAAGCAGAACCGCTTCGTTTCAGTTTTACAGTATTGAACGGTGTAGTATTGCGCCGTCGGATTCAGGGTCCAACTATTGTAATGTAAAGGACACGCAGAAAGGGTTGTAATCAAATGAGTGCCTTCTAGTACACTGACAAAAAAAGCTTAAACAGATATAAACATTGAAGTAAAAAGGTTATGTAAATGTTTTTAAAAAGACACGTAATCACGTGAGCAGGATTTTTTCCTCCTTTTGACACGATAATACGTAACGTTCTTATTTTTTATTATTTATCTATTTTCGAAAGAGTGGCACGTGCAATTGGAGAAGGAAGAAACAGAGTTATGCAAAATTTGTGTCGAGAATTGTCTAAAGTTTCGACTTTTTTTTTTTTTTGGTTTTCACATTTATAAGAATGTGAATTTATGAGGTGAATTTATTCGACACAATATGATTTAACTAACAAAAAATAAATAAAAGCTAACGTGAATTAAGATTAAAGTTAAGGTGTTATTGTGGACCCTCACCCCTTTTAAAAACCCTTGTTAAACATTGTGACATTTTGCATTATGGCGTAGCATTTAGGAGGAATAAATTCTAGCATGCACACCTGTAAATTTTTATATCTGTATTTTTCTATTCACATATTAAGTTGAGTTTTTTTTTATTTGCCATACATTGATATTAAATGCATCATTTTTCTGTTATATATTATTTAAACGAACTTCTAAATATTCTCAGTCATGGATATGCGAGCGACTTCATAGTTTCTAAAATTCTATGCAATTATGTAGAATATAGAAACTATGCATAAATAGAATTCAGCGTAACATTGGAATAAAAGCGATTATTTTTTTACATGGCAGTCACCATTTATCAAGGCCCGGAAGCCACTCGGGGATAAGGGTTATTGCGTGTACAGTGATCAATGGGATAATATCGCGTTAATCGTTAGTAATGGAGATTTGATAAAGTGTGTTACTTAAGGGGCGGTTTATCAGGATATTGTTTATGTTGGACTTCAAGACATCCAAGTTGTAGTAAGGTGGTAAATAGGCAAACGGAAGAGAGTTCCACAGGCGTGCACTTCTAAGAAAGAAGCTTTATTCATGGAGTCTATGTTTTGATTTAGGAACAGAAAACGAGTAGGAAAAATTATTGACAGTGGTTTCAGCTAGATTGGTGTTTTTTTCATGAAAGATTGGCAAGGGGGGATCAGAGATGGGAGCTCAGAGGAGCACCTGCCATGGAAATAGCGATAAAACAAAGACAGGATCGCAACGTTTCTTCTGTCGGAGAGAGGTTGCAGGGAAGAGAAAAGGGCACCCCCTACTAAGACACGAAGTATATTATGTACTCTGTCAAGGCAGGATAGGCTTTTTAGCAGCTCCTGCCCAGATGTGGCAGTAGTACCTTATCGTTGGACGTACTTGGCTTTTATATAGATATAGAATTGGCTTGATGTAGGTGTTCCATTTCAGATCAGGAGTAAAGGTCAAACCCAGAAGCTTGTTAAAACATGGAGCCTCCCCAGTCATCCATTTCAATTGATGCCACATGGGGATCAGAGCGTTGATGATGTAAAGATAGGAGCTTGGTTTTTATTTAATAAATAACCATGAAAATGATTAAGTAATGAATTAATTCTAGTTTTTAAATGAATATGCAAATTGGTTTACCCGTATGTAGTCGCTCGTATATTTCTGACTGAGTATTTTAAGAAGTTCGTTTTAATAATGTCTAAACAGAAAAATATATAAGATATATGTGTGTGTGTGTAGGGGTTCTACAGTTTATTAATTACAATGTGCAGATGGCTACGCAAGCAAAACATTCCAAAGGTTAGAAATAAGAAAGCCCAACTATTTGTTATTTGTGTGTCAAATATCAAGACGTTGATGCTTGAATCCGTAATCACCTGGTCGATACAAATATTTGTTCAAAGCAGTGTTTTGATAAGTTGTTCTCAGTTTAATGCAGCGCTGGCTGAAACTATCATTTCAATATTGTTTAATCGTTATTTACTAATAATATTCGAGCTGTTCGTAACAGAGCGCGGGCGTGCGTATGGCGGCTATATGCAAATGCCGAGCTTTGTGCGAAGTGACGTCAGGAAGAAAACAAAAATATATAAAAAGAACGCGTGCGCAGATCAAGGAGGAGGATCAAGATAACGATCACGTTCGCAAGGATTAAGTTAGAGGGACGGACAAGGGATTCTAATCACGTTTGAGAGGCCTGTTCAGAGAGAAAAAAACGATTACGTCAGAAAGAATTATCACGTCAGAAACATGGATGATGTCACATGTGGCTGGAGACGGGCGAATAAAGGTCTTTTGTAAAAACCTGAAACAGCGAGTTGAATTTCTTTCCTATTCCTTGTCTTTGTCTCCTTTGCGACGGAGTTTACGACGTGTTGGGTCTCGGGTCTCTTATGTTAAAAGGTGTATAAACGTGGGTGTTACGCTACATAAACTTCAATCAATCAAATCAATAAGGGTTTATTGGTCAATAAGGAAGTCTTTCCTGAACTTAGGCAATCTAACTTTGTCCCGATCTATCTGCTGCCATGTGCGACCCATGTGTTGTATAAGGTCGTCCCTCCATCTCGTTCTTGGTCTTCCCTTTGACCTGTTATGTTCACGAGGGGTTCATTCCGTTCTCTTGATGGTCCATCTGTTATCATGTTTTCTGGCTACGTGCCCTGCCTATCTGTGTTTGGATGTTTTAATGGCAGTGTTGATAACCTTAGATTTTAGTAATTCATGACGTAACTTATGCAAATAGAATGCTCTCGACAATCGATTAGAGAGCTTCAGACACTCTATAATTAAGAGATTCCTCCGGGTTTTCTCTCTCTCTCTCTCTCTCTCTCTCTCTCTCTCTCTCTCTCTCTCTCTCAATTAATTTCATCAACTGAAATAAGTCACCCCCTCATTTTTGTATGCGACTTCCTTAGTTTCTTTTTTCTTTTCTTTTTTTTCATTCTTACATTTCTTTTGAGAAAGTCAGACGATTTTATTGAAGATATACATTTCCTATTTGTTTTTCCTTTTTTATATCGGACTTTCCCTTTAATTTCGTATAAAATAAACAATGTTTCCTCTGAAATGTATCTGACCGTTTGGTTGTACTATTAATCTGCTTACATATTTTCGGGGTCGGTACACCCCCCCTATTTATCAAAACTATAAACAACGTGATCTGTATTAAAAGTTAATTGCTTTTAAATCTGGGATAAAATTTCCTAAATCTTGTCGTTTGAATCAGGTTACTTATGGGTATATCTGTAACCGAATTTCTAAAATGAAATGTAGCATTTCGTTGGCAGTCCTACTTGTATTTTTACAAAATAGAATTCTTTTTTTTTCACTCTGACTAATAAAATTCGATGCCGGGTAAATATCTTTTGCTTTGGGCGAGGTTTGGGAAGGAATTCTCCTTATTTGATAAACTTCGCTCTCCTAAGTTTTTCTCTAATGACGATATTTTCTCTCTTTTTAAAAAATCATGTCTTTGTATGGAAAAATATTGGCATAATTCGATTGCTAAATATTTTGGCTGTAAACATATACGGATAAATACATTTTTATTATTCGTTTAACGCTCTATCAAATACTGGATGGAACGAGAAATTTGCCGAATTTTTTTTTGTAGAATTTTTATCCTTGAACTGTATGTCTGTGGGATGCACTACCTAGGAGCTGATTCGTAGTTTACTATAACGTGGTTGTTTTCCGGTTTAATGTAAACTAGCTCTTGATGAGCTGTCTTCTTTAATAATCTAGCTTTACTTTCCACAATTATGTCGTTTTATTATCTACTTAACATTTACAAACACTTATACTAGAGTGGCTTCTATGCCTTAATAAATGGTGAGCTTCAAGTAAAATAAAGATACTATGCTATATGGAAAATTTATTAAAAATAAATAGATAATTTTGATGGTTTATACCTTAAATATTGTATTTGATTGTTTATATTTGTTAATCCTCTTTTTTGCCATCCTGATTGTCTGCATTGCTATCAATTTCATAAATGCCCACATGGTTACATATTTTAGTTTTATTTTAAAATTAACTAACGCTCAATATATATCATAAGCAAATGTTTAAGAACTTAAACACATCGTAGGAAGCTTATTTAACAGACGAAATGCGTGCTAAGTTTTATACATTGTAATTATCGTGGGAACAAGTAACAGATTCGTGCAATTTGATTAAAATGTACATATTCACCTGAAACTCTCATAATCATTTTTTTTTCTTGGGAGGTCGCATAGATATCCAGTGAGATTAGGGGTTGCTACTGCTTCCACGGATATCCCACAGATGTTCGGAGCAATTTAAAAATGCATACCACATCTAAAAGATGAAAGAACCCTTAAAGCTAATAAATTGTAAAAAAAAAATGGTATAAACGTCGGAAAATCTCGAAAAAAAAAAGCCACAAAGTAAAAGAAATTAAAATAAAAGGAAAAAGACTTATTAAACTAAACTGGAGTTTAAATCCACTTCGCCAACAATAATTAGACGCCCAATTAAACACTAATTCATTTTGTTTCTAAATTATGCGTAGTTGAAATAATGATCCTTTAAATGCAGAAACCTGACGAGGAAAGAATCGTGATGTTATTTTTACCACTTTTTTTTTGTCGTAATGTGTTTATTCTTTGGACTACTGTTGTCATATTCTGTGTTATGTGCACAACGTTTCGGTTGATGTAATCTTCTTCAAGTGTATCTTTTTTAACTCAGGTAACTTTCAGTCGAACTCAAGAATTTTTCGGTCGAACTCGGGAATCTGCCAAGATTTTTTAACGGAACCCTTTATTTCTTCCATCGGGGTGTCACGCTCTTCTTATGTAAGTCATGATTTGATAGAATTTTAAGTAATTCGTTGCTGTATTTTTAGTGTTGTGCGCACTGAGAATTAAACCTTCAGCCCCCAGAAGAGTGTATTGTGAATATGAATTATCTGCTGTTTGATAACCCTAGCTATAAAAGCTGTACATTTCCGCGAGTCAAGTAAACGAGTAGAAAGAGTCTTAATTGAATAAAAGATTACTAGACGGAATATCTTATCCTGTTTATATTACAATTTATTTAAATATTAATGGAACAATTTATGCGACCGGAGCAATTTTCCACAGATCAAGAAAGGGATTCAGTCGACAATTGCTGGAAACATTGACGAAAGACATTTAAAAATGCCATCGATATTCTACCTCACACAGTCAACGAAATTATCTCGGATTGCGTTACCTACGAAGAAACAATCGATGTAATGAAGGCTACATACATAAAGCCAAAAAATGAGATATTTTCTAGAAGCCTACTATCGACTCGCCGCCAAGAATCAGGTGAAATACTGAAACATTTCCTTAAGAGCCTTCGGACACTGGGCAAACATTGCAACTTCTGCTAAATGACCGCATTTGAAGCCCAAGAGCAACACATTTTGTACCCCTTCATTAACGGCTCACGTAATGCTCAGGTAAGACGTCTTCTTGAGAATAAGTTCCTTACACATAGAACAGCTTACCTGCAAGCCTATACCTTCGAATTTGCTATACAGCAGTCTAGTTCTTATTTACAGCCAGACACAGTGGGCGCCGCGCTAAACTCACCTTACCTACTGTCCCCCTCAAAACGATAGTCGACGAAGCTTCAATAACAATCGGTCACTGCCGCTTTAAAAGGGACACCTGCTATTTTTGCGGCTTATCTAAACACCTTCGAGTTTTATGCCTTGCCTGAGGTACTCGTTGTCAAAAATGTGGAAAATGTGGTCATTTTTTAAAGGTATTCAAGTCTTCTAAAACTTATACAAAGTCACTCGTTAAAGTCAATCTGCAACTTTAGCCATCTCCTATGACTGCCTTTCAAAATTTATTATAAAAGTGAAATTAATAGGAGATCTATAGAATGCTCTGCTCGATATCAGGAACTTTTATCAAGGAATACTTCTTAAAAAAACCCCACAAATTGTATTTTCCCCCACCGCCAGAAGGGTAACAATGGCAAACGTGTCATTGTCTGCACAAGTAAGTGGTTATTCTTTGGTTAACTAACTATGTAATGACGTCTCTTATAAAACTCCTACATTATCTGTAACGAAAAACCTTTGTTGCGAAATAATACTGGGGCAAGATTTTTGCAGCAACACACACAAATTGAACTTCCGTTTGCCGGTTAATGCCCGCATTGAAAATTTATGGATTGAGTACCTGTCACTTTTCAAAAATCTAACTGAAAACTACAAATCCACAGCAGTGAGAAGCAGACGCAATTGATTAACTGTGTCGGATATCTACTCGAGAGTCAAAACAATGAAAGAAATATTCTCTTGCCATAGCACTAGTTATAACCACTTCTGAAAACCATAAAAAAGAATGGTTATAGATTACTCACAAACCATAAATAGATTTACTCTTTTTTGACGCTTTCCCACTACCGCAGATAAATGAAATGATAAGCTAAATGGCCAACATTGTATGTTTAGCAATCTGGCCATGAGAAGCCCGTATCATCAGATCGCCATTAGACCTAGAGACAAGCGATACACAGCTTTTGAGGCGAACGGTCGACTATATCAATTTCGGAGGATTCCTTTTGGCGTTCAGAATGGGATAGTCAACTTCCAAAGGGTGTTCGACCAAATCATAACGGATGAGAAACTGGAAGGTATATTTGTGTACATTGACAACGTTACACTATGAGGCCATAATAAAAAGGAACACGACAAAGTTCTCAGATATTTCATCTTCGCCGTCGACAAATACAACCTTAACCTAAACAACTGGACAAAATAACCCCACTGGGGTATATCATAAGTTGAAGGTTTTATGGCACCGGACAACGATCGATTGAAACGTTTACTCCAGATGCCTATCCCTCACAATTTGCCTTCCCTTTGACGTGCTATGAGCATGCTTGCTCATTATTCCCAATGGATTGCATCGTCCTCAGAACAAGTACATCCATTAACACAAGTAGAGGGGTTTCCTCTGTCCCGTCAACCCGTTTTAGCATTCGAAGGACTAAAAAAATATATTGCGAAACCAGCAATTACAATAATAGACCAAAAGATTCCTCTGGTTTTTTAAACGGATGCGTCAGACGGTGCTTTTGCCGCGTCTTTGATACAAGCTGATCGTCCTGTAATCTTTTTTTTTTAATAGACAACCCTCTCACAGGCTGAACGATGACACCCCACAATTGACAAGGAACCCTACGCCATAGTCGTAGCATTAAGAAAATTGCGACACTACCTGATCGGAAACCATTTTAAACCTAACTGACCAAAAAGCAGTTATTAAGCTTTAAAGAATAGATAGCTTGTTTTTATATACGAGAAACTCAGGTGACTACTCATACCCACAACACTATTGCCTATTAGTCAAAATTAAGCATTTTATTTATATTTATATGAGTTTATTTAAGCAGCAACTCTTTATGGATATTCTTTAATTTACTGGATATAAACGATTTTTATAGGCCACCTCCCAAAAATAAACATCTTTATAAATGAGATTTTTTTTTATAAATGAGAATTTTTTTGGTAACTTTAATGTCCACCACAGAAACTGGTCTGCATTATTTACTTACACAGACGCAGCGGGCAGCACAACACAGAGCTTCTCTATATCTCACCCCCTATCACAAATGGCTACGTTTCCAACCCGTTTCCCAGACCAGCAAGAAAAACACGCATCACTTCTAGATCTACTTCTGACCACAGTTCCCGATGATTGTATAACGAATTTCAACAGCCCACTTGGGAACGCTGATCATGCAGTGATAATGGTCGAAATCGCTCTAAACTCTAGAGTCAACACTGAAGAGACATTGCTCAAAACAACGAGATATTATAAAAAGTCTGGGTGGGAAGCCATCGGAGATCTTATCAGATATGCCCCATGGGGAAATATTTTCTCCTCCTGCTGAACAGTGCGCAAATGAGACCACTGAATGGCTCAAAACGGCAATTGAAGGACATGTTCCCATGCGGAAATTTTATAGCAAGCCCCACTCTCCCCAATGGTTTACTTCTGCTTGCGCAACTGCCATTGTTAAAAGGCGGCATGCGTACCGCAGATTTAACCGGCATAAGTCCAGTTCAAACAGACAGAAGTATATAGAAGCTAGAAGTAACTGTAAGAAAGAAATAGCGACAGCTAAGAGAGAATGTACTGAAACGACCAAAAAACTCATCGAAGCACAAAAATAAAGAAATCGTGACTTCTGGAAAATCTACAGCAGTATAGTAAATAATTGGCAATCAACAATTTCCCCACTAACCAACAATCACGAGGTTGTTTGCTTAACATATTTGCTAGTCGGTTTGCTTCAAACTCCATACTGGACCCTTCTAACAACCTCTCACTGACTTTCCTTTGCGGACAGACGCCACGCTAGATAATTTGAAAATCACCTCTGCTCAGGTGCATGCTATCATAAAAAACCCATGACACTTCAAAAGCATGTGGACCCGATCTCATCCCGGCTGTGCTATTAAAAAAATTAAGTTATTTCCAAACTCTACAACAAATGCCTTAATGAATGTTGCTTTCCGGACTTCTGGAAAACTGTTTCTGTGGTACCAATTATCAAGAATTCTGGCGAAAGAACTGATCCATTAAATTATCGACACATCAGCCTTCTCCCACTTTTCGCCCAAATATCTGAGTCCATAATTAAACAAGTTCTAATCCATCAGCTTACAGATGCTAAACTTCTGACTGAGCAACAATATGGATTTAGGCAAGCCCGTTCCCCATCAGACATCCTTACTGTAATCTCAATGCGTATATATCATTCACTGGACAAAGCGGGGGGAGGGTAGAGCGTTAGTTGTAGATATATCTAAGACTTTGGACAGGGTATGTCATGATGATCTCCTCCAGAAAAATTAGATCCTACGGTATCACTGGAAGAATACTTAACATAATTAAATCTTTCTTAGATAAGAGAAAAATCCAGGTTCTCCTCGACGGTCGTACATCTAAAACATATATAAATGCGGGAGTACCTCAAGGGTCTATCCTTGGACCTCTATTATTCCTAATATTTATAACTGACCTCCCCGACAAAATTGCCTCGAAGATGGGTATATATGCTGATGACACCACACTCTATAACAGGCACGACAACAAAACAAATGAACACATATCTAAAGAAATGGTAGAAACACTAGAGGATGACCTCCAATCTGTAGTGGAATGGGGACAAAAATGGATGGTCACATTCAATGCTGCCAAGACTTAACGTGTTTCTCTACCACCAATAGCAATGTCAAATGACTCTATATCTGCAAGTACATCTTTTAAACTCCTTTGCCTAACGTTCACAGGAAACATGAGTTGGAACAATTACATTGAAAGCATTGCCAGGACCGCTGCGAAGAAAGTAGGATCTCTCTACCGTGCTAGAAAACTCCTTACACCCAAAAGTATCTAGCACCTCTATAAGGCCAACATTCGCCCATGTATGGAGTATTGCTGTCATATTTGGGCTGCTGCATCAGCTACTATTCTCTCGCTTTTAGACAAGGTTCAAAAGAGAGTCGCCAATCTGATAGGTCCTGAACTGTCATCTAAGCTTCAGCGTCTGTCCCATCGAAGAATATTGCATCCTTCTGCCTGTTCTACAAGTATTTTAATGGTGAATGCTCTGACGAATTCCAAGCACTTGTGCCCCACGACGTAAACACCCTCGACAAACCCTACACACCCTAAATCCCACCACCACACAGTAGAGATCCGTAGATGTAAAAGAGCTTTCTACTCCAGTAGTTTTTCCCCCAGAACCGCTAGACTTTGGAATTTCATTCCAGGTCCCTGCTTCTCCAACTCTACTAACATGCAGAAGTTCAAGTGTAACGTGAACCGACATCTTGCTGGCCAACTCCCTACATAGTACCCTAGTAGCTGTTGCCCCTGATAGTAGCCCCATACACTAAAGTGGCAATGTGCCTTGTTTGGGATGAAAATGTAATTAACAAACAACAAAAAAAAAGGAATTGTATACTCATTTCTTTTGTTTAATATTATGTCTTTTAGGAGCAAGCAAATAAACCAAAGCAAAATTGTGGGTCACGGGTTGCGAAATCTGCGCAAGATGGTAAAATAAATTCCACTTGCCGAATTTCAAATTAAAACATATTGTGGACTGATATTTTTACGGTGATCATTAGAATACTATATGCCAGTATTTACATACACCCCCCCACACACATATATATATATATATATATATATATATATATATATATATATATATATATATATATATATGAATACTTTAGCAGCAAGTAATTATTCAAGCACGACTGATTGAACACGGCGGATTTATTCGTTTTTACGATTTTTCCGGATATCTTTTCCATTCGCCGAGAGAACATTTTTATTTCAGCTGGTATATGTAGAAAATGTCGTCCAAAAGTTGTTGTTCAGCAATATCCTATTCAGGTGCTTTTTATCGGTGCATCCGATTATCACCAGGAGCGATTGTTGTTGTTATCGTTTTCTTTACTTTTGGGGCTTGGTGTAATTATATTTTTTCAAATTTTTTATTAGTTATAAAGTTTGGTGCAGGATGGTTAGGGGTGAATTATTTTTATTTTTAATTGAGATTGTCTTATTTTATAGTTTATTTGTTTAGTTTCTTGTGAGTTATTATATATTGTTAGTATAGTTGTACCGGTGTTAAATGAGATCCGATTAAAAAGTGGTTGTAGTTTTCTGATAATATTGTTTCTAATTATTTTAGTCGTCGTGTGCAATTGTTAAGGTATCCAAGCCATCCCACAAAAGACATAACCTCAACATAAAAAACTACAAACAATAATGCAATACTCTTAAATTACCACAGTGAATGCCCAGAAAAATATAAAGTGCGCTTATCAAAAATTTGATTTACTGTTCATACAATATAGCATCAACCTATATTTTTATATTTTACAAAGAACTAACAAACATAAAACAAATTCTAATAAACAATAATTTTCCTAATAAAATCGTCGATAAGCACATAAAACTCTTTTTAAACTCACCAGCAATAAAAACATAAACACTAGCCCAAAATATAAAAACGAATACACACTAACTACAGAATAATAACAAACCTTATTAAAAAGTACACCAGAGACACCGACCAGAACTAAAAGATTAAACTAATAATTAATTATACTAAATTGGCAACTCCAATTTAATAATTAAAAACAATAATAATAATAATAATAATAATAATAATAATAATAATAATAATAATAATAATAATAATAATAATAATAATAATAATAATAATAATAATACTAAAACCACACTAAACCAAACTAATGTAGTGTATGGATTTATTTGCCCCTTCGAAACAGTGAAGTAATATTCATTAATTATTTTCTAGTCCCAGCTATAATATCCTAAAAAATTGCAACTTCTTCACCACCATCAGTAACATGTTGAATAACCATCTTAATCTGGACTTAGACTGTATTTCTCACAGAAAACTTCTATTTATTTGTTTTTTATAAAATATTTCGATATTGCTTTGCACTCCCCAAGGATCTAAAAGACTTTGCAAAACATCTCCACCCCCTGCCTCCAAGAACTTTCACCTACTGTATTCTTTCTCAGTTGTCAACATATGTTAAATCCATCATGAAAGATACGTCATATAACTACCTCCATTATATAATAGAACTATACTCCTTCTATATCACAAAGACCAATTTAGCTCATCCAAACAGCCTTAATATTTTATTTCGCACCTAAAGTAACTATGTGACCTAACACCCCCTATTTCTGATGAGAATCATTAAGTTTTGAAATACCATGATATAAAAAGTACTCACTCACCCTACACCCCAATTGATGTATACCTTTTTTGAATAAATGAATAAATCTATATACATAAGGATATATGTATACATATATATTACTCTTTAATTTTATATAATTTGTTATGCTTTGAAATATCCCAATAAGTCCTCTGTTAAAGAATTTATCTTCTCTTCCTTAAAATCACCCATTTATAGTAAACGCGCGTGCATTTGTTTCTTTGTTTTAACGATGATTTTTCGTTTCTTTAGGTTCGAGATGGTCTACTTTTACTTTAGATGTTTATTCATATTATTTATATTAGAGTATTTGTTCATGTATTAATTATTATTAACAATCTTTTCCAGAATAATAAAAGAAAAAGTATGAGACCCTGAATTAAACCAATGCGCGAATACAGCTGAAGCAATTTTAAAAGTATAAAAAAACAGACAAATACGTCTTATTACAATTTGACATCCATATCTAGAAAACTCCCCGACACTACCTACGATTTTCAAAGATACACACCGATATATTCAAAGATGAAATCCACATCATTAAAAGATTGAGATCAGTATTAATCAATAATAATAATAATCAATGGTTTCAAACTAAAAAAGCTTGTCTAATCTAGCCATGGGTCTCTTGGATTCGACCTCGCCATCGGACCTTGTAGGATTATTCATTTTATATACTCCTACAAAAATATTAGGTTGGTGCAAACATAATGTGGTTTTGTGTATAGTTGAACGTCAAAAAACGACATTATTATTGGATTAACCTAATATTTGATGATACTTATATATTTGATGATACTTATATTAGAGATGATGGATTAACTATAATAAATGTGTAATTCGAATTTTAAAAAAATGTCTAGAGGTAGATATAGCGGCCAATATAAAAATAACGTATTTCTTAAATGTACCTCAAAACCTTAATGAAATACTTATGGACTATACTTATAATATATCGCTTATTTAATATACGTAAACCTGAAGTCCAACCATTAACCATTAATTACAAAAAAAATCCTAACTCTATATAGAATATGGGGTCCTTTTTATTATTTAGATTGCATCGTTTTACCATTGTTTGTTTGGATTGCCATAACCATGTTGTATGATATCAGATAGGATTGTTTCCTCTCGACATCCTTCATCCTTTTGTCCTACTAGTTTTATCTTTAACGTAATTGTTTTACAGATATATCCATCCCTGGCTAAAAAGAAGTGTATTCTTATATTCTACTATAGAAACCCCGTTTCTTGTAAGATAGTTTACATATTCGCTTAAATATTCTAAGGATAATAGCTATATTCATTGAGCTTGGAACATGGCAAAATTGTTCATTATTTATGTATACTCTGTTATTATATCTTAGCAAACATAAAAACAACATAAAGCTTTTGATTTAAAAATTATTGGTATAAATATAGAGAAAAGAATATTGAGAAAACCGGACATTTTTACAAAACCTATATATATATATATATATATATATATATATATATATATATATATATATATATATATATATAGGTAATGGAAGAATATCCTCATTCAACTATGTTTACTCTATATATTTATACAAATCCTTTACACAAATCCAGCATATACAGATGAATGACAAAATGTCTATATTTCAAATTCTAAGATGCTATTTATGTTACGGTTTATCTATTTTAGCGTGTTATTTTTTTTTATTCGTGACAGCACCTGTTTCGTAGCGCAGAAAGAATAATGTATTTTTTTAATATTTTCGGCCGTGATTCATCAGAAGAATAAAAACTCGTTAATTTAAAAAAAAAAAAAAGGAAAAAATATTTAAAAAAAAAATACCCGACGAGTAGTTTCATTGTGTTTGATGATATGTACACAATTAATGTATTCATACAAATGCTGTCAGGAATTGGGCATTTTAGCATGCTGAAAGAAATAAACGATAAGTGAACAACAATTTAGAATTTAGAATGTATACTTTGGTCATTTACACACACACACACACACATATATATATATATATATATATATATATATATATATATATATATATATATATATATGTAGTTATGTATGTATGTATATCACAGAACGCATGAATATATGTGCGCATGTGTGCACGCGAGATATCTTATGAAATGAAATGAAATGCCACAGTGCTACGATGGACCAAAGGAAACTATTATTTGGTAATTTATTCCTGGGTTTACTATGCCTTTTTGTTTTTACGCACACATACACACATGCACACACGTACACCCCCCATATATATATATATATATATATATATATATATATATATATATATATATATATATATATAGTCATCCACAGATTATTGTTACCTGTATCACGGCTCGCCTGTGGTGCTAAGGATTCCTAGTAAAATACATTGAGATTGTAATTAGGTCATTCTGTGTCTTTTTCGCAGTCCGAGCTTTTATCCATTGCGCCATCGACAAACATGCGAACAGAAGACCTTTTTTCATGGATAAACAGTAAAGAGTATTCAGTTCGCCTTTTTAAAAAGATTTTTGCATTATTGAAAGTGACATCTAGCGATTTCCCTTCCCACGCTACTCAAGCCACATGAAGGTGAAAGGCACGCACCCCCACACACACACCCACACACACGCCACACACACACATATGTATGTATATATATGTGTGTGTGTATGTTTGTATATATATATATGTGTGTGTGTGGGTGGGTGAGCGCGTGCGCGCGTGTGGGTGTGTGTGTGTATACACATATATATGTATGCATGCATGTATATATATATGTGTGGGGGTGCATTGTTCTGTTCATCTTAAGAGCCTGTCATAGTTATTGTGTGATTATATCTCAGATCTTATGTTTTTAATTCTCAATTTTCTGCTTACTTACTCATCCATTCTATATCGTAATGAACACTTCTAAATGGAATAACGTGGCCACCATATGTTCGTAAACTTGGATAAGCTATGAATTCCATATATTTATTATGACCCCTGTTGGGTTTTTAAGGGGCCGGGGTTATATTATTTCCCAGCGTCTCAGTTGTAAAGCACTTTTCCTCGTCGCGTTTGAAATCTACCTCAATCTCAACAATTTAATCAACGTTCTTTCCTCTAGGTATCAACGTGTCAGGAAACATGTGCGTTCGCCTGAATCTATTCCTGCCTGTCATCAGTTATTAAACTTGAACCTGCTTGATTATTCCTGTTTGGGACATTACATCAATTCATAAATCAAAAAAAAAAAAGAAGAATTTGAGATCTTCAAACCAACGAAATATAATACGATGATGATGAAACGACAACACATTTTCCATAAAATGCGTCCACTCATATAGCGTATTATGACAATGAAAAATGTTCTTTTTTAAACCTAAGCGTTACAAACTGAAGGAAATTGAGGCGAAGTTTGTCTTCTATACAGAAGTGCCACAATCCAATTGAAAGCTGATTTCAAACTTAAACGTGACTGACCAACAAAAAATTAATTTCAAACCTAAGTACACCGATCCAACTAAAAGCTGATTTTAAACTTAAACGGACAACCAACGAAATGTTTTTCAAATAGACTCCGTAGCTTAGTGCGTCATGCCCTTTTTCACTTCCTTGCAACCTCTTTCCCCACAGAAGAGACGTTACGAGCCTGGCTCTGCTGTATCCTTATTTTCATGGGAATTCCTCACCTGAGCTTCAATCTATGGCCCCCATCGCCAATTTCATGTAAACACTCGTCTAGCCAAAACCACTCTTTATCTGTACCTGAACCTAAATGCAGATTCCATGAACAAGGCTTCTTTTTTTTAGAACTGTACGCCTGTGGAACTCGCTTCCGATTGCTTGCTTTCCAGTTGACTATAACCTGCTTGTCTTCAAGTCCAATGTAAACAAGTTCTTGAGAAACCGTCCGTCTAAGTAATCCAATTTACAAAATTCCCACTGCTTATGTTTACTACGCTATAATCACATTGACTAATGTATACCTATTAACCCTAATCCTCGAGTGACCTCCGGGCCTTGATAGGTGGTGATTCCTGTTTAAAAAGAAAAAAAAAGTTCGATAATCCAACTGAAATCTGATTAAAAACTTAAGCGTGACAGACCAACAGAAAATGTAATTTCATATGTAGGCGCGAAAATGCAAATGGAACGTTATTCACAAACTCTAGCCCAATAAGCCAAGAGAATTGTCATTTCAAACTTAAGCGTGACAATCCTACTGAAAGCTGATTTCAAACTTAAGTGTGACAGACCAACAAAATTTTATTTTCTATAAAAGTGTGATAAAATCCAACCCAAAGTCCATTTCGAACTTAAGCTTGACAGATCAAAGAAAATGTTATTTCATACGTTCTAAATTCTGACAAAAATATTTCCGAGTACGATAGAAAGATTCCCGAGCTTGATAAAATACACCTGACGAAAGTAAAAGGTTACATCGACAGAAACCCTGTGCAAATAACAGTCAAGATTGCAACAGTGGTGCTAAATGTGTAAATAATACGACTAAAATTAGGTTTAAAACGTAATCGTAACCAACCGCAAGACGGACCAAGCCTCTTTCCCATATGCGTTGATGCGTATAAGCCAGAACGAACGACAGCCTCCTCTCGGTCAGCACAAATGCGTGGCGGAAATACCAGCACCCTTATAGCTAAATTGAAAATAGTTTCCATGAAATAATGGTATACCCTTGACAAGGAGAACCCTTTCTTCCGGAAAAAATAACTATTTGATGTGCTGAGGCCGCGTAATCCATACGGTAAGTGGCGGCATGAGATGCTGTAAATTTCCAGCCTCTGTTTCTCATACCGATATCGGATCGTACACATGACTTCCGGTTTCGTCGGTGTCATCTGCTTTCAAGATGGCGTTCAGTTTGCTTCTCTTGTTATCGTTACTGTTTTAAATTGAGATCTGTACCAATTTAATTTTAAATTAAAACCAGAAATAAATAAAACTGTCGGAAATTTGATATTTGAAAGTGTCTACTCTTTGTTCGTACTACTTTTAATTCAGTGTTATAATAATTTTCATAACATACGACCGGAGGCGTCCGGCTTTGTCCCGGGTATAAAAAAGCGCAAAAAAGTGGTAGTAAGCAGGCGGGCAGGCTCGAACCTGCAGAAGAAAAAGAACCTGAAAAAAAAACGTGACGCATTAGTTGCTGCACCCATCGCCAAACAGAAAGTGACACGTTTTAAATTTAGGCTAGACAAGCCAAAAGAGAGTGTGGCTTTCGAAAATATCGGCGAAAAAAGCGACCCCTCCCTGTAGTAAAGTGGCCAGTTGAGGGTGAAGGAATTAATGTATTTGGCCAATTTTTCGATATTTGTCATCCGAACGGTCGCGCGTCAAATCGCTTCTTTCGAAAGTTTTTTCGAGACATACATACATACATAGTAAGTAATAGTAAGGCTTCCTTCAGTCTTGACAGATATATATATATATATATATATAACTCAAATGACCTTGTAATGAGTGTTGTAACCACACATCCGGTTTACGACTTTCGGTTTCGCATGTGTACATAAACATAAACCCATAACAGCGTAAACAAATAAACACAGATTGCTACTTTTGAAGAATTTGGCCTGCGGACTGAAATATTAGCATTATTATTTAGAAATTATTATTTAACATGAGAAGTGTGGGGATGTTTTACAACTGTTTTGTATTACAACTATACTGTCGCACTTTTCTTACAAATAAATCAACTTTGACAGTTGACAACTATAAGAGCATTTTACAAAGGCGATTTACTCACGTTCTTCCTTTTTTTAAAATTTATTCTCCATTTTTTAATACACCTTCCTTAAAAACATTCATACATTTTCTTCTACACGACCAACATAAATAAATAATCCCGAAAATGTTGTTATTTTTACAAATAAAAAATCAACACAATAAAACCTATTGTTTTACTGTGTACGTTTTCAGCGTCACAATTGTTTTTTCCCGCGCTTAAATTATTCAAATAAACAATTGTTAATACTTTCTGCTTTTTTTTACATCGTTCATTTCCACATTGTTTTAATTAGTTGTATTGACCTTATTATTAACATAAATTAAATATTTGACCCAATTGGTCATGAATGTTTGTTTAAAATGAATGAAAAAAATTACATTTTATTTTTATTTTCCATTTAAAAGCCGTTCTTAACGTAAGGAAAGTGTTTTTAATTATTCTGTACTTTCAACTAACAATTTCATTTTAAAAATATATATCAAAATTTGAATTTAACTGAAAGTATTACGGTATCTGTTCAGTGCACATTTACCTATGAGTATGGCAAACCACTTATAATTCAATGGATGTAAGTTTTCTATTTCCAAAAAAAACAAAAAAAAAACAATTATAAACAGAACGACTCACAGAAATCTATCTATATTCTTGTTTCATTTTAATATACTTTCATAGAAATGTTTCCGTTATGTCACAAAAACTATTTTCTTTACGCCAGAAGTACCACGCTCATGCATTAATTCCATAGCTAATCTAACATACTGACCCAACGGGTCACGAGTATTCTAGTATATATATATATATATATATATATATATATATATATATATATATATATGTATACATATATATATATATATGTATATATATATATATATATATTAGCATTTATAGGACTTAAATTCCTTCAATTGTTGTGTTAATTGCCGGTGACCTTGAGGTAGTCAAGGGTAACTGGATTCGAATGTCTACCAATAGTAATTATCATGTCATACACAGATAACGTTAAGTATGAAACACTAGTGTTTTTAGGTGCGAAAATATTTGCAAATTTTTAATTAAAATTTTCTGCCAATGAATTATTTAGAACATTCGCATATATATGTACATATAAAAGCATATACATACATATATAAAAAAAAGGGCTGTAAGGGTGCCTGCCCGTGAAATTTTTGTGACAAGAGTTACACAATCTTCAACTACACCTTTCCTGAGTTGACATTGTGTAATACCAATGGCAAGTGGAGGTTCAGGACGACTGGAAACAATACCGAGATAAGCGGAAATCACATACAGCGCCTAAAATTCCCAAATGATCACCCATCTGGCACTAGCCAGGCTCAACGTTGCTTAACGTCGGTGATCTGACGAGAACCGGTGTTTCAACATGATTATGCCGTATCTACGTATATACATACATACATACATGTACGTACATATATACATACATACATACATACATGTATTTACATACATACATACATGCATATCTATAATGATTGGATACTTCTATCGATTTCTATGTATAAGATACGGGACAATAACTAAGTTGTTCGGAAGTCCATGCAGATTTGTTTATATTATATAGACCAATCCACACCTTTTCGTAAAACTGTTAATCTCAGTAGCTGCAATAGCTGCCATAAGAGAGAGCACACAGTAAACCTCAGAGTTTAACGCCTTCAAGATGGATTTCTTAAATAAAATTGAAAATGCATCTCTCTGAATTAATTCAACGTTCCGATAGATATCAACTTGGAAATTTCTACCACCCGATACGATACAAACAGCTCCTAACAAGATTATATATATATATATATATATATATATATATATATATATATATATATATAGAGAGAGAGAGAGAGAGAGAGAGAGAGATTAGCAGGCCACGAGCATTAAAATGCGTAAAATACGATTAAATATGATATTTTGATTAATGCAGATTGTTTATTTAATATTATACTAGCCTGGGTGTCCGGCGTTGCCCAGGAGTTTAGAGCAAGGCTAAAAATTAGAACAGGAACTAATAGCTATTACGTTACGCATGCATATTCGTAATGCCGCCTTTCGACTTTCACCTGACAAATTCCATTTCTTCAAGTTTCACACATTTGCGCCGATTTTCCCCGGCTAAACCCAAATATAAAGTTTCTTATCTGTAGACCACAAACGGACAGAGGAGTTTGGCAGGCATTTTTTTAAACATATATATATGTGCACACATTAATATATATAGAAACAGATTTGTCTTTACTATAAACACTTTACGCAAATATTACGCGAGTATAAATCATGCAGAATATCTGCATGAATATAATTAAACGTAATAGCTTACTAAAGATGATCGGCCCATAAGAAAACCGAAAATCTAACAGGGAATTGATAAAGATTAATGTTAAACAGAATATGAAAATTAGCTAGATCTTTTGCAGATGAATCCAATTCCACGACACATATATAACAAAGATGTTTTTTTTTCATTATTAAACAAATAGAAAATAATGTTTTAATATAAATATCAATACACACACAAAAACAAATTTATAGGAGCATATGCATACATACATACACACACACACACACACACACACACATATATATATATATATATATATATATATATATATATATATATATATATATATATATATATATATATGAGAACGAATAGGAAAAGAAATGAAGTCACAAAAAGTATATATTGATAAATAGAGATTGGTTCATTTATTCAGTAAGGGAACACATACAATTAGTTGAGGTATAGAAGGAACTCTTTATGCCAAGGCATTTCGAAGCTACTAATGAGTAGAAAGATTCTAGGTAACATAGTCGGGATGTGGCGTCTAGCGTGGGATTCACTAACAGAGAATAGACAAGACAAACACGGAAAAACCAACACCACTTTTGTAAGCCAGCGAGACGCAGTCTCTTCATTACCTCTTAATGGACAGGGGTAATTGTCTCCCTCCTCCACATCTCTATGAATAACACATTGCACCGAAAGGCCACACAGAAAAAAAAACCCTCTTCTCGCTTATAAACGAGCACGTATTCCGCTGTTTATATCTTGCTCGTTCATAAATAACATAGCTCACTGGTCTTTGCAGTCGGGAAATTTAGGAATATATTGTTGACTTTTGCAGACTTTTTCCTGTCATGAAGATTTAAAATCCCCGTGGTATTGTCTTCCGAACTCTCTGCTTTGCCGGCTAATATATATATATATATATATATATATATATATATATATATATATATATATATATATATATATATATATTTATATGTATGTAAATATGTGCATGTGTATGTATGTATAGGCTTGTATGTATGTATGTATGTATGTATGTATGTATATTGTGTATGCGGGTATACCTACTATCTCAGGGAGGTGAACGCCTCTGCCTTGCATAGTTTCAGGTCACTTTTGGGCAAGGTGTAGTAACCGTTAGCCTCCCTCTCAAGTTCTGGAGGGGTACTATATTGTGAGAACTAGGGATATATATATATATATATATATATATATATATATATATATATATATATATATATATATATATATATATATGCATGTTTGCTTGCTTATGAATGTGTGTGTGTATATGTCCAGCTGCCGGAGAGGTTAAATCTCCGTGATAATAAAACATGCACACTATGCCACTGCTCAGTCATCTCACTATTTCAGTTTGTCACTGTGCAAACAGTGGTAGAGTGCGAGAGGGTACAATATGTGTAGCACAAGCATGTTGTGTCGCGATCATTATGTGCAGATATCTTTCGAAAAAAAAGTCCTATGGCGATAGGTGAGTGGCGACGTGCACAGGCTTAGCGGGCTGGAAGTGCATAGCTGCAAATCTGAACATAGGCGGCCAGTGAGTTATCTAATATTGTCGAATAAATTGCTTACAGGGTGGAAGCAACTTCGGTGGATGATCTGGCGGCTGAGCAGCTTTTTCTAGGGATACATTGCTCACCTCTGAATTTGGGAAGGGTCTAGAAAAGGTGACCTAAAATTGTCTACCCTTTTATTAGCTGGTCGGCTTCCTGCGGTCGGCGGCTGCTCTATATTTGCAGGAAAAACAAGATAAAGTTGAAGAAAACTAATAAACAAGGAAAACCAAAATTTTCTCAGGAGAGGAATAATCAAACTGTTGCTACGTGGAGTGTGAGATGTCCTAGATAGTAAAAGACCTGCGCGTAGGACAGCTATTTTTGCAAGAGAGCTCGCCAGGTACAGCATAGACATTGCGGCATTGTCTGAAACACGATTTAGTGGTGAGGATCAATTGGTGGAATTGGGCTCGGAGTACACCTTTTTTGGAAAGGAAAGCCATCGGGGCTGAGAGGAGAAGGTGGAATTGGCTTTGCAGTGCGTTCTGATTTGGTGAAGAGGATTGAAGAGCCAATCTGTGTAAGTGACAGAATTATGATGATGCGCTTCCCTATTGCACACAGTAGGTATATGACGATTTTATCAGTGTATGGGTCATGATGAAGACACCATCACGGCGTTTTACCGAGATCTCAGTCGTACCATTTCCTCTATTCCTTTATCTGAGAAGATCTTACTCAGGGGTGATCTAAATGCAAGGGTTGGCAAGGATCATCACACCTGGGACTCACTCGGCCGGTTTGGTGTAGGTTGGGTCAACAGTAATGGTCTGCATCTTCTTCATCTATGCACTCAGTTTGACCTTGCTATCTGTAACACTTTCTTCAGCCAAAAAGAGGTCTATAGGTTTACCTGGACCCATCTTCTTTCAAAACAAGGTCACTTGATTGATTACATTATTTCCCGAAAGGCAGATTTGTAGAGTGCGTGTTATGCGTGGAGCTGAATGTGGCACAGATCACTCTTTGGTACGCGGGAAGTAGAAAACATGTATAAGGAGGAAGTGTAGGTTGGGTGGTGTTGTGATTCTCAGGGGGTTGATGTGTCCAGGCTGGATGATCCAAGTGTACGGGAAAGGCTTCGATCCATAGTTAATTCTGCTTATTTTGATGGGTCGTGGGCGCATTTTAAAAATACAATCTATGAAATAAGTGTAGACGTTCTTGGCTTTCGCAAATCTAAACATCAGAATTGGTTTGATGATAATGATTCTGAAATTACTCAACTCTTACGTGCTAAAAATGAGTTGCACCATAAAATGTTGTTTGCCTCTCATGGAGGTCGAGAGTCCCTCCAACAGTCACTTAAAGCTAACAAGGGTATTCTCCAAAAGCGACTCAGCCAAATGAAGAATCAGTGGTGGGCTAAATTCGCCAACCAAATCCAGATTGCTTTTGATTATAAAGACCTCAAACGCATGTATCATTTGCTTAAAAAAGTTTTTTGTCCTCAAACACTATCTACATCTCCCCTACTCTCAAGTGATGGAATTGCTCTTATAAAGGACTCTAACAAGATTCTCCTTCGTTGGACCGAGCATTATTCTGATCTCTTTGATAACCCCTCTAATGTCGATGAGGACGTCATCAATGAATTTTTATCACAACAGAAGTTTATTCATATAATATCTGGTTCCCATCTGAGAATGAAATTAGAGATGCAATCAAGGAAGTAAACGTTGGGAGGGCTCCAGGGCTTGATGGTATTCCTGTGGAAGTCCTCTTACATGGGGGTGATAAACTTGTTCATGAAATTCTTCATCTGATCACTGATGTCTGAAAGGGTGTTCTTGTCCATCGGGATTGAGTTGATGCAATTCTTATATCACTGTACAATGTTTCAGAACCACAGATAGGGTCTTTGATCTTCGTCGTTTTCATGCTTCTACAAGGACCTTTCAGCACCTGGTTCGTGAAGTGCATTATGCGGATGACGCCGATTTTGTGGCCCATGGTGAGAGAAATATGCAGGGTATCAAGGATCTGTTTTCGTGGGTCTGTGCGTCTTTTGCGCTTATTATTAGTCTATAGAAAACTAAGGTCATATTCACACCTCCACCCGGTAGTTTGTATGTAGAACCAAATATTTTGTCAACAACCAGAGACTTGCCGTGGTTGACACATTTGTGTATTTGGGTAGTACTCTCGCCAGAGATGGAACCCTAGATTCTCAAGTCAACTATGATACAGCGTGCCACTAAGGCTTTTGGTGGCTTAGAGAAGCGAGTATGGTCTGGCAGGGGTATAACTATTCATACAAAGATCTGTGTCTATCAATCTTGTATTTTACCATCCCTGCTTTACGCTTCTGATGCCTGGACAACTTATGGTAGACACATAAAAGTCATGGAGAGAGTGCACCAGAAATTTCTGAGACAAATTCTGGGCATCAGGTGGAGCACTTTTATACCTGATATGGATGTTCTCATGCGTGCTGACGTACCTTATATCGAGAAGTTGGTTATACGCAGCCAGATAAGGTGGGCTAGACATCTGACAAGGATGGACGACGATATATTGCCAAAGCGCCTGTTCTATGGTGAAATTACACAAGGAAAGCATCCATAACATAAACCGAGAAAACGCTTTAAGGATAACATCAAAGATAATCTTAAAGCTCTTGGTATTAACGTGTTCAGTTGGGAAAGTGCTTCCAATGATCGCAAAAAGTGGTTCTCCTTGGTCTATCATGGCTGTGATAGTTTTGAGAAGAAAAAATATGAGTGTGCAAAAATGAAGCGTGATATCCGGAAGAAAGATCGGTCAGATATATCAGGTCTGTCGGAGGATTTCATGCAGAACCAAACCTGTGATTTATGCGGTAAAATTACTTTATCCGGATCTTGCCTAGCTAGCCACAAGTGTTCACATGGAGATCAATCTTTCTTTGATGTGGAAAAAATTGCCAGCACAGATGTTCTGTTTGCTCTATGGTCTGTAAATCGAGTGGAGGCCAGTTGCGTCATATGAGCGTCCAGAGTAGAGCAGCACCAGTTGGCATCTCTCAATCTCAGCTTAAGTGTGACATTTGCAACAGACAGAGCAGGGCTGGTCTGAAGAGCCACCTTCGTTCCCACAGAAAATAGGATGTGATGCATCTTGATCACATCTCCACATGTATATATGTATATGTGTATAAGTTGTATATATGTGTATATAAAAAAAAGATATTTCAAAAATACATGAAAATGAATGAGTAATAGACAATAACGCAAGGGAAAGATGGTCTTCTTCTGTCAAGAAGTGACAAGCACCATGCATATGGGTGTATATGTATATATACATATATATATATATATATATATATATATATATATATATATATATATATATATATATATATATTATTCCCCTGTGCCTCATTCTTGTATGCATGATCCAACTCTGTCTGCATTTAACTAAATTTTCCACTTAGTTATTTATTTCTTTATTTCTATCATCTTTATTATTTTCTCTCTCACACACATACTCTCTATCTCTCTCTTTCTTTCTTTACTCCACTCTTCATCCTTTCCCCTTAATTTTATTTCATGTATTATTTTGACCTTACCTTTATCTCTATCCCTGAATTTTATTTACCTTTTAGCTATTATTATTAGTAGTAGTATAAGTAGTAGTAGTAGTAGTAGTGTTTATTATTATTATTATTATTATTATGGCTATTATTATTTTCACTTACCCTATCTTTTACCTCTGCCTTATACCCAAACCCCCTCCCTATATATCTAGTAACAAAGAAAACCTAGACTTATTCCTACATATTATCTAATATATATTGGTATTCTGAAATTTATTGTTATAGACTGACAACTACCCACACAGACCCACCCTATAACTTGCTCCTTTAAACCACTTCCGAACACTCTCTCGCCTCTCTAAATTAAAATCCTCGAACAGGACTCCCCATGTAATCCCTCCTGGTCAACCCTGCTTAGAACACACCCATGCGACCTTTCGCCTTAAATCAAAACCATAATAACCCTCCCAAAATTGTAACCCACTTCATAGTGCTGTTGTCATCTCGGTTGCATCTGTCAGAAAATGCCTCTCCATAGATAATAGACATCTTACACACCGTAAAACAGAATTACAAAATGCACTGCGCGCATTTAAGATTATGATAAAGACCCTATACACCTTTCTACATTACACTCTATATAATATACGCTCCTCCTTTATTTATAATTCGATAAAACTACTCCAACATCATCTATAATTTTAATTCATCTATTTCGTTCCTACTGAATCCCACGCTAGACGCCGCATCCCAACTATATTACCTAGCATCTTCTCTACTTCTCTGATGAGAAGCATTAGGCTTCGAAATGCTTTGGCAAAATAGTCCCTTCTATCTCCCAACTAATTGTCGGCATTCCCTTATTGAAAAAAATCAACCAATCTATATTTACCAATATTTAATTTTTGTGACTTCATTTCCCTTTCCTGTTTGTTCTCTTATCGAAGGTCCAAGGATACTTGTTGAGCTTTATATTGTCCAGATACGCCTCCTCTTATAGAATTGGGCTCACTCTTTTCTTCTAACTCACTAAGCTATATATATATATATATATATATATATATATATATATATATATATATATATATACGAATAAACGGGTATGTTTTACTGTCCACAGTCCTTCGAAAAATTAGTAAATAAATCAAATCTATAGTAAATAAATGTTATCAAGTGCAAGATAAGTTAATTTTTTACACCACTGTGTAGATTTTTGTGCAAAATGCAAAATGTTTTGGCGTCTCGAAAAACAAGTTCAAAGAGTACGCGACCACAAGAAAAACTGTCTGCGTAACAAAGACATTGTGGCCATTTTTCTTGTGGTCGCGTACTATTTGAACTTATTTTTCGAGCCGAGTAAGCATTTAAGAAAAAAACACTAAAACCCATAGAGTTCGGTTGAAGAGTAACTTATCTTGCCTAAGATTACATTTCTTTGTTATATATTTGATTTTTGACCACTTTTTTGAAGGACTTTGGACAGTGAAACATACCCGAATAAACTGTAATTGCTGTTTGTAATGTTATATTTATCGTTTACTCTCTGTTTTATTTGATTTTTTTTTACACATACACTGATTTCCACAATCTCACGCACATGTGGCTAATGTTAAATGCGTTTTTCGAAAACGGATGTCGCGGAAACTGAGATTGGCGAATGTACTATTTCTTTTTTAATAACATTTTTTAAACCTACATTAAAATATTTGCATGTAATCAATACCTGATAGTTCGTCCATTAATCTTCCGTAACACAGTTTTCTGTTTGGGCATGCTACCTGTAAGCTGTCCGTCAGTTTCGCATATTATTGCGGAGTGATACTTTCCAAATCATCTTTTACTAACATCCTTCCCCCAAACTGATAGACTTTGGAACTCCCTTCCTGGTTTCAGACCATGCCATATCTAGAGGAATAAATCTAATCTACAAATCCTGTTATTCTATAGTTAGCAATAGTTCCAGATACACTCGTTAAGAAACTGATGATCTTGTTCTTAGAATCCTATCGATTTGCAGATCATATATTTGACCAGAGAATTAAGGAACTGCTTATTTACCAATCTTAGTGTTCTTAATGTTAATTAAGTACATTCTAAGTAGTAAAGTGTCGCGAAAGGGATCCCCAGATGCCAGAAAGCCTTTTACTCCAATGGTTTCTTCCCCAGAAATGCTAGACTTTAGAACTCTCTTCCTGGTTCCTGCTTTCCAAACTGTACGGACATACAGAAATTCAGGTGAAATGTGAACAGCCATCTCGCTGCTCAACTCCCTACATAGTATCCATGCAACGTGTGTCCATGATAGTAACCCTACATCAAAGTGCCTTGTTTGAGGTGAAAATGGAATATTTTTTTTTTTTTTTTTTTTTTTGCAAATTCACTACCATACAATTTCCTTTAGATTGTGATACATAGTTTTTAACCTGCTTGCACTTTGTTCGTGCCAGAAAATTGACTAAGAAATTAATCATTAAGCCATTGTTTGGTGAATTATGTTGAGGCATTATCCTGCAGGAATAAATCATTTCCAGAAAATTGAAAAGGAACAACTTTTTGATTTTCGAAGGTAAGTTTTATTAAAAATTCAGGTGTATTCTTTGGTGTTGATGATCTTATCACACAGACTTAACTCTCCAATGCATAATTATTTATTCGGCCATTTCTTTGAATTACCATAGTTTGAATACAATCAACCCTGAATCTTTCACTCGATTTTCGAAGGTAATGTTATAGCGAATCAAGCATGAAAAAAAAACCCAACTTATCCGGTCAAAATAATTCACTGAAACGATTGCAACGAGAGGGTGCCGTATCCACTAACAAAGCTCATCCTATCAACTATATCCCATTTTGCAAACGATTCTGATTATCGTTTTCTGCCAATCTCTAAGCGATTTTCTATGTAAATCGCACCCAATCTACATGAAGCTACCTGGTGGAAGGAACTAAAAAGACACTACTCTAACGTCAAAACCTTAGCAACGGTAAATGTTAGAAAGAACAGATTTTGATACAGAAAAAAAACAATCGTTCCTTCTTTTCCAGGCTCATCGATCATGGAATGTTAAGATAATGGCAAAATACGGAAAGTGAGTGTTGCGCGACTGCCGAAGGTAAACCAAAAATCCATATTCTATTTTTTTCTTATTTTTGCGAAAGAGATATATCGACTTTTTAACGCTTTTTATATATGTCATTTTTAGCTTGGAATCATTTTCTGCTGATCTTTAATTTTTGGCAGTGTTCATTTTTTCATCTTTTTTAATAAATGTTAAAGTAATTCATTCGATGCCGCCGTTCAGTCTTAAGAGACCATAAACACTCCTGTAAGGCTAGCTGCGTGTGTAATTGTGAAGCAAGTATTGCGCAACCGCCAACCGAACTTCTCCTAAACTGGCAATGCTTGAAAATAATGCCGAGATGAGGGAAGAGCATATAGAGCACCTGGAATTCCCAAATGGTCACCATTTTAGTATTGACCAAGCTCAACGTTGCTTAACTTCAGCGGCCTGGCTGGAACCGGCATGCCAATGTAATTATGCTGTATACATAATAAGTAGAAATTAATTAATATGTACATGACACGACATAATCATGTGGGCACACTGTTTTTTTTTTTTGTTGTTAAATTAACCAATATTGATTCTGATCAGCATCAGACGGGTAACAATTTACGAATAACAGGTGTTGTCTCTCCAACAAGATTACGTGTTTGTCCATATGGTTTGCCAATCAGTTTTGTGTAAAACAGAAATGCCAACGTTTTTCCTAATACAATTATTAGGTTGGTGCAAAAATAATGTCGTTGTTTGGCGTTAACCTTAAAATATCCTAACCTCTTTCATCATTAACTTTATTAATCGAAATAAGAACCAGTAGAATCAACACAATTTTGCCAACAAGAAACAAGTTTTGGATGCAATGAAATCATTGGAGACCGATTCGGCATCATCTCGACTTCCGAGGTATTTTTCGCGCAGGAAGTTGTCGAGATGTTTGAAAAAGTGAAAATCGGTAGGGGAGAGGTCTGCTGATTATAACGGATGAGGCAAAATCTCGTAGCCCATTTCGTTCAGCTTGTGCAGGGTAAGGTAAGCAACATGCGGGTGAGCGTTGTCATGGAGGAGAATTGGTCATATTGGCCAATCTCGGGTACATACGTTGGAGCTTCTGGCGCATTTCGTCAATTGGTCTGCAGTACTTCTCTGGCGTAATCGTGTCGTCCGGATACAAGAAGCTGTGATGGATGAGACCGGACGCAGACCAGAAAACAGTAACCATAACTGTTGCAATATCGGCTTCGGGAAGTGTTGTGGAGATTCCCCGATATCCAACCACTGTGCCGAACGTCGCCGGTTGTCGTAGAGGATCCACTTCTCATAACACGTCACTATCCACTCCAGAAATGGATCATTTTTGTTGCGCAAAATGACCGTACAAAACACATCAAAACGACGATTTTTTGATTAGCGTTCAATTAATGCGGCACCTATTTGTCCGACTTTTTAGACTTCCCTATTTGTTTTAAATGGCGAACGACAACCTTGAGTTCAACAGCAACTTCTCGTGTGGTTTTGCAAGGATCGGCTTCAATTAAGGTTTTCAAATGTTCGTTACAACCGCAGTCGGCATGCCGCGACCATCTTCATCTTCGAGGCTCTCATCACCAGTGCAAGATTTCTTGATCCACCGTTGTGTTACACGTTCGTTAGTGGTTCAAGGGCTAAACGCATCATTTATATCACAAGCTGTCTCGGTAGCTTTTCGGACTAGTTTGAACTGTAACAAGAAAATCGTGCGAATTTAGAAATTTGTCCATGCTGTCGAAAAGCCTGCAATAAAATTAATGAAGAGATTGAGAAGGGTAACGAATAACACGATTCGATGGAGCGGAAAATGCACTTCAAAATGATTTATAACGTAGCTTTATATATATATATATATATATATATATATATATATATATATAAATATATATATATATATATATAAATATATATATGAATTAATTCAGAAAGTATATATAAAAGTAACATATGTGAGAAAACGATATTATGTTTGCACTAACCTAATAGGAGCAAAGTTAATTTACAGCTCAGACACTAATAACGATTAAGGAATATCTGATATGAATAAAAAAAAATGTTAAACAAAATATTATCAAAATTATTCAGTAAGTACTTTACGCCCATGAGTTTACTATTTCCAGATTCCAAGACATCGTACAATTAATCTGCAGCACTGAATTTATCTTCTCCGATTCTCTGGAGACTTGAAACAATATAGCTATAAAACTTAGGTTTGTTCTGACCATTTCACTTTACATATCAAGATAAATATGTTAAAATTTACATCCGGTAACCGAGTATTATTTTCCCTTAAAATATGCCATACATTCATATATCATTTTGCTTTAAATCTGTTTAAACTAATTCTCTATTGATTATTATCCCATATATATTAATCATTACAAAACATATAAAAATATATAACTTGAGTAATATGCGCTAAAACCAATACCAGAATATTAAATACTCCAGCCTTATTCGTTATTTATCCCTCCAGCAGTGTTAACGTATGAACCATCACCAGATGGATACATAAGGTTAAAAATTAAGCGAGTTGGAGTTATGAGTCCTTAATTTTGCGCATGCGCAAACCTAATAGCAGAAGTAATGTTTTATTCGACTTCCACTGTCAAGGTAAACTGTTTTGTTTTCAATTTTGATCCATTGGCAGCAATTTTCGCCGGCAAAAACTAAATCGATACTATACTACAGGTCCAAACACCCTATATATCAATTCTATAAATTCTATAAATCAAATGTTCAGAAAAGAAGTTTGATCAAGGCAAGGTAATTATATATATATATATATATATATATATATATATATATATATATATATATATATATATAAATGTTAAGAGGTACAGAATTTATATACAGTTTTGAAAATAATAAGCGGGACTTTCTCAAGAGCTCTTGCGGCTATCATCTCATCAAAAGAAAATCGTTTTTAAACGTTAATAAATTTATTTTAGTGTCCTCGTATGTTTGGCACATTAGAACTCTTTATTTTCGACATAATATTATTTTGTACGCTATCGATTTTCTCCTGATGAGATGATAGCCGAAAGAGCCCTTGAGAAACTTCCGCTTATTATTTTCAAACTATATATATATATATATATATATATATATATATATATATATATATATATATATATATATATATATACGTGTGCTAGAACGTTTTCGTCTTAAATTCTTTCCAATTGTGTAGAATGTAGAAATTATGCATAAATACAATTCAGAGTAATAGAGAAACGAAACAAATAATCTGACAAGAGAATATAAAAATGAATGAGTAATTAATTAACGCTTGTTTTAAAAAAGAATATGCAAACTGATTAACCTTCACGTAGTTGCTTGCATATCCATGACTGAGCATATTAAGAAGTTCATTTTAATATTTTTAAATAAAAGAGTAGGTTTAATATCAATTTCAGAGCAGGAAAAATTATCAACTGTGTTGGTATAACAATACACACACACACACACACACACATATATATATATATATATATATATATATATATATATATATAAATGATGTCGTACTTATTTGTTTACAGCAAATATGTTTTGGAATAATGCAATTACATGTAACGTGGTTTTCAGATTATATCTCCCTCGGTTATTATCTACGAATTAAGCACCAGCTTATTATTTGTAGAAAGTATATTTAAATAATTATATATTCATAAAATTTTCTAGATAATGCCCACGTGTCAAAAATAATTTAGACGTTTGAAAAGATAGTTTTTATACCGGAGTCAAGACTATCTGTCAATTAGTGTCAACATTAATGGATCTCATGGCTCATGACGTCCATTTGCAAATGCTGTTGATCGCAATAAAACGACGCTTAATAATGAAATAAAACTTTCCTTTTTTTTTGCTTTATCATTATTTGATGCTTTTAAGATATATTTTTTGTAACATTTTATATTGCCAACAAAATATTCAAAGAACTATTACTTTCAAACAAATGACGTAACATTAAATACTAGCTGGGATATTAACCTTGTGTCGAGCTTAGGGCGAGTCTGTTTGGTTGTTTGAAACGGTCTTTCTGGCAATATGATAGCATACTAAGTCAAACAATGCCTGTGACCAGTTCTTTTACAAGTTTTAAGTATTTTTAGGGTGTGGAATTTTACAATTTTTAATGTCTATGAGTGATTTTATTTGATTTTCGATTTTGGTTTGTTTTCTTTGCTTATTTTTTAAATTGTGTAACATATTATTTGGGCCATTATTTGAAGAGAGCATTTTTTAAATTGTTTGCTTGGTGAATATATAATTACATTTATTCACTTCTTGTCGATTTGGTGTTTTTATGTAATCCATTATTTGTACAAATTAGTTTCATTGAGAACCGTATCATTTGGGAAAATGGCAATATTTTAAAATAATATTTTCTGCTCATATGTTCATATTTTTTCATTTTGTTAATGCCTTTTCTTATTATTACTAGCCGTACCGCGAAGGAGGAAAAGAACAGGAATAAAGTGACGCCCTAGCTATTGCGGCCATCGCCAAACCGGGAGTGATATTGTAGGTTTAAATTAGGTCTAGATAATCGAAAAGAGGGAACGACTTTCGAAGATATCGGCGCAATAAGCGACCCCTCGCCGTAGAAAAGTTGCTAGTTTAGGGTGAAGGAATTAATGTTTTTGGCCAATTTTTCGATAATTGTCGTCTAAGAATCGATCTTCAAAATGATACCGATCTCGTGAAAATCCGTCGCCTCTGTCGAAAATTTTAGGCAGATATACAAACATACATACATACACACATACGTAAATACATGCATACATTTAAACAGACGGGTGAGATTTATATCATCATCATCACTATTATTTTCTTCTTCTTCTTCTTCTTCTTCTTATTATTATTATTATTATTAGTAGTAGTAGTAGTAGTAGTAGTGGTCCAATGACTACAAGATGTTTCATATGTGTCAGTCTTGTGTGACCACTACTAATACCTTTTAATAGTTATCTGACTACACTTTGGGTTGATGTCCATATAATTTGTTTTTAGAAAAATTGTTCAATATTACTGGTTATTTTAATTTCATATAGTTTTAATTTTCTTTTCAAAATCTGTATGGGATATTTTGATATAATTTATATCATTGTTAAAAGATTTTACGTTTTGTGTATCTGCCTTCTTTTTTTCGTTTAATACCAAAATGATACAATTTCTTCCTTTTGTATTATCTACTAAATAACATTTTTCTATTATATTGAAGATGTAAGTATTGTTACGAACGATCGAGTTTGTTGTTATTTTTTGTTATTATATTTTTTATCGTTTACTTTCGTCAATCCTTGTTATAACATTATTGGCCACCCGACAAAAGGACCTGTAAATACACCCTCGTCCGTTCGTCCGTTCGCACTTTTCTCAATAACTACACCTAAGAATTTTTTTGAAATTTTGGCACAAAAATTAAACATTATATGAGTAAAAGAAAGTAACAGAACGGATTTCCCGGGAAAACTTCGGTTGCTCCCCTAGGGGTGCCTTTCTGGTAAAAATGGCTAAAATTTACATCTTTGTGCTTATTAAAAATAAAACTGATGCCTTGGATTTTTATAAAACTTTCTGAAAACTACCTAACTAGGTAACTAACTGATTTCTACATAATTTTGTTTGTCTATACTTTGCGATTACTCTTGGGTGTGTCTCAGGGGCTCTTTTAATGCTAATAAAAACACTCCATTTTTTTGGAACTGTTTTACTATATTTGTCTTAAATTTTCTGTGTATGTCTATTTATCAGTTTTGCATGGTGTTGAAATCAAATTTAAATATGTTAAGGTATTGTGGACTTTTGGGGCCAAATGGGGTGTGTGTGCAAATGATGGACTAGTCATTTTTTTTTTTGCATGGCGCAGAACTCAAATTTCAAATGTTAAGTCTTAAAACTGCACTGTCTGTTCATTCTCATTAGGATTTAACGTCCCCTGGGAACTGTGGGGGCTAAAATGGGGAATGGCAAATGCTGAACTTAGTCATTTTTCCATGCCTCGTTCACTGTGCACTCACGGGGGACCATGCATGCTTCACTTGTTTTATCGTATTTATACGATTTTTTTCATTGCGCCTTCGACGATCGAGATATCATATTTATTTATAAGCATTGTATAGGGTGATAATATACAATGAACATTAAATTAGCGTACATATATACTAATAATTTAATGTTCGTAGTATGTTATCACCTTCTGTGCTCCTTTTTAATAAAGTCGATTCCGATCGAATAATTACGATTCTGGAAACCGTGACACACGTAAGTATTACTAGGTGAAAGGTACTATTGTATTAATATATAGATTTTTTAGTTGGATCGATAGTTCTTTCTACTAGAGAAATCAATAAAAGTATGGAAAGAAAATACACGTAGGTAGTCACCCGCATAAACCTTTTCTCCATACCACTGCTTTGTGATTACAGCAGCCATATCGAACCTGCGGCTTGCGGTCCATATGCGACCCACTATAAGTTTATATACGGTTAGCAAAGAAAATTTTTAGCAACTTGAAAAGGTGGATGATAAAAATATTAAAATAATAGTAATAGTAAAAATTCTCATTAATCCTCGTTCTATGTCCTGAATAATCTATTTCAAAATCAACCAGTTATTATCATTGCTAAAGCTTCGAATACTTATTAATAAATTTCTATTCTGTACAATTGTAAATTACGTGCATTCGAATTGTTTCTACTGCATTCAGGTATAAGTGAATTATGTATCTTGCCTTTCACAGTTTTGTTATATCATCCGTCTCTACTATTATATAAAAGTAACATACTCTGTGTGTGTCTCTTTGTGTGTGAGTTCGTTCCCTATGGACTTCTAAACGCTTGGGCTGATCTTTTAAAATTGCATACAAATGTCCTTTATATGGTTGGCAGAGCTCTTAGATAGCTTTTTTTATCGAAGTGTCTTCGATAAGCATCAATAATCGACAATCAAAAATCACAGCTGTAAGCTCCATACAATGTACCCTTACAAAGCGTTTAAAACAGAAGTCGATATAGCTCTTTCACAAAAATAAGATGGCAGTAGAAAGTGGATCTTTGGTTTACTTTTGGCCTCCCTTTTCTTATTTTGTCCTTTAGTACTCACATTGCACGAGCGATGCTTCTGGCAAATAGGGAAGAATTGCTGTTTTCTGGGTCAGCATCTATTCCATTTTACACTTAACTTTGGCAGGTTTTAGACATTGAAGTACTATTTCTTAGCTCCTTACATCAAGTGGGTTCATGCCTTGTCTGGGGCGATTTCAATAAAAAAAATTTGGAAACGTGTTATTGATTTTTATTTCCTTTGATATGACAGGGGCGCGTTTAGAATGAATGTTTCTGTATAGAACACAATTGAACTATTATACTTGACTTTTGCGTTTAAAATATTAATTCAAGTCATAATATAAAAATAATGTTATAAAATCATAAGTTCCCAAATAGAGCAGGCAATTAATCGATTTGATTGAAAAATGGTCGATTTTCCCGATTTCGATGACAATAAAATATTACAGGTGAAATATTCGTTTATCTTCTCTCTCTTCTTCTTCTATCTTTTCTTCTATTCTTTTTCTATCTTTCTTCTATCTTTTCTATTCTATTCTTTCTTCTATCTTCTATCTATCTTCTTCTTCTATTCTTCTATTCTTCTTCTTTTCTATTCTATCTTCTTCTCTTCTCTATCTTCTTCTTCTTCTATATAAATAAAATGAACTCATTTTTTCCCGTCTGATTTTGACATTAATAGGATTAAAAATCAAGATATTTCATGCAAATATAATATGCACAAACGGCAGAACAATATCTGAGGTGTGTTATAGGCTTATTATTTCTCAAATTCCTCGATAATCTTAGATTTCTATACTTTTTCTGCTGAGAAGTCACGGCCAAAATCGGTTAAGATCAATGGAAGTGGTAAAATATTTTCTCTCTAATAAATTCCTCCTCCCCCTGCCACCACTTAACACCGTTTGGGGATCGTTCACAAGGAACAGTTGAGAAGAGAACACCGGTTTGGCTTCGTAGTTCTTTCATGTGAAGTTATTTAAAATCACTAAACTAAGCTGCAGTGCTCTGCGGCGTAGTGGTTAGCGTGCTGGACAATTCACATTATATTTTCACGTTCGCGCCGACCTACCGTAGTCGTTTTTTTTGTTTTTTTTTTCCTAAACAACTGGAATGGACTTTTCTTGGTGGTCGAACTGTTAACGTTGCAGATGCTTTTTTTTGTTTTTTTTCACACTTTATTTTCCTACTTTTACTCATGACTCCGGGTTTGATCCTTCCTACTTACCTACCATAACATTTTTTAAAACTCCCCCCCCGTCCCGGAAACAAACACTCGGGCAACGCCGGGTACCCCCGCTAGTCCTTATTAAAACCCAACAACGTCGTGGTAGTACTGAAATAAAGAAAGGGTTTATATATCATGCTAATTTCTTTCGTTATATTCTTTTGTTAAACGACATTTTCGTATGTACTTGCATTCGTGAATAGGATCAAACTATAAAAAAATATTCTGCAATATTTTTTATTAAACTATCTTATTATAATTTTTACACTGCAACCCTTACGGACACACGAAATGACATCTGTGACCCTCGTGGAACATGAGTTTGACACACCTGATGTAGAGTTTAATAATTGAAAGGTTTGAGCAAAGGTTTGTACTGGGACAATCTCACTCGGAGACGAGCAATAATTACACAGAGACTCCACACTACTATAGAACTCCAGTATACGGCATTAAAATTAGTAACAAAATATAGTACAGTATATAATACACATGTATGTAATCAAATAACATTATAAATAAAACCGTAATGTGGGTCATCGTATTCCACATAGTACCCTTAAAAAACTATATCTTAGGGCCACTGTATCGCGCAGTTCTACTGTATCATATAAAAGGAACTTTTTGTGTGTATCTGTTTGTGTGTGCATCCGTTCCTTATAGACTCGAAAACGGCTGGGCCGATTTTTATGAAATTTTACGTAAACATATTTTATGTGCCGGGCAGTGTTCGTAAATAGTTTTTGTATAGGAATAAACATCGATAATCAATAATCAAAAAGTCTGATGGAAAAAGGAACAGGTGATTTTGAATGAAGTTTACGCCTTATACAGCATATTATCACAAGTGCATTTGAAAAGTTTCATTACCGAAAAAGCAAAACGTTTCGGCATATCAGATCAACAGTAAGTTATTTGATATGACAGGGCCGTGTTCGAAATGAATGTTTCTCTTTAGAGCTAATAACTTAAAAGAAATATATTCTGAAATATTTTTATTAAACAATACAATTGTAATTCTTACAGTGCGATCCTCAGAGCAACACGAATTAACATCTGTGCGATTTGTGCAACATAAGTTTGCCATGTCTGATGTAGAGCTGATTTGGACAAAGGGTGAACTGAAACAAGACCACTCAGAGAGTAGGGACAATAACGCAGAGACTACTTCTTTAGTTTTAAATTGAAAAATTGATCAACAAATGCTAGAAAACAATCGTGCAATGGACCTGAGGTAATCTCGTTAGCATTAGACAAAGCCAAACCCTTAGCCAAGAACTTTGCAGTTAATTCTACCCTATGCGACCAAGGCTGCCAACCCCTCGTATTTCCTCCTGTATCAGAAAACACGCTATGCGACATACAAATATCTGTACATGATGTTGCCAAGCTAATCAAACGCATTGCTTTCAGTAGAGCAACTGGCCCTGACGGCATTACCAATTATAATGATTAAAAAGCTTCAACCCGAACTAGTTCCCATACTTACAAAGCTGTTTAAGCCTTGTCTTAAGGAGAATTGCTTTCCAACAGCCTGGAAAATCTCATCAGTATGCCCTGTATTAAATAATTCAGGTGATCGGTTGTCTCCCTCTCAGAACAGATCAATAAGTCTCCTGCGCGTCATGTATAAGTTACTTGAATCTGTGTTAAATAGAGACGTACTAAACCACCTTAGTAAAATACCTTTCTTAGTGGCATGCAATATGGTATCTGTTCTGCTAGATCTACAGCAGATTTGCTTACGGTTATTTCTCATAGAATTAGCGAAACTCTCGATGGAGGCTTCCTTTATTGGGCAATTGCTCTTGACATATCAACAGCCTTTGATAGGGTATGGTATAACGGCCTACTTCACAAGATCTCCAGCTATGGTATTGATGGAAATGTCTTTGCAATTATTAAATAATTTCTCCTTGATAGATTCATAAGCATAATTGTTGGTTGGCAGAAATCAGAAGCTCATGGTATTAATGCGTGAGTTCCTCAGATATCCACCCTGGGTCTAACTCTCTTCCTGATCTACATTAATGATCTTCCAAATCACATCCTTACATCATTCGTAGACATTTTTCTGACGATACTACCATCTATGGAAACACATCAAAGGCCGTAAACGACTACGTTCTCTCTGATTCTCTCTCCTCTAACCTTGAGCATGTGGTACAATGGGGGAAAAGTGGCTGGTTACTTTAATGCATCTAAAACCAAGCTTCTATATTTTTACATCATCAACGTTCTGACCCCCATCTGGCATCAATTGAAATGAGTGGCTCTCGTCTTGGGGAGACGCCATGTTCTGACAAGCTCCTGGGTTTGATTTTTCTCCTGATCTAAAATGGAACACGTACATTAAATCCGTTGCTAAGGTCCCTGGAAAATGGTGGGATCCTTTTATCGATCCAGTAAATATCTACCTGCGGATGCAATTCTCTACCTACATAAGAGTCAGGTACGTCCAAGGATGAAATATTGCTGTCACATCTGGGCAGGAGCTGCCTTGACAAAGTTCAGAATAGACTTCGTAGCATAGTGGGAGGATCCCTTTTCACTTTCCTGCAACCTCTTTCTCATAGAAGAGACTTTGTGAGGCTCTCTCTGTTTTATCTTTATTTTCATGGCAAGTGCTCGTCTGAGCTCAAATCTATGCCCCCCCTTTCGCCAAACATTCATCTGGCTGAAAATCTATCAATAATTTCCGCCACTCTTTATCCGTGTCTAAACCTAAACGTAGATCCATGAACCAAGCTTCTTTCTTAGAACTGCACACCTGTGGAACTCTATTCTGTTTACCTGCTTTCTAGCTGACTATGATACGATGGTCTTCAAGTCTAACATAAACAAGTTCTTGATGAACCGTTATCCTTAAGTAATTCAATTTACCAAATTTCCACTTCTAACGATTACTATGATTTTGTCCTTTTGATCACTGTGCACTCTTATACGCTTATCCTCGAGTGACCTCTCTACCTTGATAAGTGGTGATTTATTTGTTAAAAACAATAATAGGATCTTGCTAGAGGAATGAGCAAAGATTTCAAAGGTTCATCAGAAGTGTGATTGTCCTCAACGAGAAATCAATCGTAAGCAGATACTACAATAACGCAAATCTATCTCAATATGTTGTCAAAAGAGATGGAGAGTACTGGAAATCTGAAGAGACTTGTTGTCACTCAAACTTCAAAGAATGCCACAAGTTGTTCTCAAAGAGATATCTTTGATGATTGCCTGTGTGACTATTTCTAGTTAGTAAATAATGATAATAATATTAATAATACTAATACTAATACTAATAATAATAATAATTATGTCGAAGATACTGACAGCACAACTGATGAACAAATCTACCACTCCCTGAATAACCGTGGACTCATCCCTGAGGAGCAGAAAGGGTGCCAAAAAGAAAAAAGAAGAACACATGACCTGCTATATATAGATGAAAAGATCCTAAACGAGGTAAAAAGGAGGAGAAAATTTAGCCATGGCATGGATCGACTACAAAAAAGCGTACGACAGGATCCCCTAAGCATGGATAATAGAATGCTTAAAAATGTATAAAATATCCAGCGGGATCACCAATGTAATAGAAAACGCAATGAAAACATGGAGACTTGAATTAACAGCTGATGGACAACACATAACAGAAATTAACATACAAAGAGGCATCTTCCAAGGAGACTCACTATCACCACTACTGTTCATCATAGCAATGATGCGCTTGAGCAGTATTATGAGAGAGTACCAAGCCTGATGCAAGTTCTCAAATACAGAGGAAAAAAATGAACCACCTGATGTACATGGACGATCTTAAACTTTTTGCAAGGACCGAAAATGCGCTAGAGACACTAATTAACACTACCAGCATCTTCAGCAATCTATTCAAATGGAATTTGGAATGGAAATGTGCGCACAACTAGTTATAAGAAAGGGAAAAATGGAAACGACAGAATGCATGGAACTACCCAACCAAACAGAAATGAGGGCACTAGGGGAACAAGACGACTATAAATACTTGGGAATTCTGGAAGTGGACACCATCAGAGAAACAGAAATGAAAGGGAAAATTGGAAAGGATTACCCCAGGAGAACAAGAAAACTCCTGGAAACGAAATTATATAGCACAAACCTATAAAAGGTATAAATACATGGGCAGTATCACTAGTAAGGCACTCTGGACCGTTTATAGAGTGGGCAAAAGAAGAACTAAGACAACTCAACCAGAAAACCAGGTAACTCATGACTATACACAATGCACTACACCTAAAGGACAATATTGACAGACTCTACGTAAAAAGGAAATACGGCGGGAGAGGACTGATCTGTATAGAAGACGGTGTGAAGGATACGAAAAAAGAACTAGAAAAATACATAATGCAAGACACGGAAAGGATAATTATGACAGCGAGAGACACAGAAAAAAACAACAAAGCAGAAAACAGAGAGAGACAAATGACAAAACGAGAAAAGAGAAGTGGGAAGAGAAACAACTCCACGGAAGATTCATAAGAATTACAAAAGATGAGAATAACGAAAACACCTGGACATGGATGTGGAAAAGACATATAAATCGAGAAACTGAATCTATAATAACTCCAACACAAGATAACTCGATAAGAACCAACCATATCAAAGCAAGGATCGATAAAACACAAGAAAACAGCAAATGCAGACTCTGTGGACAAAGAGACGAAACGATAAACCGTATAGTAAGTGAATGCAGCAAACTGGCCCAAAAGGAATACAAAAACAGGCATGACAAAGTGGGGAAGGTGGTGCACTGAGAATTGTGCAAACGACTGCATTTTAAGCGTACAGACAAATGGTACAAGCATAAACCCGCAACAGCACTCGAAAACGAGAACCACAAAATCTTATGGGACATGGACATACAGACGGACAAACCCATCCAAGCAAGAAGACCAGATGTCTTAATAATTAACAAGAAAGAAAAAACCTGTCAAATCGTAGACTTTGCAGTCCCAGCTGACCACAGGGTGAGTATGAAAGAAAAGGAGAAACGAAGCAAATACACAGAGCTAGCCAGAGAGTTAAAAGGAATTTGGATGATGAAGAAAATCAAAATAGTACCGATAATAGTAGGAGCACTAGGAAAAATTCCGAAAAAGTTCGAAAATAGAATGTCAGAAATTGGAATCAGAGGAATAACTGCAAAAGTACAACGACTAACAATAATGAAAACGACTGAATTATTACGGAATGCGGAGAATAATACAAGAAGACAATATAATGAATAAGCGTTACAGAGAATGAAGAACACCGAAACTGCTGATCTACAAGTTCTACACCCCCATCATGCACCCCCCATTGTTTCATCACGGTTCCCCCAATAAAAAATGATACCAAACGGCCGAGAAGGGTCAATAAGGATTGAAAGACCGAGGAGCGAGCGCCAACCAGACCTCGGCTGGACAAGCGCAAGGAGAACTGGGACCTTGGGGATGCTGAGTGCCACTCAAATTCCAGTATAAACCAATGCGCCACTACCAGCGAGAAATCAATGGTAAGCGGCTGTTGCGATGATGCAAATTCATTTGCAAGTGCTATCGAAGGAGGTGGAGAGATCTGGACGTCTGGGGAGACTTTTTGTCACTTCGCTTCCAGAAAACACCACAGGTTTCCAATTAGATCATTTGTTGACTTGTGTAAAAGCTCCATGTGAGCCAATAATAATAATAATAATAATAATAATAATAATAATAATAATAATAATAATAACGTGGAGACTAATACATGGGCTACATGCGCAAACCGGCTATATAGCAACTGCTACAGATGTTAAACACAAGAGTGTACTATATGCAATCATTAAAACTGAAAAGGCATATTTGTAATTATAAACTGGCGCCAAACTAAATAATCATGGAAGAATCAAGTAGGATGGAAAGACCGAGAAGAGAAAGCACTAAACAGGCCTCCACTGGTTATCGAGGTAGATGGAGAGTACTTAAAATCTGGGGAGACTTGTTGTCAAGCAGACTTTAGGGAGCACCACAGGTTGTTCTCTCAGAGAATGTTTTGATGCAGGTATGTGGGAAAACTCCTAATAATAATAATAATAATAATAATAATAATAATAATAATAATAATAATAATAATAATAATCTGGAACCTTGGGGAGGCTTATTACCACTGAAGTTTCAGTAAAGACCAATGGTCACTGCAAAGTAGAAATCAATTAAAAGCAGCTGTTGCGATAATGCGCATTTATTTGCAAATGATATCGAAAGAGGTGGATAATATTGGAAAATCTGGGGAGATTTGTTGGGAGATTTGTTGCCACTCAGCTTCCATAGAACACCAATGAGATTTTTTATAACCTGTGTGAAAGCTCCTTGAGAGCACATAATAATACAATCATGGGTTGATGCATTAGTTCAGTTGTTTGAAGGGGTTAAAATGCATCCGATTTTATGTCCCTTTCTTTGTTTATTTATTTGAAATTAAGATTGTTGTTGAATATTCGGCAATGTAGAAAAAATACTTGATAGTTTTAGAGTTTCTTTTTTTATTTCATTTAGTGTTTTCTTTTTAAATAATTTGGAAAACTTCTTTGAAAGTTGGTTAAGGTTTCTCATCTAAAATATATCGGGTTTCTAAATTTACTTTCTAATTTCTTATTTCTTTAGTTTATCGCGATAAGAAGGATCAATCGTTACGAGAGAAAAAATAATTCGCTTGCCCTTTTCAGAAATGGAGGCGGAGATTGTTTAGCTTTGTTTTTGTTGTTTAAACGAGGGAAGAAGAAGAGATAGAAATTACGAAACAAGAGAAACCGGAGAAAAATTATCATTGCTTTAATACATGGTAAAAAAAAAAAAAAAAAGATTTTTTTATGAGTTTTTTTTTTTTTTCTATTTTAATAGAAAATTTAATTAACTTTAGGAAGGTGCTCTGGTTGATATTTTATGAAACACTACAATATATATATATATATATATATATATATAGAGAGAGAGAGAGAGAGAGAGAAGAGGGTGAGAGAGGCATCCACATACAGTACTGTTTCGCAGCTCATCAGTGCGGCTAGACAAGCAACTACCTCAAGCCATTATCGAAACCTGACCGCCTAAACGACAATCGGAGCTTCTAACCGTTTCGCTATTCGGCTTCTGCTATGCGGCAGTGAATTAACAATGCTTTGACATCGTCCAAATATCTAAGCTCAATTTGTTTACACAAAAAGCATCGCTTAATATCCTGATGGTAATTTCTATATCGCTTCCACATATGCTCAACTCAAGATATGGAGCATTATAGTCATCCACATACAGTACTGTTTCGCAGTTTCACAGCTCATCAGTGAGGCTCGACAAGCAACTACCTCAAGCCAAGATCGAAAGTTATATATATATATATATATATATGTATATATATATATATATATATATATATATATATTAGCCTTCTCTATAGTCGTGATGTTGATCCCTGTGACTTTTAGTTAATCCCTCAGCCCAAGGAAAACCTAAGCGGCTGTCGTTATGAAATAATTGACGGGATGAAAGTGGCTGTGACGCGGATGATTTACATGCTTACACAAAACTTCCATTGGACCTTCTAGAAGTTGTTGGTACAGCAAGTGCATTGCAGCCAGAGGAGATTACTTTGAATGGGTACCAGAGTTTCATGTGTGTACTAGCACTACAAAAACCCATACGAAAGGTCTGGAAACTTATTGAAGGCACCTCTGGCAAAACCCAAAAACAACAAGAAAAAATAACTTCATAATTGTATTTTTTCGGATATTACAATTGTTTTGACATCAACCAGACAATCTGAAATTTTATACCATTTAAAAATGTTCGTAGTTACATCTCATCAGATATGTTTGGAAAAAATATAAAGTTATTACGTATCTTGACACATTTTCATTCTGTTAAAATTACATCGGCAGTGATTACCACTTTCTCGTGCCTTTGACATGTCCACCATTTGTGTTAAATAAATTTATATAGGCCCTATTTTCGTATTTTTGTTCTAAATTACAGCGAGAATTGTTAAATTTGGACTATTTTAAAACCGAACAAAAATTCTTAATTAATGAGATTTATGGTTTCATATTTTTAATTTATAATTTTTAATGTTTTATTTGTTAATCAATCTCAAGTAATTTGGTTGTATTTTAACGTTTACTCTGGATTAAAAACTCTCACAAAGAAAGTTTCGTATTTTCTCTAATGGACTGAGGGTACCGGATTGACAGTTTCCTGGCTGCTGTATCCGACTGATAGTACATGGCCCCTAAGTCTTTGGTAGCGCTAGGAGCGGCTGCTCCACTAACAGTTGTATAATATCGGGACGTGTGTAGTGCCGTGTCGCGCATGGAAAGGGACCCTGCACTCATCCCCGGTGATCAGGTTAGCTGAAGATCACATTGAGTTAGAACTTACAATTGGAAAAGAGCGGTTGGGTTTAACAATTGTCTCCCCTTCCTCTTGGGAGGAAGACGACGTGTCTCAAAAATCGAGACTAATAAAATTAAGAGGAACCCGACATGGCAAAAAAAAAAAAAAATCACTTTCCATATTCATCTGCGTCGACATTCTGGAAAGTGAAATAAAGATAATATAAAACACAATCACCGTTTTGGGAGTGAATGCATATTCGTTCAAACAGGTTCCATCCTTCCATTACAAGAACAAGATGAATTCCAAATGGACCAAGATCAAGGATGCATGATAATAAGGTATGTCGAAAATACATATCTAACGCACACAAACACACACACACACATACACACACACACTCGGATATGAAGATTTAGACGAGCATAGCATTGGAACCTCAATAGACTGCAGCAACATAACTTAGAGTTCATATAGTGAAGAACCGCCATAGACATTTAGTGACACGTACACACACTCCGATGAACCCTTCGTTATAAGTACATATCTCTGTATGGTGATATAGTTCACCATTATACAACATATAGACTAGATATTTTTCTGTTAAAAACAGGCAAAAGTTATAATCCGTTGGCGTAGAATATTTATGCCAAATAATAGTTAAATATGGTTAAATTTGTGCTCATTAACCCTATTAATACCTTACTGTGGACTGAACGAATATCATAATACTTATTTAGCTACATCTTACCATAGCAAAATAAGATACTAAATTTCAGCCAAATATGCCCAGCAGTTTCTTATAAAACGTGGAAATGACAGACAGACAAACAGACAGACACACTTAAGAAATATAATCCAGATTATATACTTACTAGTAGTTTCCACAATGGCAATGCACAGTGGTATTCTTTGGAATCTGGGCGACAACATATCTCGCTAGATGTCCAGCTCTCTCACCTTGATCAATAACGGTTACAGATCATTTTGTATTATCGCAATAGCCGTTAACAATTGCCTGTTCAGTGTCGACGATCGTTGGGCTACTCTAAAATTGTAATAATGACAAGTCTCCCCAACATTCCAATGCACTCCACACGATCGCAGTTGGTGAAAGGCCAAGGAGCGGGGAACACAATCCAAAGTGCTTTTCTGATCTTTCATAACGATGTCGTTTATTTACAGGAGAGGCAGGGTCTACCACATTTCTATTCTTTAGGTGGGCAAGGTTGATTTAAATATTTATGGAATTTTCAGTTTCTTTGGACTAGTTTTATCTTCTTCTTATTATTATTATTATTATTATTGTTATTTTTATTACTCGATCATTAAGAGTCCTCAACAGGTCATTATCAGATTTTATGTACTCTCCAACGCTTTCGAAACTCTTTGCAACTGAAGTTTTTGGGACTGTGTTATGTTTGGCCTTTTGGCTACACAGCGTAGTATATGTGTTATGTTGTGGTAGGCAATTCCAAAGGTCTGAACTATTATTATTATTATTGATTCGTTAATTGTTATGTAGAAAAAGATATGCAGAGTGAATGTTTTGAAAGAAAGGAATGTTTAGCTAAAATATTCAAGTTAAAATGTAACAGAGGAATTTTAACTTAGATTTAGGAATGTTTATGAATAAAATATTACAGGGATGATTATGTAATAAAATAGATTTAGAAATTCAATTTAATAAACAACTAGCAGGATCCGTTAACCGGCGTTGTCCAATCGAAGCATGACACCCCCTCGTAAAACATTATACTAAGATTGTTGTTGGTGGTCACTGACGTCCCTGGAGAATTGAGGACACGGCCAGCCGTGGCAAAAATGAAATAACCTGGCTTCCTCTGGCGATTAGTGCTGGTTTGGGGCAGGTATTGTTTAATTCTGTACATTAACTATTTAGAGGGATCGAAATCAGTTGTGGTAGTCCTGGTTGTTTCTGTTTGATTGTTCAATTCTTCCTCTTCTTTTCAAATATTCAACCAATAGCAATAAAATAGACTTCAGTTTTACATCATCTTTTTTTTAAATTTAGAAAAACCAACAACATCCTGTCTTATACATTTAATGAAGGGGTTATCTAAATAATACCGCAATAATTCCATCATGGTAACATTTATCTATAAGAAAAAAAAAACAAAGTTAACGTCTGTACAATCTCGATAATCGGTCAGAAAAAAGGAAATTTGATAAAATATTCCACAGGAAGTAAAAAGTGGTAAACCAGCAAATATATAACAAATAAGTGTTTCTGTAGTCAATGAATTTTACTTTACAACCTACCTTCACATTATTTTGGTGTTTTAACTAATTTGTAAGCGTATATTCAGTTATAAAAGGAAAGCGCGAACATGATAAGTAACGGCTTTGAAGCCTAGATAATAAATGAAAATATGAAATTAAATCAAATTGTCCACGGGAAGAGTAAATATATATATATATATATATATATATATATATATATATATATATATATATATATATATATATACACGTTTTATTTTTTATTACCGTTTTTTTCTGTTCAGTTACATTTTTGTTTCAGCTACTCGGCCGTTTTTTGGCCGTTCTATAGCCTCCTCAGACTTTACAGAAAAGTTCGTTTATGGTGGAATGAAGGAATGAATAATGTCAGGGGAGGGTGCGAGAAAAGCGGAAAGAGAAGAGGGGGAAGATGGGAGGCGGGGTGCTTAGTCGGTCGGTAATGCTTTAGTTTTGAAGTTCAAGAACATTAGGTGGTTGTGGGGGTTCTGAATATGAGAATAGTCAGGTTGCAGCCAATCAGAATGGACGGACTCTGGAAGTGATCCTTTATCATTTATGAATTGGAAATTGGAAGGATTATGTTAGGTCTATGTAGCTATTAGTCAGTTACGATCAGTGGAATCATAGATTCTGTGGAAAATGTAGAATTATTTCCGGTGACAACTGGGGGCCGTGGGAGGACTAAATATGTAGAGAGAAAAATAGGGACTCTTCGTTCTAAAAATATTGCAATTGTAAGGGTGTTGCTCATAGGATGCAATTTAGCATGTCAATATCGCTATTAAATGTGGCTAAAGTGGTGTTCGAAAGTTACATAAGATAGTGGCCATTAGGCTAGATGTATTGAATTTGTAGGTACCATCTGCTGTGGCAACCCCACGCTATTTTGGTCCAGAGGGGAACTTTTGCGGTCATTTTCTTATATACGAGATAAACAATGGAACTGACCTGGTAACAATGAAAGAGTATGTTTATATAGAGAGGTACAATTAAAAGAAGAGAACGAGGGAGTCGTCCACAAGAAGAGGTTAAACTGAACTACCAATAGACGATGGAAGGACTAAAGAAAGAGAAAGCGTTGTAAATATCTGAGGTAAAAACGTAAATGTGAAAATTAGAATAAACGAAGAAAAACAGAAATAACTCAAGTTGTTAGTGCTTCTCAGTGATATTTTTTGCAATATCCAAGAGATGAACGGAGCCAAAGTCAAACGGCTATTGTGGTCTTATTGTTGAACCCTTCCCGAACAAATGACTGTTACATTGTCTCTGTTAGGTGAACACTGTTTTAATATGTGTAAACATGTACGCACACACCCCAACTAAAATGTATAAACACTAGACGATACACGGGCATCAGTTTCATAAACATGTATATATATATATATATATATATATATATATAGAGAGAGAGAGAGAGAGAGAGAGAGACTAGACGTGGATGAACGTACGTGTATTATCTATTTTAACTGTTATGTGACTAGTTTTATCGTGGTGTTCTGTGCAGATGCCAGTAGAGGCTCTGTTTCTCTGTTTATGTATCCTTTTTTTAGCCATGATCAGCTGTTGTCATGATTCTCTTTTCTTATCTGTTTCATAAAATGTCCATGTAGCGTTTTCTATTCCCGTTTTCTTGTATTTTTAATCGTTTTTCTTATCGTTCTTCGTTGCGACGATCAATCTTTACGTGTTCTTAATTATATATTTTTCTAAGTTTTTTTGTTGCGCCTTCTACATTTATTGGCTCTGTTCCCTCTTCGTTTCTTTTCATGTAGAGTCGACCATTATCATATTTCGGGTGTAATGCTTTGTGTATTCTCATTAGTTTTATCGTCTTCTGATCAAGATGCATAACTTCTTCATAGCTCTAGGCTATGAATGGCCTAGGGTGCCTTATGAGCGACACTGTTTAGCTGTTTATTCTTTCATTAAATTTAGTTTTGTTTCTAAGTGTTTCTTTTTCTTCTCATGCACTCTTTCCTCTCTGTAGATTTGATTGGCTGGCTGGTTGTTTTTTGGGTTATTTAATGCCGAATCCAAATATTTTGAAGAAAACTTTTTTAATAGAATATATGTGTTGTCTTCAAGTCGGTCTATATTTAACCTATAGTTGGGACCTTAACAGGTATTACCACTCCGCAAGCTGGAGCCTCACCACTGGATATAGTTACAGATCATATCTAGGACCCTGTAGATTTGATGATGTCTGCTTCCAGAACACCTAAATGTTTGTAATTCTCATATTATTATTATTATTATTATTATTATTATTATTATTATTATTATTATTATTATTATTATTATATGGGAATCTGGGGAGATGTGCTGTTACTCAGATTTAGGAAACACTGCTGATGATTATCTTTGATCCATCATTGAGGATGACTTATGTAAAAACTCCTGGTGTGTATTGAGTAATCTTAATTTATGGACAGGAATTTTCATAAGAACCATTAAAAATATATGCTTATTATCAATAGCAGTAGTAGCAGCAGTAGTAGTAGTAGTAGTACTGGTGATGGTGGTGGTGTTCGTGGTGGTGGTGGTCGCAGCGTTCGTGGTGGTCGTTCTTGTTATCTACTATCAATAACACCGGAAATTCAAATCAACGTTGATTTTTTTTTAATCAAGATATACACGTTTACCAATTTCTTTCAAAAAATAAAATTATCGTTGATTTCGTTATTTTGTGCGTTCTTTTTTCTTTTCCTTTTTTTCCTTTTTTTTTTTTTTTCTTTTTTTCTGTTTTGCTCTCGGGTGGCCATATCAATGTTTAAACGGCGTCGGAGCATCTAAATCACTCATTTCCATTCGTTAAAAGAGTATCACCAAATCTAAATGCGTTGAATATTTGATTTCGTGCGGCTCTAAGAATAAATCCCAACTAAATTAATCCCATAATTTCTTAACTTTTTTTTCCCCAAAAGTAAAGGAGAAAAGAACAAAGAAATGCAAAATCAAATAATTGCCTCACATGTGTTTCACGACTTGCAAAATTTAAGAGTTCTTTTTTTAACTCTATCAACGCATCTCCGGAAGAGGCTCTGTCGGTCAGATCATTTGTGTTCATGAATTAGATAGAGTACGTTCGTCGTTCTATAATGCTTTACATGCATTTAACGCATCTCTACGAAGGTATGATAACCGGTCGGTTCTATCCGTTTGTAAGCGCTATTTATATGTATGTAGTTTGTACAAGTTAACGCCATTTAGCTTATGATTATAAAATATTCTCGACAACAGGGAGCGTAACATAGTGGCATGTTTTGTGAACATTACCATTCAGGCACCGAAACTATTCTATACCCAAAAGAAAAAAAAAACTCAAATTTAAAACTTTGAATTTTTTTTTTTGGGGGGGGATATAGAATAGTTTTGGTGCCTTAATGGTAATGTTTACATTATATATATATATATATATATATATATATATATATATATATATATATATATATATATATGTATATAGCTCCAGATAGATTATATATATATATATATATATATATATATATATATATATATATATATATATATATATATATATATATATATATATAATCTATCTGGAGCTGTCCGGAAATATTTACTTTTATTTTCTGACCCCGTCCTTTTTACACTGTCTCTTTTTGCTATAGGTCTTATATGACGTCATTTATGACGTCACTATTTATAGCATTATCATATATGATATATTTTCTAGGACGTCATATATGGCGTGTACTGCACGTATAAAATATATATATATATATATATATATATATATATATATATATATATATATATATATATATATATATATACACCTGAATGTCTCTCTGTGTGTATGTGTGTGTCTGGTCACGAATAGGCTCCTATATGGTTGACTATTTTTACAAAATGATTATATATAATGATAGAAGATGTATCGAGACACAGGACTGGGTATGTTTGATCTGGCAGAACGGTGGTTCATTAAAATTGTGGGATCTTCGTTCGCGCCTGGTCCACAAAGTATGGAAATAAAAAAATTTAAATTAAAAAGAAAGTTTACAAGTGTTTTTGATATATATGTACATAAGAATACTTTTATAAGTATGTTTTAACTTAAATAAGGACGGTATGATAAAAGTGTGTGGGGGGGGGTCTGCGTTCGCGCCTGGCCTCTATAGAATGGACATGGGCGCAAACTTTAAGAAAGACTTTTCATATCTATCTGCGTAAGTATACTTTGATAATTATGTTCCAGTTTGAAGAAATATGGTATAACAAAATTATGGGGTGTTGCTTCACGCCTGACCTCCATAGAATGGAAATGTGGCACAAAGTTTAACAAGGTTTTTTTAATATAGATCCACAGAATAGTGTGATAAGTGTTTCAGTGTTAATAGGTGTGATATAATAAATTATGGGGTTTATCTATTTTATTTTTACTTTCCTTATATGTTGCTTTGGTTTTGATACCCCCAAATTCAAAGCTATCTCGTTACAACCCTTCCTTTTCATAACCTATTATACTTTCATGAACCAGAGTCCATTTTCTGTAGGCTGTTTTTGAACGCAGTCAACGACGGTTTCTTATATATATATATATATATATATATATATATATATATATATATATATATATATATATATATATATATATATATACATACATATATATATATATATATATATATATATATATAAGAAAGGCCACCACCAACTGCTATGTATTTTTAACATTATTTTATTATTCCGTCTTTTGATTTTTCATATAAAAAGGATCATATTTAGATCATTGTAATAATGTTTTGAAATCATGGAAATAGTTTTTTACGCGTTTCAGACGTTCTGTGTAGCGTGCTCTTCAGAAATTATTTAAAATGTAAAACATTTAAAATATATTTAAAATGTGTTCAGAATGTATAAAAGCATTTTCGCAGTCCATTTTTGGTTACATTTTTCCCGTGCGGATGAAATGTCTGTAAATGATTCCAAATATCTTCATGTGTGTGTTCCAATACGACCCTTCTTATTGGGGTCAGATTATGGTCATTCCCTCTTTTGCTGTCCACTCTCTCTTCTTCTTCTTTTCCTACTTTTTATTCATTTTTTAATTTTTTTATGTTTTTTTATTTTTTATTTTTTTATTATTACTTGGGTGGAAGTGAGGGCCGCGTTGGTACTTGGTCAGGTGGGTGCGTAGGGGTGTGTGGGTGTGTGTGTGTGTGTGCGTGTGTTTTTCCTTGTATTGGCTCGTAGAATGTATACGTGTATTAGTTTTATCCAAGGCATGAAAATCTTTAAACAAAATGTTCTTACTATATATAAATTTCAAATTGAACCTTTATTTTTAAATAAAGGTTCAATTTGAAATTTATTTATATTGAAAGTGCACTTTTATAAAGTTTACAAAGTAAGGTAAAAAAATTTTATTTAAATTGAATCAAAAAATAACCTTGGATTTATTTTAACAATTTTCATGCCTTGGATGAAATGCTTTACTTACTTGTATCTTATCTTTTTAAGATTATATTGTAAAACTCTCCTTCTCTCTATTTTATTTTTCCTTACATCACAACTCATTTTTGCAACCCCTCTTTGTATTATTACAGTTGCAGAACACCCACATGTTTGTAAGTCTCATATTATCATTATTATTATTATTATTATTATTATTATTGTTGTGGTTGTTTTTGTTGGTATTAATATATGGAAATCTAGGGAGAGGTGCTTTTACTCGGACTCCAGTCTCTGTTTAAGTTTGTATTTCTCTTCACAACAAAACTCCCTTTTGCAACTTCTCTTAGTATTATTACAGGTCTGAATATTCTCTCTGTTTCAGTTTGTATTTCTCCTCACACCACAACTCATTTTTACAGCCCCCTCTTTGTAATACAGGTCTGAATAAGGAGAAAATCTGAATTTTTTTAACAAAAACTGTAAAATAACTTTTTTTAGATTAAATTTTTTAAACTTCTTTCAGAATAGATAATCTTTAAAATTTAATAAAAAAATATTGTTTATAGGTTTCTTTAACAAATATTCAGTACATAACGAGAAAATAGAGATGAAAATTTAAAAAGTACTATAAAACTGGTTACAGTCAATAGTAGTCCTCGCCAGCGAAAGTCTTTGTTATTGTTATTCTATTATTATTATTATTATTATTATTATTATTATTATTATTATTATTATTTAAGATATATTGTGTCCTGCTCTTTCGCGCGGGGACTAATATACATATATATATATATATATATATATATATATATATGTATGTATATATAATATGACGTCATATATGAAGTATAGTATGAGCAAACAAACAAACAAACGGACAAATATGCGACTTCACGATTATGAAGAGAAAACTTGTTTTTTAATGGTCATGACTAAAAGCAAAAATATCTATTGTATATGTAACATAACGCTGTCTTTGTTTTAAATATACAAAGTTCCATCCTCTTTTCTTAAAAAAAATAAATCCTTTGATAAGCTCTTGTATAGTGATGGCGAAACCGGCTTGCTGACTTCTTTTATTTACCTTTTATATTTAATCACGAATATATTTAAAATGAGTCCTGCCTCCGTAATTACAACAATATATATATATATATATATATATATATATATATATATATATATATATATATATATATATATGTATATATACGAGAGGCATTCCAAATGTAATGCACTCTATTTTATTCCGTCCAAATAATGGATGAAATAGCAGTGTTATAATGATTGGATTTAAGCATTCATTATCTGAAATCTTCATTTCTCTGTTGCATATATTGACGGTGTGAGACTAAGAGAGAAACGTCTGACATGCGCGTGAGTCAGAAGCAAAGATGCATCATTGAATTCCTAACAAAAGTTGAGAATGGTAGTCACTATGTAGAAACAGAGATTCATGTAACACAAATGGTCGCTCGTTTTATGATACCACTTTCGTGTTCGTAGATCTTCAACTTTGTACTGGTGCTACCAGATTAGGCTGTCTGAATATAATCGCTTCCTGAGACGCAATGCTCCTAACACCGATGCTTTTTGTTTTTCTACTTCCTTTTGCAAAACGTTATTATGTTCTGCAAAACCAAAAACAAACCCCTACTTTTCCCCCGTTCCCTTTTTCCCCATTTCCCTTCTCTCTTTCTATCTCTCCCACTTCCTGACTGTTTTCCTAATTTAAAATGTACCAAACATTACTACTGTAACTCTTTTCTTTATCCCATTGAAAACATATTGCAAAACTCATTCATGTTGTGCAGGACAGGGAACAAAACTGATAAAATCCATTATAAAACAGCCACACCAAACCAAACATACAAACTAGCAAATGAAAATAGAAAGAGCTTGAAGAATTATAAACCTTCTACAAAATAACTGAATGCAACATTAATATTATTTCCTAAATAACTGGATTCGGCATTAAATAACTCGAAATGATGTTACATGCAATAAAACAAAACAACTAAACTAAACTCTTCAAATAAATATTTAAAGATATAAAGTACTTGAAGCATAAAAACTCTTTCTAGAATAATGTGATTCGGCATTAATTAACCAAAATGGTTGATATGCCGTAAAATAAAACAACCAAATCAAACCAAACCATCAGCTTTGTGAGTTAAAAAAAATGAGAGGCATAACTTTTGAAACGATCCTTATCAGATCAGACAATGCGCGCTGCGGACGTCTATGTATATCTATCTATCATCGCTGGCAAAAGTGCATTGAAAATGGTCGTGACGATGTAGTAAAATAAATTCTGAAGCACAAAATATCACTCGTTTTAATAGTTCCATGCCCATTTTAGTAACTCTTTTTGAGTTAATAAAATATAGGAGGATTTACTTTAAAAACAACCCTCGTACATACCAGGGCAAGGTATCGGACTGAGGCGGTCTGACTAATCTAGCTCAAATGATATAAAGTGCAAAAAATAAGTAATAAAGGTTGGGGGACAGTCTGTTGACTAAAATAGTGATTTAAACATCGTAAGAAATGCCAGATGGAAAATACAATCATTTGCAAACGGAAAGTTGATTCCGATAAGAAAAAAAAAATGAGAAACACGGAATAATTTCGATATTGAAATCATTGTAACAAATTATACACACCCAGCCTGTGATGACAGTGGGGAATCAAAAGGGGTTGTAGGTCATGGTTTACAGGAATTACAACAATTTATAACGGAATTTTCAAGGATTCGTTTATTTTATATAGGGTCGGAGATCAGAAGTATTAAAAAAAAAAGTCGATAAAATAGAAACCTAATTCCCTTTTCCAAATGGTCAATATCATACGAAATAGACAGTAAATAAACCAGCTGATCGCGAAAACCAGAAAAAAATATCAATTGGTGGGATAAAACGTTCAAGGCACGTGCTCAGGGTAGTAGGGTTTATTGGTGTACAATTGGACTAGCATATCAGAAAAGCGCTGGATAAAATCATAGCGTCTGGAAACGGCACTAAATTATTTAAGCAGAAAGGGGGAGTTGGAAAAGTACTTAACTTTCTCATAACGGAATTACGAAATCCAATGAATTAAAATATTAAAATTAGATGGATGAACGGATGGTGACGGTAAGACATTGATCGAACCTATCAATTTCCAGTGCAACCTAGGCTCAATTACGATATAACCCCGAACTTTTCATCTTTGTGGACGAAGAGACTTCTACAGCAAAGGAGAAAAATAGCATCAAGAAATGCTCAATCGAACAAGACCTTGGATCTACTATTTTTAAAACTAATCATGTGACAAGCAGAATTTTGAGCGAGAAAAAACGTCGCCGAATTTTTCGCGTCGATTCCGATGAAAATGTAAGTTAGGTATAGCATTTGAGTTTTATTTCTTAGAATTCTGACTGTTTTAATTATTGATCTGCGTTGTATAGACTCAATCATCCCTTTGATTCAAATTTCTCCTAACATTCTCCAGTTTTCCCAGACTGTCCCTAGCGCTTCTAGAGAGTTGGGAGTTATAGTAATTTCTTTACATCTCGTATCTCAGTAAGTCTCGCGACGAGTTCTATACATCTCCTTCGCTGCTTTTTTCTTCTTTTTTTTTACCTGCCTGATTTTAAAACAATGAAATGCTGAAACTGCTTTGTATACAATTTTCTGTGCCTGCTCTCTTGGCTTATATTAGTGTCTGCACTACATGTCTTCCTGTTTAAGGTGCAGGATACATACTTTGTATATAAAGCTGTTACAGCATCTCATCATTATAGAAGTTTGCATAGGTGTTCAAAATATAGATTTGTAGATTTGTACAGATTACGATGAATTATTTTAGACATATATACTTCATGTCACGTTGTTGTTTTCTCTTTAGACCCAAACGTACGTAGAGACACTCGCAAATTATGTTCTTTATTTTAAACTCTAAATGCTGACACGTATTTAACACAATTACGTTCTCTCTTTCTGTCACCCACATTGGCCGGCTATCATTACATGACACCAAACATAAATGGCAGTCAATACACAACATCAGACACGGCTGGATGTCAACACACGGCACCAAACACAGCTGGCTCTCAATTGAAGGAAGAAAAGGAAGAGTCGGTGTGGGCTTGCCGAGCGTAACATTTCACACGTCTTCTTTCTTCTCGTTTTTCTCTGCTCCTTTCTTTTCGATCTTAATCCATATGTATGAATTTGAGATCTTAACGTCACACTATACCCTAAACTGTGTACGTTAATATGTAACAGCATTAATAAAAATAAAATTACAATCCGAATATAAGCACGTCATTGTAAATGATACCAAGAATAATAGTTTTTTATTTCAAATATATCAACGCTGAGAAACGTTTGTAAAATCGAATGTTTACGGTGGAATGTACCAGGAATGTTAATTTGATTAAGTGTAATTTAGAAACAAGTTTAGAATTTTAGTATTGAAAAGTTGATAGATAAACATGAATACGTGACAAACATTACGCGACGATCATGAGTAATACGTGTTGATTACGTCATTAGATATGTTTTGTGCACGTAAGTTTTAGTTACTTGAGAGTCAGAGTTTGGAAAAGACAGTCGAAAGACGGTGACCGCTTGGTAATGGCTCGGAAAATACGAAGAAGTTATATGGTCAACGTAGATAATGTAACTTATCAATAGGGAAATAGCCGAAATAAAGTTGCTGAAAATACAAACGAAACTTCCGGTTTCTTTGGGTTGAGTTTTATAGCAGTTTTTCCAAGACCGTCAAAACAAGTCCAAGGTGGACTAGGTAGTGTTTCCTATTGTCCGATGTTAAATACCCGGAGAATTGAGTTCAGTCCTTTATATTTTCGCGTGTTATATATCCTGTCATAAATGTTATATGAATTCAACATCTGAGAGACGATCACAACACATATTACGTTACATATATACACATTTAACGCGTATTAAAGACATGTCAGACACTGCATTACATAAACTTTGTGTATACACTCGTTATATATAAACGAGTATACAACAATTATATCATTTTATTTTGAATAACAAAGAAATTATAAGTCGGAATCTACTTTAAAATGATTATGTTGTAGGAATGAACTAAAACCAAATATGATGTCACGTGGCTAAAAGTGAGAAGTTTGTTGAAAAGACACTCTTGGGGGGGGGCAAACAGGCTGATAGATGAACAAAATCATGAAAATAGAGAACGCCAACGTTGTAAGAAATGCCAGATAGAAAATACAATCATTAGCGAAAGGGGAGTTGACTGTGATAAGAAAAAAATGACGCTGAATTATTTCAATAATAGAATTATTGTGATGGATGATAAACACCCAGTTTGTGATGAAGGTAAGGAAGCTAAAAAGGCTGGAGATAGTGGGTGGCTTGAATTACACCAATTTATACTGGTATTTTCAAAGATCTGTTTATTCTTGTATGGTCAGAGATCATACGTATTAAAACAACGTCGATAACATGGAAACCTAATCTCTCTTTTCATAATAATCAGGATCATTAGAGATATACAATAAATATGCCAGCTGACAAAATCGTTAATTGACAGGGGACACCTTCCAAACCACGTGTTTGAGGTGATGAACTTCTTTGGTGTACAGTCGAACTGATATATCAAAATGGGCTTCATTAAAACATAGTGTCTGGCAACGAGGGGAATAGAAAAAATACCTAGAAAATTCTATTGGCCTAACCATTTTTTCTTTATCCTCTCTCTCGCTCGCTCTCTCACTCTCTCCCTCTCTCTCTCTCTCTCACACACACACACAGATGTTTCTCAGAATTGCCTGATCTATTCTCTCTGTTCCAGCCCCTTTAACTCGTAAATTTAGTAGTCTCCATCAATTCACTATTTTAATATTTCATTGTAATACAGCTTCCTAGTCCAACAGCTTCTATATCACTATCAGCCGGTCACTGAGGTGTGACCGACAGACGTGTTATAGTAAATGTCTTAAAGCGGTCTCATGAAGATATGAGGATGGGCCAGTCATTAGGGTCTGTGTAGCAAGAAGAAAATCATACCTGAGATGTTGGATCTGCGTGTGGCTCCTTTCTTTTCTCAAGATGATCTCTTCACCCTGGTGGCATTCTGGTGGGAATCTTCATTTCTTTTCCTCAGGGCCGCCTTTCAACAAGACATTTATGAAGGCATTTATGGCAGACACAAGAAAAACGACACGCGACACAATTGTAATATACATAAGGTATAACTAACTATTTTATTTTACATTAGAGATACAATATATATTACAAAAGAAAACAATTTAAAAGTGGACAATAGGCTTTTCAAAGCTAACTAACTTACCCTAACTAGTGTTGAGGGAGGGGGTGCCCCCCTCATTTATGGAGAGACAGACTATGCGTCCTCACATCATGGTGGTCGTGCAGGAAAAAAGACAGAAAGATAGCAAGGGAATTATGGGAAGGGATTTCTTTGTATCTCTACGCCCATGGGCAAATTACCGCCCGTCCATGCTGCAGAGTGTGTTAGAAACAGTGGCACAAGGAAATAGTGCCACACTTCTTTTCAAGAAAGAACTCTCTCTCTCTCGCTTTCTTTCTTTCTCTTTCTATCTTTCCTGTTTTAAGATTTACTTTAAAACCTTGGCATTTATCTTTCCTTTTTGTTAGCCCCTTACATCAAGTGGTTTCACACCTTGTGTGGAGGGATTCCAATAAAAATGAAAGCACGCACAGGAAGAACGACCGCCAACCAGTATTCTGAGTAACACTTGTGAACTTAAAGGTTTCTATTATAATCTGAGTAATTTGATGATTCGACGTAGAACAGAAATCTGAGAACGCAATAGTAGTAGTATTTTACCTTTTTGACCTAATAAGTGTAAGTACACCTGCATTTTGAGTACTAGAAACAACATAGAGGGAATCTTTTTTTCTTTTTTCTATTTTCTTCTACAAAAGCCTGAACGCGCATGTTTATATAAACACACACCCACACACACACACACACACCCACACACACACACACACACATATATATATATATATATATATATATATATATATATATATATATATATATGAGCATACAGTTAATGAAATATGTTAAAAAACACTTTGAAATGAGTTAAAAACATATTTAATTTGAAAAGGAAACACTAGATAAATGGATAGTCCTTAATCCGCGGAGTTTCGAAGAAATACTCTCCTTGTCATCAGAGGGTAGGAATTAGCAAAATGCAGGATCGGATTTTGCATGCAGAAGTATTTGATCAAAGATCTTACTTGAAAACAAAATAAGTTAAGCAGAGGGAATATGGTAAAGAAAAAGGTGATTACACATTAATGGATAGTCTGGTGGAAAATAAAAAAATCCAACCGATATATATATATATATATATATATATATATATATATAACCTTACTGATAAGCTTTGAAACAGCGAAACAGTACTGTATATGGATCACTAAAATGCTCCTTATCTTGAGTTGAGCATATTGAGAAGTGATACACGAATTACCATTAGCGTATAAAGCGATCCTCTTTGTGTAAACAAATCGAGCAGAGGTAGTTCGGACGATGTCAAAACATCGTTAAACTCATGACTCACACAGCAGCCGCCGATAGCGAAATGGTTAGGAGCCTTGACTGTCGTACAGACGGTCAGGTTTCAATCCTGGCTTGAGGTAGTTGCCTGCCTAGCCACACTGATGAGTAGCAAAACAGTACGTATGTGGATGACTATATATATATATATATAAATATATATATATATATATATATATATATACACACACAAAGCTTTCGTCAACAGAATTTGTTCAGAGTAAAATATGTTTGCTCTTTTGGCGAAGGTGGAGATATAAATCTGTTCTCAATTCTATCATAGCACGCATCAAAGTTTCTTGACTAACGGGCAGACGAGGACAGAGGTCGAAATTCGTGGGTGTGGCTTTTCGACTTTCAACTAATCTGTTCGATACACATTCGTCTGCGCACACTTTAAATTGTGTACTTAGTCTAACACGTGCCATTATATATACATATATATATATATATATATATATATATATATATATGTATAATTCAAAGGATGCGTAAAAGAGGTTAATAGCATTGATTCTGACTTACGCACCCTTCTATTGAATCGAGTTTGTTAGTGCTATAGTACTCTATCTTTTATATATTAAAAGGGGCACGGTGTCACTACCCTACCTCAGCGTAGTGTAAACTGGAGACGTCTGGTTGTACTTATGTTACGCTCACTTCGCTTTTGGCATTTTTTAGATTGACATAAAGTAAAAAAAAAGCGCTGTCTTTGTTGGTTATAACTGTGAATGCAAAACCACGCATAAAAACAATTTCTAATGCAAAATAATGTTTTATTCTAGTGTAGGACTCTATTTTGAGTTTATTATCTAAACAGTGGCAACACAAGAATATATATATATATATATATATATATATATATATATATATATATATATATATATATATGCTAGCAAAAGTACCCGTCGTTGACTGGGTTCAAAAACAGCCTACAGAAAATGGATTCTGATTTATGAAAGTATAATAGGTTATGAAAAGGAAGGGTTGTACAGAGATAGCTTCGAATTTGGGGGTATCAAAACCAAAGCAAAATATAAGGAAAGTAAAAATAAAATAGATAACCCCCATAATTTATTATACCATATCTTTTCACACTGAAACACTTATCACAATATTCTGTGGATCTATATAAAAAAAAAACCTTGTTAAACTTTGTGGCATATTTCCATTCTATGGAGGTCAGGTGAGAACAAACACCCCGTAAATTTATCATACCATATTTCCTTAAACTGAAACATAATTATCTAAGTATACTTACGCAGATAGATATGAAAAATCTTTATTAAAGTGTGTGTCTATTTCCATGTTATGGAGGGCAGGCGCGAACGCAAACCCCACGATGTTATTATACCATCCCTATTTAAGTTAAAACATACTTATCAAAGTATTATTATGTACATCTATATCAAAAACACTTGTAAACGATTTTCTTTTAATTTTATTTTTTTTATATCAATACTTTGTGGACCAGGCGCGAACGCAGACCCCAGAATTTTAATGAACCACCGTTCTGCCAGATCCAACATACCCACTCCTGTGTCTCGATACATCTTCTATCATTATATGTAATCAGCTTTTTAAAATAGTCAACCATATAGGAGCCTATTCGTGACCACACACACACACACACACACACACACACACACACACACACACATTTAGCTTTATATTATAGATATAATTTGTCAATCGTTATATTGCAGATTATACAAATATCAATATTTCACTAAATATACACCAGAAAAACATAAAACTTATATCAGCAAAGTGCTGCTTTAATATTATTTCCCAAAATGTTATTCAAATTCACGCGATATTCACGAAGGTATGACATTTTATTCTTTATCAAGGAATTTCCACTGGCCCTTGCCTTATTGCTAGTCTCTTGAAATCTTGTTTTAGGGGAAAAATACAATGTCTAATCACGAAAACTTTATTTTTTAATTATATTTTTCTGTCAAAAAATAATAAACAAAAGCACATCCTGGTTGCTTAGCCTCAAATAAATTAATTATTTATCGACATATCCACCATTTTTTTAAATAACTTTAAACAACCAATGAGGAAGTGAACTGTGTGATCAGAAAAGAGTTATGGCTCTGGCGACATGAACTATTTTCCTCCACAGAGCATCTTTTCAAGTAAAGTACGCTTTAATATGATACTTTAATCCATCCAGATTTAGTACATATTATTATAGAGTCGTAATTTCAAATAAAAAACAAAAATCATGTATTTGGGTGCCATTAGCTAGAATCGAAACCAAAACTGTAGCATTCAAAGCTGGTGAGGTTACCACTGTAGCGATAAATATTAAAAATAAACTAAGATGAATCTGCAAAATGTTTAACGATTTTTTCAATTTCTACACATTTTTGGACCCTTAAAAATAATTCTAACCGGCTAAACACCCATTAAAGTACGGTCCGTAAAATACTTCAATATTTGTGGCCCTTAGCGCCGCTCTGTGACTTTTACTTTCGGAGAAAATAGAGTTTTAAAATTTGGTGGCAGACAGCAGACAAACAGGCAGACAAACAGACAGACATATAGCCATTTATATATTAGATGAAAAACAAAGCCGTTAGAAGCAAAGTTTATTTTCTAGAGCGCTCCAGATGTGTAACGAATTATCACAATGCTACTTACCAGCCAAGGGCAACATGGTTGTCTTCGAGTCTAATGAAAACAAATACATATAGAGTTGTCTTCTTCGATAAACAATTGTTCCCAAGAAATGCGATGTCCATTTTTCCGGTTATTTGCGTAGTGGTGCTCACTGTCCAACCGATTATCTCTTCATTTTTTTATTGTCCAGTGATCTTAATAAACGGTGATCATTGTTAAAAGTTTCATTTTTACATTTTAATTTAAATTCTTTTCGGTGATATCCGCCTTCATCAGTGATGGTTAGTGTTGTTTCATGTTTTATAACATCTTTGGAATATGTATATATGCACACACACATACACACACACACACACACACATATATATATATATATATATATATATGTATATACATATGTACATATATTATTTTTAAAATGTAATTATCCACTGACACGTGTTTCGTCGTCTACGACTCATCAGAGTGGCTGTATCTAGCAAGATTCGAAATCGCTAGATACAGCCACTCTGACGAGTCGTAGACGACGAAACACGTGTCAGTGGATAATTATATTTTAAAAATAATATATATACCGCTCCCCATGTGGAGGTACCAAATTGGTTAAAAAGGGAAAATTATTCCCAACTCGCATTTAGGTGAAAATGCACTTTCATAAATAATTGAATTCGTTCAAAAACATATCGCTAAAACCAAAACAAAACAACTTATATATATATATATATATATATATATATATATATATATATATATATATATATATATATATATATATGAATATAATTTTTTGAGTATATAATTTTATTTAACATTTAAATAATACTGGGCGCTATGCCATTATTATTTATCGTTGAGATATATTTTTTATTTTTTATTTATATTACTAAAGGAAAAGGGAGTTGCAATAAAGGGAAACAATGACACACGTTGAAACTATATATATGTATATATATATATATATATATATATATATATATATATTAGTGATGTGACGATTCCAGTAATTTTCCTTTAAAATTACCGATTCCATATTAAATTAAATTCCCGATTCCGATACAATTACCTAGTCCGATTCTTTATAAATCCCTAAATATTTAACTATAAAAGTGTTATTTTGTTTCCGATTACGGTAAAAAAAAAAAACACATCTTAAATATGCCTATATTTTCTCAAACGTAAAAAAAACACACTTGTGAGGGGGTTGTCCTAGAGATTTTAGTAAAACTGGAAGTTTAAATCAATAAATATTCATCATTTTATTATTACTAGTTGCCGTGGAAGATGTTTCTTAAATAAAAATCAAATAAATAATGATACTTTTAGGAATCGACTTCGGCATCGGAGAATAGGCTCAATTTTTTTCGATTCTGATACCGATTCCGATACCTCAAAAAGCTCCGATTTTTTCGATTCCCGAATACGATGTCTATTAATCGTCCCAACACTAATATATATATATATATATATAAAATTTCGATTGCAGTAATTCCTCTGTGGACCAAATTACCGTAGGGCTGCAACGACAGATCCCACATAAAAAGTTATTGTGTCTAGACGATTTCCCACTATATTGTGTAACTTTACAACTTCATTATAGACAGATTTAGACCTCATAATCAAATACAACAATTCATCCTAGGAGGGAAATCATCACTATCGCCATTATTATTAGAGGAAATAGTTTCTATTTTTCCCATCTAATTCATAACTGCTCTAACCACTCCCACTCTACACCGCGTAAAATTACACACAGTAGACTTGTATTGCCCAGTCACTCTTATTAACTGAATCATAAACTCATTAAAATAACATTCACTTCCGATTCGCCTCCGTAAATTCCACTCTTTCTCATTGGATGCCTGCTGTAATTCACTTATTCCAGATTTTAAACCTTTTACGAAACGAACGCACACGTATTATACAACATGGCGTCTGCAAGACAAGCGTTACACACAATTGTTATACACATGACACCAGCATTACGTGTAGATTCTTTACTTCTTGGCCGCTGGTATATATTTAAACAAA
>NC_136504.1:31264333-31276833 GCF_053919585.1 Euprymna scolopes
CGTAAAAATAGAAACAAATATGAAGACATACAACAGTTAACATTTGTTTAATTCGTTGAGGAGATGGGGTGGACAAGGGTGATCTGATTCAAATTCAGAAAGAACTTAGCCGGCGCCATGGTGGCTGCTCTCGGTATGGTGACGAACCCGAAATTCGTGTGCACCATCCCTGGGTGAGGGAGTTTATGAAGATCTGCACAAAATTTGACCTTAAACTTTGACACTAATCATTGGTAAATGGTGTGCTGGGTCATCCTGTAGGAGAGTATGTATACACAGGCTATGTCCTTGACTTTTGATTTTTTACATTAAAAAATAGTGTGCACCATCCTTAGGTGGAGGACCATCATCATATGAGGTTTGGTGAAGATCTGGCCAGTGTTGTGGATTGTAAGAGAAAAAAATACACATTGTTGGTGACTACACCCTTATTTAAATATATATATATATATATATATATATATATATATATATATATATGCATCTCTCTCTTTCTCTTTCTCTCCTCTCTCTCTCTCTCTATATATATATATAATATATATATATATATATATATATATATAGAGAGAGAGAGAGAGAGAGAGAGAGAGAGAGAGAGAGTCTGTAATCTTGACCTTTTATTTTAACCTTAAAAATAGTGTGCACTATCCTGAGGTGGGGAATTATCATAATGTCAGATTTTGTCATGATCCGCCCAGTGGTGGAGGCTGTAGGAGAGTTATTGACACAAATACACGCGCTTGCGCTACAGCTACTAATTTGTATATAGAGATATATTCGAAAATAAATGCCACTTCTTTTTATTCCGCCCGAATTGGTTCAGAGAGGATTTCAAAATGCATTGTTATGATGACTAAATTTGTGCATCCATGATCTGAAAGTTATATTTCTCCGTTGTAGATATTGACGATGTAATGTTCTAAGAAAGCAACCCCTGTCATGGGCGTGCGTCAGAAACAGATCTGCGACATTGAATTCATGACCGAACTGTATTGAAAATGGCGGTGATTATATAGATTAAAAAATTCCAGAGCACAACTGGTTGCTCACTTTAACGTCGTCGTAGCTCTTAAACTTTCTGAGTTAAAAAATAGGAGGCTTTAATTTTGGCACGACTCTTTCTCTCTCTCTCTCTCTCTCTCTCTCTCTCTCTCTCTCTCTCTCTCTCCATAATTATATATATATATATATATATATATATATATATATATATATATATATATATATATATACTAGCAAAAGTCCCCGTCATTGACTGGGTTCAAAAACAGCCTACAGAAAATGGATTCTGATTTATGGAAGTATGATAGGTTATGAAAAGGAATGGTTGTACAGAGATAGCTTCGAATTTGGGGTTATCAAAACCAAAGCAAAATCTCATGAAAGTAAGAATAAAATAGATAAACCCCATAATTTATTATACCATACCTGTTCACACTGAAACATTTATCACGATAATCTGTGGATCTATATAAAAAAAAAACTTGTTAAACTTTGTGGCATATTTCCATTCTATGGAGGTCAGGTGCGAACGAACACTCCATAACTTTATTATACCATATTTCTTCAAACTGAAACATAATTATCAAAGTATACTTACGCAGATAGATATAAAAAGGCTTTATTAAAGTGTGTGCCTATTTCCATTCCATGGAGGCCAGGCGCGAACGCAGCCCCCACAATTTTATTATACCATCCCTATCTAAGATAAAACATACTTATCAAAGTATTATTATTTGCATCTATATCAAAAACACTTGTAAACGTTTTTTTTTTTTTTTTAATTTTTACTTCCATACTTTGTGGACCAGGCGCGAACGCAGACCCCAGAATTTTAATGAACCACCGTTCTGCCAGATCAAACATACCCATTCCTGTGTCTGAATACATCTTCTATCATTACATGTAATCAGTTTTTTAAAATAGTCAACCATATAGGAGCCCATTCATGACCACACATACACACACACACGCGCGCGTGCGCGCGGGCACACACACACACATTCAACTTTATATTATAGATACACATGCGAGTTTATATGTTTTTGTCTTTATGTGTATATTACGGGAGAGGACCTGTAGCTGTTCATTTTTCTGTTGCTCTAAGCAGGTATAAAGACGCCAAACAAGTTAAGAAATGTCTTTCTTGGCGCCGATTTTCTCTTTTCCTTTGGGTGACAAAAGTTACGTTCATGCGCACCAAGTAAAACACACCCATAAATAACAAAAAAAAAATGTATGCACAAACACGTATTCACATATATACGTATACCATCGTCGCGTACAGACACATACGCGTCTATACACATTTTTTTTTTTTTACTTATTACAATCATTTAGAAGCTGTTAATTTTAAATTCACCAGTCTGATGTAATTAAGCAAAAACATGAAAGTTTGAAATACATCGCAATATGTTTAATAATAATTATAAGCAACAGTTTAACATTATACATAAGATTTCAATGCACTTCTGCAGTTATTGAACTGAATTTCCGGAAATGTTGGCTCGGGCTCGCCCGGCAGAGTATGTAAACAGCCGGAATACGTCGAGTACTAATCAAACTGGAAAACGTTAAACAAAAAAAATATAATTTATCGGATATTAATTACATTTTTTCTCTATCTCTACTATAATATAAAAATCACTTCGCGTGTGCGTTTGAGTCCCTTTCTCATAGGTTCCTGAGCATATCTTTTGCAAATTTCACACAAAGTTAATTCATATGTCTGGCAGTGTTCTTAGATATGTTTAGCACAGAAATTCATATTTCTTTTAGATTTTCTTTCTTATAGATAAAAAGAAGAATTTTACAGCGGAATATTTTACGCTACACGAGCAAGGGAGCTAATAAAATCTTTGCAAATGATTTCCTCTTTAACAAGAAAAGCAGAATTATTGACATCTGGAGATACGGCATAGTAGTAGAACAATCGATTACAGAACGAATGATCTCCTGTTCAAGCAAAGGTGTACCGCACCATATTATTCAATTTTTTTCTTATTAATGAGTTCAATTTACGGTAAAAGAAGAGTTATAATTTAACATCGCCGCAAATCATTTCTTTGCATATTTTAAAACTAAACATTAATCAGAAGTGCCTTTTCCAGGGCATTTATCGTCAAACCCAAATATCAGCTGACGTGATATTGTAAACAAAAAGACGAAATTTGAAGAACGACGTTACTATTATTATTTTTATTTATTTATTTATTGCGAATTTGTCCAGCGGGCAAATTATTACTCACAATATATCGTATTCAATAGAGGATTCATTCTATACGTAATCTGTATAAATTAAACTATCATGTTTAAGCATATTTTACGGGGGGGGGCAACTGCGGGCGTCCAGCTATTATACATATATATATATATATATATATATATATATATATATATGTGTGTGTGTGTGTGTGTGTGTGTGTGCATGTGTCTGAGTATATATATATACATATATATATATATATATATATATATATATATATACATATATATATATATACATTATGTTAAGAATTCTTTTTTTAAGGGAGCAATTCATGTTTATCTCTGCCATTTTTAAGACCGATTAAATTCATGCGTTATTCAAACTATACTTTTCCCCCCAATTTATTAAACATCGTTTGCTTAGATTGCCAAGTTTGTTATCGATTTTTCATTTGTTTATCTATTTGATCAGCACCAGGTATATTCGGGCTGTTTACGTTATCTGCCGGGTGATCTCACGCCAACATTTACGAAAATCTATGTCGGTGATTGCAGAAGTGCCGATTTTAAATTGAGTGCAACTGTACACTGTCTACTCTTACTTATTAGTAGCTCAAGTGTACGTCCTGGTCGCATTTTTAACGCTAACTATGATATCAAGTTTGAAATCAAATTGATGGTGGTATCGTGGTTATTGGACCGAATACTGGAAGAAAATCTGGCCGGGGACGAGTAAAACCAATACCTCGAGCAAAACAGATCAGTTTTGAACCATTATTATGTTCCGTTCCGAAGCTCCATAACAAAGAAGGCGATATAAACTATAAGTTGTAATGAAGATTTGGTAAAACCTCAGCAGCATTTAACAAGCTTGCAAACATCTGGAGAAGCAACAAAATTATTCTTAAATCTAAATTAGGATTTTATGACAGTAATACTTTGTCTACACGGCTATATGGAAGTGAAAGTTGTCACCCCAAAAGAGAAGAAATCAGATGCTTTAAAATGTTTTATTACAGGTGTAATAGAAAAATTCTAGGGATAAAATGGAAGTCAAACATCGTAACAACGATAAGATATATCGCCAATAACCTGCCAACAACGCGTAAGTTAATACTGTTATAACTTAAGATTAGTCCCAGAGAGAATTACTAACTATCTGCTTCAGTGGACTCCTGATGGACAATTGAGAAGAGGAAGGTAAAAAATGAACTGGAAACAGAAAATCGAAAGAGTCAAAGACAAGGGGGCAAAGTTGGAGGACGATGTGAATCTCGCTTCAGATTAAATACGATCGTTTAATTTGACTGCCTGATTCCTCCAAAGACACCGGAGTTCCTTAGTCTAAGTTACAAAGATGAAAATCAAAGTATACTAATATTTAACCCTATGTCTGTAATCCTTATTTTGATGAATATCTTTGATATGATTTGGACTATAGAAAATGTTTAAATTTAAAAGCTTAAGCTAAAAGGGCTTAAGGAGAAAATGATATATATATAATGAAACTTAACTAATGGATGAAATTAAATGAAAATCATAAATATATATATTTTTTTTTAATGGAAAATTGTGCCGGTGTTATGGCCGCTGCAAATACTTTAAAATATTGTAAGGAAACTAGTTTATCCAAAATTATCACTCAAACGTAATTTGTTACGTAACATTGAATAAAACTTGAAAATCATATCTAACTATAGAACTGTTTGTCTTTTTACTTTTGAAACTGGCGCGTACACAACGGAGTTCGACCACGCTATTTTAGATTACCATAAAAACAAAAATATACAATTATTCAAACGCACTATGTTTTTACATAGATATTGACTTAAGCGCTAGAAACCTATCTAGATATAGTACGTTTTTTTCTTAATTCTGACGCGCACACACCGTGATGCAACTACGGAATGTTTTGTTTCCTCCCATAAAACATTTATTACAACGTACTTGTTTAGATAAACATTGAATTAAACTCATATCTACATATATCAGAATTTTCTTTTTTAGCTGGGACTTAGCCATTGAATTTTCATTACTTACTATCAATTCCCGAGTAACACCAGGCTACGGTTGAGCGATAATGTACATATATATATATATATATATATATATATATATATATATATATATATATATATATATATATATATATATATTTATATAAAATAGGTTAATAAATTCCAAAGAAAGAAAGATGTATATTTAAATAAGGGAGTAGTCACCAACAATGTGTATTTTTTAACATTATTTTATTATTCCGTGTCTTGGTTTTTCATTGAGAATTATGTTTGGAGCATTGTAATAATGTGTTTAAGTCATTGAAATCGTTTACGCGCGTTTCAGACGGTCTGTGATGCGTCCTCGTCAGAAATTATTTTCAAATGTGTAAAAGGGGCGATTTTCGTAGTTAATTTGAAGTTTTTCCAAGGGGTGGAGGCTTGTAAGTGTTTATTATTCATTGGTATGCTGAATTTTTATTGCTTTTTTTATTGGGCTTGTCCAGGGAGACGTTGACCTGGCTGTAGTCGCTATCTCTTTCTGCTAATGTTTTTTTCTTTAGGGTGGGGTAGGGTGTGTGTGTGTGTTTTGTGTGTGTGTGTGCACGTGTGTGTGCGTGTGTGTGTTTGCTTTTATTGGTTTGGGAATGTGTATATTGTTTTATAGTATGTTGGGGTTATTTGCTTCCTTAGGAAGGCGGTTGTGGTCCGAGGTCGTTACTAATGTGTATGTGTGGGGAGGGGGGACTGGCTTTTCTGAAGTAAGGGTTGGGGTGCTTTCATTCTATTTTGATATTTATTTTTTGGATTCTTGGATTTTAGTATTGTGATTTTTTGTTTTAGTCTTATATTATGTTTGTTTAGAAAGAGGGGTGTATTTAAAATAGGGGATTTTTTAATGTTTCTATTTATTTGTCTCCCCGTGTGGGTATGGCCAGACCCAGGATCGGTTCATAGTGTGGGGAAGATTTTGTTCCCCAGAGGGGGGGGGCATTGGAGGGGGTATAGGTATGGGAGGGGGTGATAGAAGGGTTGATAGTCGTTTCAGTCATGAGGGGGTTCTCCTCCACTGACTGAGGAGGGAGCGAGGTGTTGGAACATATATTATACTATGGTTCTAGGTGTCTCCTAGTGTTGTTGGTTTCGAGGTTAAGTAGGGTTGGTATTGTTCTTTGTGTTGTATTAGAGATAGGGGTGTTATGTCTGTGTGTGGTTGTATGCAAGCACGTGTGTGTGTTTTAATGTGTCGGTTCTGATTTATGTGTGGGTGTGTATATGTGTATGTGTATGGGTGCGCATGCGAGTGTACCTTGCATTTCATGTTTTTGTGTGATGGTATTAGGTTCTGTTCAGTTCAGGAGTGAATCTGGTGATGAAGTTTTTTTCCTGTGTAAGTAAATAAAAATAATTGTCTGTTTGGAAGATTGGCATTATTTTGAAGCTGTTTCCACTGCATGTATGTACGTGTTTTGAAACATAGAGGTGTCTGTTATCGGCAATTTTGATGTTGCTCTTATGTTGTCATATCGTAAGCAACATAAATATCATACTACTATTTATCCTCCTGTCAGTGGGGATCACTTTTGGATGAGAACAGGCGGTCTGATTTCGAATTTTGATGTGGTCTCAATTACTACGTCTAGCTACACAAAAAAGTCGTCATACGATGAAACAGCTCTCTGTGGATAACTATTAGAAGTTCTTTTTTGTGAACTGAATAATCTATACCTCATCTGAACGACACTATATACTTTTTATCTCCGTTTCATTTAAAAAAAGAATATCACTATGACTGTTATTTATAATATTAGTTATGATATCACGAATGCTGTTATTTGTGCTTGTTTCTTTATTTATTAAGTTTTCGCAAATGTTCGTAAACACTTGCAAAGAATTGAAATTTTACACTTGGCGTGTAAAATTTCAATTCTTTGCAAGTGTTTACGAACATTTGCGAAATCACAAAAAAAATAACCCTAAGAATAAAAACTATAATTTTCCAAGACTTTTTGCCATTAATCTACAAGCTTTTGGATCCGGTCAAAGTACCGTTCAGCGGGCTTCGAATCAAAGAATTCTTGACATGCGTCTTCGACTTCATCAAACGATTCGAATCGGCAGCCCTTTAGAAACTGTTGCATTAAACGGAAAAGGTTGCAATCTGATAGAGCATAATCAGGACTGTATTCAGGATGCAGCAGCACCTTAACGCCGTCCAGCTTTTCAAATTGGTCTTTGGTCTTCCTGGCGATGTGTGGCTTGGCGGCAACGAAGCAAAACTCGCAGCTCAATTTTATCAATTGTCAGCTGGAATTGAAAGATGAAGATAACTATACAAATGTTAAAAAGAAAATAGTTGAAAATTACATAAAAATTCAATGTGCCGCAATTGTTTAAGTTTTGAGGCAAACTAATATTTGTGAATTTTCTTTTTATGAAGGTGCTTTTTCTTCCCTCTTTGTTTTATCTTTTATTTGGAAGAAGGGGATTTTGTTTTTTTATTATTATTTTGTTAATAGTTGTTGTGTCCTTGTTATTATTCATACAAAATTCAACTGGTGTAATCCTTTTTTTATGCAAATCTTTATCTGTTGGCTTCCTTTCATGAGTTTTACCGTAAGTGATGTTTGTATACCTTTTTCTTGTTGTTATTTCTAATACTCAATCTTATTATACCCTATCATAGTACTAGCATTAACTTCATTATTATTGTTGTAATTATAATCATTATTACTGTAATATGTATAAATTATCATAGCTATTATTATTATCAAATTTTATTATTCATATTATTATATCTTAGGAATCTAATTTATTATACATTTTCTCATTATAATATTATTGTTATGCTTATTTCTATAATAATAATAATAATAATAATAATAATAATAATAATAATAATAGTAATAATATAATTATTATTATTTGTTGTTGTTGTTGTTGTGTTTCGTATTAAGAGCATAATAAATGTATACTTTATATTTACTTGTAATAATGTTATAATTATTTTGTCAAAAATATTGATACTTCTTACGTGGTTGCTATTTATGATCTTTTGTAAACAACCAGTTAAAAAGCACATATTGGAGTTAATATTTGAAACAAACAACAAAAAGTCCTTGTCGTCTCCGAAATGATTTCTCCCGCTACGCTATATATATTTAGATAGGATAGAAATGGATATCTGTGCAAGTAACTGTAAAGCAAAGGTTGCGTAATCCTTTGCTAAATAGTGACTGCTTGAGTCTAGTGGCCAGGAGAATCCCAAAACAACGGGTAATAATGCTGTGATGAGCGGAGATCATATACAGCCCCTGCTATTCCTAACTTTAGTATTACCAAGCTCAAAGTCGTTTAACATCAGTCATCTAATGTAGATCGATGTGTACCCTGGGGTTATGCCGTATATATATATATATATATATATATATATATATATATATATATATATATATATATATATATATTGTTTTTAGCCGGAAAAATTGCTGCTAAGGGACCAAAATCTAAAACAAAACGGTTGACCTTACCAAGAGTAATCAACTAAACATGTTTGCATGCACAAATCTACATTCATATTTTAAACATCGTTATTTTGGACCTGTTTATATGCGTATGCGGAGAGCTCAGAGGCTAAGATATGAGTTGCAGAGTTGTATTTTTTTGTACATATTGTTTTTGTTTTTATATTTGATATCGCTACTATAAATTAGATAACAGGCTCCTTCAGTCTTGGACAGACTAAGGATACCAACGAAGGGTTGCCTGCGCGTGAGATTTTTGTGGAAGGAGCTGCGCAATCTCAAACCACACCTCTCCTGAGACGACATTGTTAAATACCAGTTGCAAGTAAAGTACAAGACGATGAGAAACAAATGTCGAGATAAACGGAGAGTACATGCAGCGCCTATAATTCCCAAATGGTCACTTATCTGATACTAACCAGGCTCAACGTTGCTTAACTCCGGTGATATGACGAGAACCGGTGTATCAACGCGATTATGCGGTATATTATAAATTAGATACAATATTATAATCGATAGACAATTGGTTCTATCTGAATATTATATTATCTGTCCGTAGTCCGGTGTCATGAAAACCATCATCATTGCAAACATGATTTAATGAGAGACAACTGACCTCCTTTTATTGTGTCTCTTTATCAGTTAAAAATCATTAAAACCATTTTTTCTCCAAAATTCTTCAAAAAGAAAACATGGCTGCTTCTCGGTTTTAAATTCACTATTTTATTTTATATATATATATATATATATATATATATATATATATATATATATATATATATATATATATTTTAAGTCATTTTGAGGTAGGATTGTTAGATTGTTTTTTTAATTATAGAGTTTTTTTTTAAATAAAGGAATGTGCAAGCAAATTGACAGCTTTGCCTTTATAATGTATATAAAACATTATGCAGAAAAAAATGTGGTGTGTGCAGAATTTTAATTTAAAAAAGATCAATTTTTTAAAATTAATTTTTTAGCTTTAAAAGGTTATAAAAATATTTGCTAAAAAATTGTTTTAAATTTGTCGTAATTTGTTTTAGCTTCTTTTTTATTCGCTTTATTTATAATGTGTTTTAAAACAAATTTTCAACTACCGTGGAATTTCCAGGAGCTTTGCTAGTAATAATAAATACGTAATCTACATGAATGAAAATATCATATTAAAACGTATCTTACAACCGGGCAACGCCGGACGGTTGGCTAGTAAAATCCAAAGCCAGAAAACAGATTTCCGTTTCGGTCGAGTCCATACACAGAATCAAAACCTGGCGTAGGCGAATACTTCATCTCATAATAAATAAACAAATGCTGACTTTTAAGTTTTGTTTTCTGCTAATCTAATTTGATGTCCCCAAAGTCCCTAAAGGCTAAAACAGGGATTCCCATCGTTTCTTTTTCCTTGTACACAGGAAGTGACACACTGTCAATTGCTATTCCGACTTTTCCCATTTTTTTGTGCTAAGCTTCATGATTGTATTCATTATTTCTTTTATTTGAGTTTTAAAGAAAAAAGGCTCTTTCGTTTTTCTCCCTACCTTTATTTTTTTTTCTTTCAAATTCTATTTTCCATCGTAGATTTCCTTCGTTTCCTTGTAAATTTTTTTCTTTTTTTTTTAAATTTTGTTTATTCCCGCCATATTTATTGTTTGTTCTGTCGTTTATTTTTTTTATTTTATTATTTTTTTTTTAACTTTCATCTTTCGGTCGTTCGCCATGTTTGTTTTCTTTCGCTATACTTTTGTAGTAGAAGCTTTGTATTATTATTGAAATGTTTTCATTTAATTTTCCATTTTTTTGTGTGTGTTGTGTATATTGTGTGTGTTGTGTGTGCATGTGTATGTGTGTGTTGCGTGTGCGTGTGCGTGTGTGTGAGTGTGGTTCGCGTTCATTTCTCCTTTGTGAGTTTTTTCATTATTTTCATATATGCTTTTGTTTTTTTATATTACAATTCTTTGATCATTACATTTCATGTATCTGTATATATATGGGTGTGTGTGTGCGCGCGCGTGTGTGCGTGTGTGTGCGTGTGGGTGTGTTTGTCTATCTGTGCGTGTGTAGACAGAAAGAGAGAGAGAGGGAGAAAGGGAGAGAGAGAGAAGGAAATTAATACAAACTACACAGACATAATAGAAGTAAATAACTTCCCTACTAAAATAATTCACACATGTTTAAAGTATCCGTTTCTTGCGTTAACCGCAAACACTCAGAGCTGTACGAAGAAGCCGGAAAATGTTTTGAACATGGATATTTTATAGTAATTGATATTTTCAGACTATATATATATATATATATATATATATATATATATATATATATATATATATATATATAGTAATTTATAAAATATATATGGCGATTAAGCTACACTGAATATTCTGCGTTTCATCCATTGTAGGATTCGTCAGGGTATGCGCGAAATTTGTGGTTGCTTCTTGTTTTTATATATGTTGAGGATTTCTAGTTAGCCAAACAGCTTTCTAGTATCCACCGCGCCACCTCCTATCAGCCAATAGGGGACATAATTACATGAAAATATTCAGTATTTTGGAAGATTATAATACTATTCCATAGTTAAAATTTTATGGTAACTAGGTAAAAAGAACCTATGTTTTCAAACCAACATAATGTGCCCAAATTTGCCAATATTTGTATAAATAGTGTCCTAGCAGGTCATCTTCAGTTTTGCTGCTTTTTTCTTTCTTTCTTTTTCTTTTCTTGCTTGATTGTATCCCTGTAGCCTTGCCAGGCCACTAATATAGTTTTGATTTTTGAATCGAAAACTGAGGACTAAGCTATGCCGGCAAAATCTAAGATGTCTGCTTGAAAGCCTTTCAATGTGGTTTCAGTTGATTTTTTTTTTTTGGGGGGGGGTTATAATTGCAATCTTGTATGTGAGTTTTTTTATTCGCCATTATTATTTCATTACTAAATCACTTTTTTTTAAAGATTTTGTTTCGAAATACAGTGTTTTTTATTAATATTTAAGCGTCTCAAAATGGGAGTAATTAATATATCTATAAACATGAGAATATGTGGGTGAGGACATTTCTAAACCTATATACTCAACGAATATTTAATCTACAGATATTAAATATGGTATATAGTGTATTCAAAGATATGGAAACTTTTTATTCGGGTTAGGGTTAGGGTTAGGGTTATATCCAAAAAACAAAGGTCTATTAATGGGTCTAAATTTTAAAAAATGGTACTTGAGAGGACTTTCGATTATTATCTGCTTGCTAACTGTGTCAGGAATGCGCATGTAATGCTGTAAAACATGAGAGCTATTTATGCGAAGAATAAGTAGGTTCGAAAACACTTTATAAAAATCGGTCATTCTGGTCTAATTAAAATATAATATGTATGCGTATTTTACGATCAGGAAACGCCAGATGGCCTGCTAGTATAAAGTAAAGACAAACTTGTTTGTTGTGTGTTGCGAAACGTACGTAAAAGTAAAGAAGAACCCATTTGCCGCATCTTCCCCACCCCATTCCTACCTCATCTGTTTATTTATATTCATCAGCCACTGAATTTATATAGTCCTGCGTCTTTTAGCACGGGTCTTACCACCAAATTTCATTTACTTCAGCCCCCAAACAATGTAACATTTTATTTCAAATTTTTTGGGGTTCGGCTTTTCTATAATCAAGAATTACTCCTAGAAATTATTAAAATATTACTTTGATATTTTTTCTTGGATACTCAACCTGATATCAGGAATACCTAAATCATCAACCGATGACAAACATATTTTCATTTCGGACAT
>NC_136504.1:31279333-31301833 GCF_053919585.1 Euprymna scolopes
CTTAAGAGGCTTAGGGGGTAAAGTTAGGAGGGGGTTGGCAGTTATTGTAATAAAATGTGATATAATTTTTATACTATCAAAATAAACCTGTAACGTATAATTCATTAATTTATCCTCCTATTTTCCTTCTCTCTTTCTTTCTTTCAACTACAACGCCCGACGATTCAAAAATTAATAAATAATAAATAAAAAACAAAAAATATTTTTCCATCTCTCCCCGCCTGGCTAATTTATATATATATATATATATATATATATATATATATATATATATATATATATATATATATATATATATATATTTACGTATTTTTGTATGTATATATACTCAGGCATGTGCCCTTACCTCATTGATGTGTGTGCGTATTTTGTACATGTGTATGCGTGTGTGTGTATTTGTGTATGTGTGTTATTTACTTATCATAAACATTGCCTTAATAATTTTATTAATTTATTATTTGATTAACTTACTGATATTCTTACCTATTTTTATATTATCAAAATAAACCTGTAACGTATAATTCATTAATTTATCCTCCTCTTTTCCTTCTCTCTTTCTTTCTTTCAACTACAACGTCCGACAATTCAAAAATTAATAAATAATAAATAAAAAACAAAAAATATTTTTCAATTCATCCCCGCCCGGCTACAACTCTCACTATCACTTTAAACCCTATATGCAACCTGTTCTTTCCTCCTCCCACCACACCACGTCGACCAACACTGACTCTGCAACCTGTTGCCATGTGGATCCATTAAATCAACTGCTAACTGCTGCTTGAACTTATGCCGTTATAAATAAGAATAGCGTATACAAATTTTAAACCGTTATAAACTAGAAGATCGTCTATAAACATTAACACATAATTAATATTTAATAATAACCCCTCTCCTCTTACACTCCTACTACTTTAAATTCCAACGTCCTTTCCCTTCCACTTCCCCTTCTTATCTAACTCCCCGTCATCTGCTACGAGTTTTCTATTCTTATTTGGTATTACAACTCAGTCCATCTATGAATTCTGACGAACTAGTCGGGTATTTCCTCTTCTTTTGAGAATATCCCCCAAGCGGAAATAATATGTAAACTCATTCTGGACTCACTGTAATAAATTTCCTATATACTGCTCTGGCTACACATTGAGCACTCTAGTTCGGTTTTTCACCACTGATAAATATATATATATGTAAATATATATAAAGTAATGGTGTTCGCGCGCGCGTGCGCGTGTGTGTGTGTGTGTGTGTGTGTGTGTGTGTGTGTGTGTGTGTGTGTGTGTGTGTGTGTGTTTGTGTGTGTACAACTTTCCTACAGCCCACACCAATGGGCCACCATGGTCAAACCTGGCATGATAATGGTCTCCTACCTAGGGATGTATCACACCATTTTCCAAGGTAAAATCAATGTTTTAACTTATATATATATATATATATAGAGAGAGAGAGAGAGAGAGAGAGAGAGAGAGAGAGAGTGAAAGAGATAGATAGATAGATAGATAGATAGATAGATAGATACACCTAAAGCCCATACAACTGGACTGATCATAATCAAACCTCACATGATAATGGTATTCGACCTAGGGATGGTGCACTCCATCTTTGCTAGTATTTAATATTCTGTAATCATGTTCTGAAACATTTAACACCAAAACTAATTTTCTCGTGTACATATGATTCGGTAACTTGAATTTCAAATGAAAAATAATCAGAGCATCGTTATCTCATACAATATGTATTCTACGGAATTATAATATCTTATCTCCGTTTGACATTAAATCGAAATAATAGAGTTCAATTATAATCAAAGTATTTATTTATATTCGGGTGATTTTTAGTACTTTTTATCTAAAAGTTAGTGGCACAACATCTGCTTGCGATATAACTAAAGTTATAGTTATTTAATCAAATTTCTCTTCACATACATATGTATATATATATATATATATATATATGTGTGTGTGTGTGTGTGTGTGTGTGTGTGTGTGTGTGTTTAGGTGCGTGTATGTGTCTTTGCATCTGCATAAAGATATATAATACACTTTATGTGTGAGAGAGAATTCGTTTCCTACGGACTCGGAAACGGTTGGGTGTATATTTTTGTCTAAATTTTAAACAAATGTATTTATGTGGCTTGCAATGTTCTTAGAAAGATTTGGTATTAAAATCAATGATCGAACACGTTCGATCAAAGAAGGAAGAGTTCGATTTTGACCAAATATAACACTCTAATGCAACCTAACATCACGAATGCATTTCAGAAGTTTTATCTCCGAACACGTAGAAAGACCCGGGCGTATAAAATCAATAGTAGGTTATCTGATAAAACCGAGAAGCGTTCGAAATGAATGTTTCTTTTTACAGCACAATTCAAGCATGATACTTCACTTTTGACTTTTAAACTTATTAGGGCAATGACAAGAGAATATTCCTTTCATTGTTTTGACTCTCAAGTATATATCCGACACAGTTTATCAATCGAGAACCACATCACTCTACCTAAAAACATATAAGATATTAACTGATATATACTAGAAAGTCAAAATACTTAAAAGAATATTCTCTAGTCATAGGTCTACTTATAAAAAAATAGCTTCGCATAATGCTAAAAAAAGCAGTAGACGAGCTCATTTACACCAGTGCTCTATCTAAGTAGGTATCTTATATGTGCATGTGAACTATATATATTTTTGAAAATATTTTTTAACATAGAGACATTAATGTTCCATGTTTACACAACACTCGGCATAGTAAACGATAATTAGTGTTGGTCGAAGGATTTGAATCAATTCGCAAAGACACCTTAGATTCTGAAGCCTTGTATTAAACCACTAGGCCACGATCAATTAACATGAGATACTTTTAATTCTAAATTTTGTCAGATCAATTGGTATATACTGCAAGTTTAGTCTTACAGTGTATAACAGCCGTGATTGAAACACTGCATTACGCATAGATGATTCTATCTCTACATCATCTACGCTCTAATGCCAATATAGTATCAATTGAAATGAATGGCTCTAGCTTTGGGGAGGCTTCATGTTTTGACAAGCTTCTCGTCTTGAACTTTACTCCTGACCTGAAATGGAACACGTATATCAAATTCATTGTCAAGTCCCCTGGAAAAATGGTTGGATCCTTCTACCGCTCCAGTAGATATCTCACTCCTGATACAATTCTCTACTTATATAAAAGTCAGGTACGGCCAACGATAGAGTACTGTTGTCACATATGGGCAGGAGCTGCTAGAAGAAGCTTATCCTGTCTTGACAGAGTTCAAAATAGACTTCGTGGCTTTATGGGGGATGCCCTTTTTTCTTCCCTGCAACCTCTTTCCCACAGAAGAGATGTTGCGAGCCCGTCTTAGCTTTATCGTTATTTTCATGGCATATGCTCAGCTAAGCTTCAATCTATGATCCCCTTCGCCAAAATTACACGAAAAACACTCGTCTAGGCAAAAACGCTATCAATAATTTCCCACACTCTTTATCTGTGCCTAAACCTAAATGTAGATTCGATGAACAAAGCTTCTTAGAACTGCACGCCTGGGGAACTCTCTTCCGATTTCCTGTTTTCCAGCTGACTACAATCTGATTGTCTTCAAGTCCAACGTAAACAAGTTCTTAATGAACCGTCCCCCTAAGTATCCAATTTACAAAATTCCCACTATTTATGTTTGGTACGCTACCTCGAGTGGTCTCTGGGCCTCGATAAGTGGAGATTCATGTGTAAAAACAATAAAAAAGATACATGGTTTATCATAAATTTTTATAAAGGCCAAATCTTTGTTGATTTCGGAAACTATAACAATTTTAATTTGCTTTATTTTAAATAGTTATTATTTTACCTAAATGTTTTAGTATTGGAAATAATCATAACTGCTGACCGAAGGATACTTACCCAGTTGAAAATGTCACCTTTTGATTTTCAGTCCAATAGTAAACCCTTAGGCCTCTGTTAATTAATATGGAGAACAAAAGAATATATGCATGTATGAGATAGACAGACATATCGCAAATTTTACTTCGTTATACCTGTACAAAGTCTCACTATTTTGAATCCGTCCGAACTGCCATTAGATGGATTCTCGTACATTACTACGCGCGTGACTATTTTGAGATTTTATTTTCCACGCGTTATCGAAATAAATAATTACTCTCAGATGGAATCACTTCAATTTTATCTTTTCGTCTCAAAGATGAAATTCTCCGATAAAATCTCCGACATTTCCACAATTAGATTTGATGAGCATATTTCTGTTAGTCTTTGTTCGTTTCGAAAAACAATAGAATCATTCATGAATTCCACATGTTTCACTCTGCACGTGGTATGTATCAGGAATTCGCTAAATCAAAGATAAGCTTACTACTTCTGTGATGCGACATGATTTAATGTGGTGTAGGCTAGAGGATATCCGCATAAAGAAAGGACTGGAGAATGGAAAATATATCTATTTATCTGTCTATCTTTCTACACTATTCTACTATTATATAAAAGAGACTTTGTGTGTGAGTTCGTTCCCTATAGACTCTTAAACAGTTGAGCCGATTTATTTATACTTTAACACAAATGTGCTTTATAGGTATGGCAGTGTATTTGGATAGAATTTGTACCGGAATATATTCGATGGGTATCGATAATCGATAATCGAAAAAATCAGATGAAAGAAGGAACAGGCGATTTTAATCAAAGTTAACACTTTACATTGCCTAACATCACAAGTAAATTTGTGAAGTTTTATTCCCTCACAAGCTGAAAGGTCAGACATATAAAATCAACAGTGGGTTTTTTATATGACAGGGGCGCGTTCGAACTGAATGTTTCTGATGAAAGCACAATTACACCATTATACTTGACTTTTTCATTTTACACTTAAATTCAAGGCATTATCACCGCAGAAAAAGAAAAGCTCGTCATAGAAAATTAATTGTATGTTTTTATATGACAAGGGCGTATTCGAAATGAATTTTTATCTTTAGAACACAATTGAACAATTATATTTGACTTTTGCATTTTAAACTTTAATTCAAGTCATTATATAAAAAAATTGTATGCAATCAGCAGTAGGTTATCTACATTGCAATGTAAACAACAATGTATTGTGGACTAAGTTACTGCGGGAAGGCGTGTGAAGCATGTGAAGCTTCTTGCTAGTGCACCGCGGGGAGTTGCCTAACAAGAGCAAGTAATTAACCGATTTGATTAAAAATAGTCTATACACCGATTTCTATGGCAATAAAAATATGTGAGTGTGAAACATTGGTTGATCAGTATTAAATCTCGGGCAACGGTGGATCTCCCAGCTAGTCGTATTTAAATTAAAGCATTGAACTGATTACATATTTTGAGGAGTGGGGACAAATATATAGATAGATAGAGGAAATTAGTGACTTGTGCAGTTAAAGTTATGGCTGATTAGAAAATATGGACATTTTAAACATACATTATCCCATAATCAAATTATATTTTAGCAGTTTTGGACGATCAAAATTCATAAGCTATAGAGTCATTATCTGTGATTAACTATATATATATATATATATATATATATATATATATATATATATATATATATAAGTTTCGTAATTAAATTTTAAATTCTGAAAAAACAACATATATAGACATATATTCGATTTAAGAATTTATTATTTGACAAAAGGAATATGAGTTCTTTAGATTGAAGTTGATCCTAATAAGAAGACATCCAACTTCTTGGACATATCCTTAAATCTAAATTCGGAGACCTACACCCCTTGCCATAAGCCTAATTTTAACCTTTTCTTTGTGCATAAACAATCGAATCATCCCATATCTATTATCAACTCTATAGTACCATCCGTCTCAAAAATAAAATATCAACCCTATCAGCCGATAAGAAAACATTTAGCCAAGCAGTAACCTTTTACAATAATGCCTTACGCAATTCAGGATATACGGATAAGATAGAATACAAACTGGAAAACAACAAAAATGAATCAATAATTACGCAGAACATGGCCCAAAAGAAAATCAATAACCCCATCCGTAACTCCTCGAACAAGCATAATCCTAATCCAGAGCACACAAAGTCTAAGACTAAATCCATGAGCAAACAAAATAAAAAGAATAACAATAAATTAAGGCGAAAAAAATCCATATGGTTCAACCCACCATACAACCCTTTCAACAACCCCATAGATACAACACTATATTAAATAAAAATTCAATAAAAAATCTATTACTCCACTATGCCTAACAAAGCACAAACGATAATAACATCAAACAACTCTAAAATAAGAAAAGCCCAGGCCCATCCCCCGCAGATTCCACCCACACAAGATTGCACGCACAAGGACGTAATTTAGTCACTGAACTCCCAACCACAACAACAAGCGCAACTGATAAAACACCCAAAAATCGTACTCAAAACACATTAACTACTGAACCAACAACATCAGAGAGCTCCACTATGCCAACCCCATAAATGAGGCACATGATAACAACCAAGTTACTCAAGAACCTCATCCTGAAAACGATTCGAACCTAATCCTCCCGTCCCCCTCTACAAGATTATCCCACCCCCGTAGTAGAAACTCCGACAGCTTTAACACTATTAATGCAAATGTAAAATCCCACACGTATTTCAGCGCAACGGCAAATCTAATTAAACTGAGAATTTCCAACCATATAAGCTCCTTTAATAATGAAAATCCAAATAGCAATAGAGGCACCTCCCTAACAACTCTAATTAAAGACCTCCAATATAGGAATATTCCGTACTCGCTAAAATGGGATTTATTGAAAAAATCCAATTCATACACCCCTAAATCCAAATTCTGCAACCTTTGCACTTTAAAAACAGTTGCAATAATAACATATCATAATGCCACGATAAACAACAAAAATGAGTTTATTTCGTTATGCAAGCACAGGAAAAAATTCAAGTATAGCCAGCTCAAAACCACTTAAGTCACCATACCTGAACTAGTTTTAGCATGTTGCACCTATATGTATAAGCATGGATTCACACTTGTATGAGTGTATATGTATCCACGCAGGAGGGTGTGCATGTTGCATGCGCTGTAGCTATGTTAATATTTACGTATGTCTATATGTGTACTTATACATGTGCATGTTTGAGCAAGTATATGTTTGTACATGTCTATATATGAATGACTGCACATCTGTATATATATATATGTATATATGTGTATATGTGTATATGTGTGTATATCTGTGTGTATATATATATGGGTGTGTGTGTGTGTGTGTATATATATATATATATATGCATGATCTTGTCTCCATTAATTTTATTTCCTTATATATGTGAATGTATATATATATATATATATATATATATATATATGAGCTTGTAGGCGTGCGTTTTGTTGAGTGTATATACACATGGTTATGTGCTGTAGTGTATATGTGTGTGTATCCACGTGTGTGTGTGTGCGTGTATACGCGTATGTATGTATGTTTATGTGTATACATATATATATATATGCGTGTTTTTGTGTGAGCATGGACATTTAACGGAGTTACACACCTTAGCCGTATATGTGTGTGCGTGTGTACGCATATGTATGTATATTTATATGTGCATATGTATGTATATTTATATGTGTGTGCGTGCGTGTGTACGCATGTGCGTGTGTTTGTGTGAGCATAGAGAGTTAACGAAGTTTCACACTTTATCCTTATATTAATACACTCTTACTGTCTATATCTCCCTGGACCATATAAATGCGTTGGCAATTGGGCATTATCCCCCTCTCTAAAATAGAATCATTAGATAAACCCGATCATTTGTTGTTATATTTAACGGTCGGTGCACGCTCTCTGTACTTGTATGTTAGATATATCTGTTTGCACATTTATCTCTTTTTATACATAACACTTATGTAGATGTTTATTTGTTGTATATATACGATGGTATGCAAAAGGGGATATGACTTGCATGCTTGCACTTGATTATAGCGATGTTCGACCGTGCATATGGGCGCAGTTGTACACTCGAGTACGCGCGCATGCATACTCGGCCGACTGTATAAGTAGTTCCCTTCTCTAATATGCGTGTTTGCGTTATGATATGTATATATGTAATTGAGTGCACGTATGCATTAGTATAAGGATGCGTGTGTATATAAGTCTGTATTTATGTATGCATGGTATGGATCAGTGTTTGTGCGTAAGTGTATACTATGTATATGCATATGTCTATGTCTATATATGTATACGTACGTATGTATGTGTGTCTGTGGGTATATATGTGCTTATATCTGCACTTATGCCTAGGTTTGACAAATGGATATAAAAGTAATCATTATATAAATAGTTAAAATCAACCACGCTTGGGCGACTCCATGCCCAGCCCCACATTTAAATCAATTCTCCCCATTATAAAAATAGATAATTAACCACAGTATATAAACAAACACTCAAACATCAATTCCAACTCACCCAACAACGAAAATAACTCATCCATAGATTGCCTCCAAACAGAAATATATGTATTTTAAATAAAATTTAAACTAACTCAATTAAACCGGATCACACTACGACTACAAGCGTAATGAACTGACTTATCTTAACTTAACAACTCACATTTAAATATACACTTAAAATTAAAAGAACCCAACCTTAAATTCACTTAAATAAGTAACCCTCCAAACATTCCATATTTTCATACCATGACTCGTCTCTATCTCCACCTCATCCGCTCACCCATCCGCACAGCAACACAGCACACCCACCCCTAACTACGCACACCCCCATTGAAAATCACAAGAATATCCATTTCCCATTTGAACTTAAAATCAAGAGGTCAACCCTTTTAAAGAATACTAAAATACAATTCCTCCCCCCGCCGAAAAAAAGCCATTAAGAACCTGTATGCTCGCCCAATATTAACCCTTCCCCCTCTCTCTCTTTACTCTCTCTACTTCACCCCACTCTCCTCTTTCTTTCATCTAAAAGGCTTCCCTCACCCACTATCAACAAGAAAGTGAACTCTACTGGGACTCACACCAGAAGCAAGCCGTCCAACGCACCGCTCTGAATATCATCTCTAGGATTATTTTCTTATTTTGCTACACATACTACTGATTTCGAGGTCCATTGCATACTTAACTCAATGCTCAAATTCTATTACTTACGGGGATAATTACAATGGAATGGTATATCCACCTAATATCGGATACACTTTGTCAACACCGAGAAAGCATTTGGACTGCATCAACCAACACACACTCAATGCAACAACGAATAAGGCTGCCGGTATACTTTTCGAAAAATCAATAAGGAGCAGTACGCTTTCGCTATATAGGAATATTATTTTCTGCCGCCTGGATTTATAATCCCGAACGACATTATACTCCTTCCGATAATGGATTACCACGTTGTATCAACTTCTCTTTTCGTATAATTTGTTCACTATAATTATCCACAACCACTCCAGAAACTATTTTCAATAATTGTGCTTAAAAGCAAAATCAGCTTCCATTCGCAGCTGAACATTTTGCAAACCGCCTTTCATTTCCTCTGATGATTGTTGAAAATCCATGGATTAAGGAAATTAAAATAACCCCTTCTATATATTCCTTTTGTCAAACAATCAATGTTAAATCGAATATATGTCTCTATATGTTGGTTTTTTTTCAGAATTTACAATTTGACTACGAAACTTATATATTGCTCTATTCTTAAATATTGAGATTTTCCTTTTAGGCTAGGATCACCTTGTATGTATTACTCCAAGTAATATCTATCAGGATTTTCATTTGAACTCTATCAGTGTCTTATCTCGCTTATATATATATATATATATATATATATATATGTAGAAATATACTTTCTTATATATAACAATCCGTAGTTAAGAAGCTGAATGTAATTATAAAGCAACATAGAGAATTATTGATAAAAAATATATTCCAAAATCCATGATGTTGAACATCTTATAATTTATTCCTTTAGTTTAGTTGATCAGAAGCATGGGCGTGTTGTTATGAAATCCTTCCCCATCTTCCCAACTCTCCTGACCTTGCCCCCTCTGACTTTACCCTCTTCCCAGCCATGAAGTTGTTTTTGAACGGAAAGCGTTTCCCAGATGATGCAGCCTTGATTTCTGAAGTCACGTCGTAGTTGGAGGTCCAACCTGGGATGTTCTATATAAACGGTTTCCAGAGCTGCATCAAACGATGGGAGAAATGCATAACGCTGGGTGGTTCATGGGAACTGGGTCAGGGGCATTACTTATTGCACGGCCCTAGTATATTAATTTATGTGATTAAATTAAGTAATCATATATATATATATATATGTGTGTGTGTGTGTGTGTGTGTATTCGAGGAACGTTCCAAAAACTAAGGCCTCTTATTTTTTATTCCGCCGAACTAAATCAGAAATGATTGCAAATTGCATTGTTATGATGACTGAACTTAAGCATTTATGACTTAAATGTTTCATCTCTTTATTGCATACATTGACTGTGTAAATTCTAAAATAAGTGACCCCTATCATTCCTCCATGAAGAAAAAAAAAATTAACCGACCCGCCTTTATCAGCGCCTGTTGAACGTTTACGAAGCCGATACAGTTGACGTCAGCACACTTAGGAGAGGGTATCTTTGCTGATCTTGCCCCGCCTCTTGATTTTGATAGCTTCCCTTAATTTCCTCAAATGTGGAGCATAATAGGCTCCTATAATTGGGGTTACCTTAACCAGAAAATCTGTCATCACTACTCCGTCCTGGTCGCAGAAGACTGTGAGCATGACCTTGCCAGCGGAGGGCTGCACCCTTGCCTTCTTTGGTGGTGGTGAGTCCAAGTGCTTCCACTGCATTGACTGGGCTTTGATATCTTGATCATAGTGATGGACCCAGGTTTCATCCTGTGTAATCAGTCTTCTGAAAAACTTTGACTCATCTTCTTTGCACATCTCCAAATTCATCCTCGAGCACTCGACGCGTTCTCGCTTCTGGAATGGTGTGAGCAATCTGGGAGTCCATCTGGCAAACACCTTATGCATATGCAAATGGTCATGAATGTTAGTTTCCACAGACCCTGTACTAATCTTGACATCTTGGGCTATTTGGCGAATAGTAATGCGCCAATCTTCAAAAATTGTAGCATCAACTTGACGGACAGATGACTCATCAATGGCAAAAGGGGGGCAACCAGGTATGTGAGCTGTTTCCACAGACTTCCGGCCATGTTTGAATTCACGATGCCAACGTTTTACAAGGTCATATGATGAGGCATTATCATCATAAGTTTCTTTCATTTCATCAAACGTCTCCTATGGTGTGCGTCCTTTCAAATAGAAAAACCGGACCACTTCTCGACATTCAACAGGCTCCATTTCACACCTGACATAGTTCAAACACCTGCAAAACAGAAACCACAATTTGTTCAGAGCTGTAATTTGCCACATAACACGTAGACATAAAAATGATTGCACATGTTAAATTTCAGCTAGATCAGACAACTGAAAGTGGGTCCGGGGTATTACATTGCACGCCCCTCGTACAAAGGTACTCTTTTATGGGTATATTTTTCAGTATTTACTTCAACACTGCTCAATACATAGATAGAACAAGTTATGAAATAAATGTGATACACAGAATTTTCTGCGTTCCTTTCCGTGCGAAATCGTTAGGTTTATGCGAAAATTGTGGTTGTCGCGCGTTTATATATATATATATATATATATATATATATATATATATATATATATATATATATATATATAACATAATACCCGAAATATAGAATTTTAAAAAATACACAAAATACGATATCTAACTACACCTAGGCTGAAAGGAGGCCAGGAATGGACATCAAAGATGTAATAGTTTGAAGGGATAATTATTAGACAGATTTCTGGTATTTAGGAATTTCAGCAGGGTGTAATTTTGTAACTAATCGGGTTGGTCGTGGATATGTACATCGAATAAGCACGGGTGCAAAAAGTGCATCAGAGCACATTCCAGTAAAATACCTGTAAAATAAGCACAAGGATGAAGTGATATTAAACGGATCGGATGGGGGTTGTAATTGACAAAGTAGGGCCTATTCGATTGGAGACTATTTCTGGGTAGACTAACGCTGGAGGCATTAGCCCAGATGTGGCAACAATCTGGACATAATCTTTAAGTGCTGGAAGAGTTGCATGTATTAAAATTGTATATATATATATATATATATATATGCGCGCGCGTGTGTGTGTGTGTGTGTGTGTGTGTGTGTGTGTGTGTGTGTGTGTGTGTGTGTGTGTGTGTGTGTGTGTGTGCGTGTGTGTGTGTGTGCCATACTTTGCGGTAATTGCGCCAAATCCGGGTTAATTACGCCAACTAAAAAAAGTTCATATAAAATGCGTGGTTGCCAAAAGAGAACCTTTTGACCAGTTGGCGCAATTACTACGGACATGGCACAATTACACCAAAGTACGGTATATATGTTCATATATATATATATATATATATATATATATATATATATATATATATATATATGCTAGCAAAAGTACCCGTCGTTGACTGAGTTCACAAGCAGGCTACAGAAAATTGACTCTGATTTATGAAACTATGATAGGTTATGAAAAGGAAGGGTTGTAAAGAGATAGCCTCTAATTTTGGGATATCAAAACAAAAGCTAAATATGATGAAAGTAAAAATAAAACAGATAAACCCCATAATTTATTATACCATACCTGTTCATACTGAAACACTTATCACAATATTCTGTGGATCTATATTAAAAAACCTTGTTAAACTTTGTGACATACGTCCATTCTATGGAGGTCAGGCGCGAACGAACACCCCATAATTTTATTATACCATATTTCCTACAACTGAAACACAATTATCAAAGTATACTTACGCAGATAGATATGAAAAGTCTTTATTAAAGTTTTTGCCTATTTCCATTCTATAGAGGACAGGCGCGAATGCAGACCCCACAATTTTATTATACCATCTCTATTTAAGTTTAGACATACGTATTAAAGTATTATTATGTACATCTGTATCAAAAACACTTGTAAACGTTTTTTTTTATTTCCATACTTTGTGCACCAGGCGCGTACGTATACCCCACAATTTTATTGAATCATCATTATGCCATATCAAACATACTAATTCCTGTGTCTCGATACATCTTCTATCATTATATGTGATCAGTTTCTATAATAGTCTACCACATAGGAGCCTATTCGTGACCAGACACGCACAGACGTTCCGCTTTATATATATATATATATATATATATATATATATATATATATATATATATATATATATATGGAGATCAATCTTTCGTTGATGGAGGAAAAATTGCAGGGCACAAATGTTCTGTTTGCTCAGTGGTCTGTAAATCGAGTGAAGGCCTGAAGCATCATATAAGCGTCCACAGTAGAGCAGTGCCAGTTGACATCTCTCAATCTCAGCTTATGTGACCTTTGCAACAGACTGTGTAAGAGCGAGGCTCGTCTGAAGAGCCACCTTCGTTCCCACAGAAAATAGGAATTGATGCCTCTTGATCACATCTCCACATGTATATATGTTGTGTGCATAAGTGTATACAGGTGTATATAATTTATAGAAATATATATATATATATATGTTTCAAAAATACATGAAAATGAATGAGTAATCAGAAATAAAGCAAGGGAAAGATGGTCTTCTGTGAAGTAGTGGCAATCACTATATATATATATATATATATATATAATTCTACTTTTTTTTCATGTCGTAAATAATACCTTTCACCTCTCTTTAAACCAGCACCAATAGATACCCCAACTTCCATTCTCTATCATATCACTGTATCAAATTAAGCAGATCTGTTTTCCACGTACGAATCTTGAAAGATTGCAGTGTCATATTTGTTGATGCATCACTTATTTTCAACTGTTCATTCCGGTATACTTCCCCAGTACTTGCTATTACATTGGATATTTAACATTTTACAGATGGTTCCCTGGAGAGTTTTACACACTCTATAGTGGCACGTTGAATTGTTGCCGTCTATTAACAGAACTTTACAAGTGGGTGTCATCTGGCTTACACTTTTTACTTGTGTGCGACCGACGTCCACTTCTCGCCATTGCTGAGAGCAGTCATCTTCTTGGAAGCCTTGGTCTGAGATAGCTATTATCATCTTCTTTTGATCATCGTGAAGCGATTATTTTTTCAGTGTGTCTATGGAGTTTTTTTTTCTCATCTATTAGGAGAAAAATTCTACTTTCTACCAACGCGGTATGTTTCCATACTGTATGGCTAAAACTTTATACTATTTTATGCGGCAGAATCACATTTGTTGCATTACTGAGACCACTCATTTTTTATATCATTGGTACTCGAGCCTTGATCATGGACAGCCTTTATAGTCCTCTCCTGGTGTGTCCGTGTTTGTTAAGACAAGTTGTGAATTACTCGAATTACGTAAGCTTATCACAGTTATTCATGAATGAAACGTGTAATCGTAACTTTATTTTAGTAATAAATGTTTGTTTTGCTTATGTCGAAGGTTGTGTAACTTTAAACACTGATAAGACGTTGTAAATTATGTAAGATCTAACAAGTTGAAAGTGACAACAATTTTCTGGATCAATTTAGACTCATACAATTTTCTTAACACTTTTCTTTTAGGGGCATTCTTGATAGCGTTTCCTTAAACCTAACTTATATATATATATATATATATATATATATATATATATATATGTATTTATGTGTATATACGTGTGTGTGTGTGTGTGTGTGTGTGTGGGGTGTGTGTGTGTGTGTGTGTGTGTGTGTGTGTGTGTGTGTGTGTTATCATTCCAGATGTGAAAGATTGAATCAATTCAGACTCATACAATTTTCTTAATACTTTTCGATTAGGGACATTCTTGATAGCGTTTCCTTAACCCCCCCTCTTTATACATACACACACACACACACACACACACACATATATATATATATATATATATATATATATATATATATATATATATAATGTGTGTGTGTTTGCTATCATTCCAGATGTTAAAAGATGGAATTAATTCAGACTCACACATTTTTATTTGTTCTTTTTTTGCATACCCTTATATTTTCGTCACCTTACGTCTTACACCCGTTGCGTTAAATAGGGGAAATCACAACTTTTCAGAGATGAGTAGATATTCTACCAAAATTGTTGGAAAGTTTTACATATGAAATGAAAAAAAGAGAGAGGAAAAAAACTGAACCATATAAACATGTAAAAATAATTCTGAAATCACTCGCTTAATGTAATGTTAATATAAAGACACCCAAAAATAATTAAAATAAGTATATGAATATTTATTTATTTATATCTGTGTGTCAGTGTGCTGTAGCAAAACTTTCAACAGCAAAAAAGTGACAGAGTCGCAACGTCTATTCTGTGAGTAAGAGAATATAGATTTTCAGTTCAATACATGCTAATTTATAATCGCAGACTGATTATAAATAGAAATTAGGAAAAAGCGCATGTAAACAACATCTTCATTTTTCAACAGCAACCTAAATTTTAAAACGTTTCTAAAAATCGTTTTTCTAGTATAATACCATATGGTGTGAGTTTCGGGATAAGTACACGATTTAATAAAAATTTTAAAGTAAGTTTTGGAGTTAAAATAGTGAGTGATTTTTACTGATATAATTATAGTCCTTGAAGCTTCGAAATATGTTTTAATACCTTCATTGTGGTTACAATGAAACAATTAAATTATTTACTATAATTATTATTAAATACCTACAGACACTGGTGTTTCATGCTTTCGGGAATCATCTGCACAGGGTGTCACGATTAACACCGCTCGATATATATATATATATATATATATATATATATATATATGTGTGTGTGTGTGTGTGTGTGTGTGTGTGTGTGTGTGTGTGTGTGTGTGTGTGTGTGTGTGTGTGCGTGTGTGTTTTATTTTATTATCGTTTTATTTGTTTGGTTATATATGTTTCGGATGTTGGACCATGTTTTCGATCCAACAGCCTCGTCAGAGCTTACAGAAATGGTTGTTAGTATTTGGAAGAAGTGTGTTAGAAGAGAAAAAAGAGGCAGGGATAAGAGATAATAAGGGTGGATACATGTATCGACAATATTTTAGTTTTGAAGGTTAAAATATATTAGCTCGTGTTGTGTGTGTGGGGGTAGCAGATTCAGGTAGGCGTGGGTGGAGATATATGGATATAGGGAGGGGGAGGGGGAGAGAGGACGGTGAAGAAAAAATAGAGGGGGTAAGGAATGAGGGGGAGTTTCAATTTTTATGTTTTAAATTTTGACTGCTTTTTGCTTGTTCAGCCAGGTATATGAAGTAGATAAGAGAGAAAGGGAGGGAGAGAGAGAAAGAGAGGGTGAGAGAGAGAAAGGGTTTTTGTAGGTGTCATGTGTTTGAGAAGTACAAGGTTCCATATAACATTTTCGTAGTCACTATAAGTCGACTTGTTCATTTCAGTTGAAAATGAGTTGTTTTAGGTAGTTAAGGATTAATACATACGCTAACGCACGCGCAAATGCGCATACATACATGCACATACATATGTACATTTCTACAAATCCATATACAGACACATAGGTACATACACACATATATATATATATATATAAACGATGCATATGTATACATATCTGCATCTATATGCAGACATACACACACATACACACAACACATATACATACATATATACATGGAAACATATACATATACATATATATATACACACCTACATATATACATATACGTGGAGATATACATCTCCAGTAAGGAGTAGATATACATATACATACATGCATACATACATACACACATACATACATACATACATGTACCCATATACACGTATATATACACGTATATACAATTACATAAACATTTATAAAAATATTAATATGCAGACATATATATATATATATATATATATATATATATATATATATATACAGACAAGGGTATATTCATACCAAGTATATAAAGTAAAGTTAGGATAAATAAATAATAATAAATAAACAAATAAGTAAATACACGGGTGTAGTTAATAATGCGAACATAGATAGACGCATCGTTAAGTTCATATATATATATATATATATATATATATATATATATATATATATATATATATATATATATATATGGGGTGGGCTCCTAACATGGTGCTTTGGGCAGTGGTTACGTTTAACTTTATCTTTAGTCTTAAATGTATTGTGGATACGGGCATATACATACATACAAACAAATACATGCACATAAACTCAGATATAGCTATATAGAAATGTCGGTTTCTTATAGATTGTAGTGAGAAACGTTCAAGAGGGGGGGGGGGGCTTTCTCACTACAATCTATAGGAAGCCGACATATACTGGCACATATGTGAACTGGTTGTCTTTTGTACCAAAATTACGTAAGGTCGGCTTAATTAATACGTTGGTACATAGAACCCTGATGATTTGTTCACCTAAGAGATTGGACGCCGAACTCGATAAGATCAGGGAAATATTCATCAATAATGGTTATCCTGTTGACCTTAAGAATGACTGAATTTTTAAGAAGGTTGCGGATTTTAAATCCCCTAAAAAGTTTGGACCTTTGAAATGCCCGGTTTATTTAAAATTACCGTGGATTGGGGAAAAGAGTAACATACTTTCCAAACAGATTCGCAGAAGTATTTATGACTGCTTTTATTCTGTGTCCTTGCGTTTGGTATATACTAGGAGACCTGCATTTCCTTCTTTTCGCAAGGATAGTTTGCCTTACATCCAAAATAGCAATATTGAATATCAGTTCAAATGCCAGTGCGATGCTGGTTATGTTGGGCGAACATCCTTGCATCTTTTTACTCGTATAAACCAGCATTTTCCATCAAAGATCAGACAAGGGAGGATGGGGTCGTGTAGTCTCCCTCCTTCTCCAGCCTTGGACTCTGCTATTGACCAGCATTTGGTTGACAACACGTGCTGTGCCGATAGATATAAAATTGAATGGTTCGAGGTGCTACATAGAGCGGACTCAAAAACCATTGAAAGATTTTGGAGTCCGTCTCTATTGCGGTGCGGAAACCTCCTTTGTGCCGGCAGAAAGAAGCATCTAACGCAATGATTCTCTTTGGGGAACTGTGAATCTTTTCTACCGTTTTTTTTCCTCTTTGTGCCATTATTTTAATCGTTTTGTAAACGTTAATAAACTTTATTTTAGTGCCCCCGTAATTTTTGGCACATTCAATAGTTCCCGATCAGAACTCTTTACTTTCGACATAGTATTATTATTTTTACGCTATCGATTTTCTCCTGATGAGATGATAGCTGAAAGAGCTCTCGAGAGACTGCCGCCCATTATATTTAAAATATATATATATATACACACACGCACACACACACACACACACACACATATATATATATATATATATATATATATGTGTGTGTGTCTGTATACTAATATTTTTATAAATATGTATATTTATGTAATTGAATATACGTGTATATGTGTACATGTGTATGTTTATATGCATGTATTTATGTATGTATGTATGTATGTATGTATGTATGTATGTATATGTACATCTACTTCTTACTGGGGATCGACATCTCCACGCATATGCATATATGTATGTGTCTATGTATATATATACATATATATATATATATATATATATATTTATATATATATATATATATATATATATATGTATAGGAGTTGTGTGTATGTGTGTATGTCTGCATATGGATGCAGGTATGTCTGAATATACATTGTTTATATATATATATATGTGTATGTGCCTATGTGTCTGTATATGGGGGTGTAGAAATATACATATGTATGCATGTGTATTGATGTGTATTTGCGCATGCGTTAGCGTATGTATTAATCCTTAACTACATAAAAACATATTAATTTTCGAAATACTAACAACCATTTCTGTAAGGTCTGACGAGGCTGTTGGATCGGAGCATGGTCTAACATCCGAAACATATGTAACCAAACAGATAAAACGGTAATAAAAAAATAAAACCCATATTTGCTCTACAGATGTATTGAGCACTCTTTTCAGGTTTTTACTAATTACCAGTTTTACCAAATATATATATATATATATATATATATATATATATATATATATATATATACGTACACGCACACACATACAAATGCATGTATGGATGTATATACATACATATATATATATATAAATTTATATACATACATACATATAAACCCTGTGTATCGCTTTATTTTAGGTTCATATTTTATTAATTTTTTTTTAATGTTAAAATTGCTATAAAAACAGAAAAATGAAATTTGGTACACTGGAAAACATAAAAAGGTGCCTTATTTCCTTGATTTTTGTGAAATTTGTACAAATATTTTGCAATTTATGCTAAGTTTTCTATTTTCTGGTAATTTTAAGTGTGTATCACTTTATTGCAGGTCTCCCAAAATACATAGAAAGGTTCAATTGGCAGCTAGCGAAAAGGAACGTGTTGTTGCAGTCCTTGCAGAAGGTTTATCTCTCGTAGATCTAGCGAAGGAGATTGGAAGCGATCGGGGAACATTGCCTTCATTCGTTGAAAATCCGAACAACAAACAAAAGAAACACAAAAACACAAAAAAGTCAGTTTCTGCTCGTAATGCTAGAAAAATTTGTCGTCAACTTATCAAGCAGCCGGGCAACAATAGTGCTGCTATATTTGACAAGGCTGTAATACCTTCCTTGTCCAGAAAGATACGCTGCAATGTCCTTAATGAAATGGCAAGAACATTAAGCCCATAGCAAAACCTGTTTTAAAGCAAACTCCTAGGGAAAAACGTTTGGTTTGAGCTCAGAAGTACATGAAAATCAGCTTTGAAAATGTTCTTTTTATCGATGTGGCCAGAGCAACTCTTGATTGACCAGATGAGTGGGGAAAAGTTTGGAGTCCTCCTCTTGGTTCCATACCACTTATCGATTCCGTCATCAACAGGGAGGTGGAGGTATAATGTTTTGAACTTGAATACTCTGTGATGAACTTATTGGACCATTTCAAGTGCCAGGAGGTGTCAAACTGAGAAGCCAATCTTATATTTCATTTTTAAATGAGCATTTGTAACCATAGTTTGATGACCTTCGGTTGGCGTGTCACCGCAAATTGATTTTTATGCACGGCAATACACCATCCTACTCAGCCAAGGCTATGATATCCTCTCTTAAGATATAAGGCATTAGTGGAGAAAATTTGACGCCAACCATGCCCACCTTGTTCTAGAGATATAAACCCAATTGACCATCTCTGGTCAATAATAAAGATGTAAGTTCTTGAAATAGGTGTTTAATTTTCGTCGAAGGATGAACTTTGGAGAGATATTTTGGAAGTTTTATAAAACATTACATCACCGCAAATCTGCCGATTGACATCATCGGCTGACAAGGGGCTATTTAACGTGATTTTGCAACATAGGTGTTACGTTGATAAATAAATATTTCGTTAAACAAAATTATATGAAATTCATTTTTTTTTTTGTAAATATTGTTACTAGATATGTTCTTTACTTCATATGAATAGAAATATGAAGTTTGAATATTGTTTGCCAGAAAATAGAAAAATTTGCATAATTTTCAAAATATTTGTTCAAATTCCAAAAAACTTAAGGGAAATAAGGCACCTTGTTATGCTTTCCAATGTGCCAAATTTCACTTCTCTGCGTTTAATAGCAATTTCATAAAATATTGACCTGCAAAAAGCGATACACAGGGTTTATATGCACACACACACACACACATACACACACACACAAACACATATATGTGTGTCTGTATGTTTATGTACATTTATATATGTGTGTGTATGTGTGTATATGCATTTATATATATACATATATATATACATACATATATATGCGTTTGTGTTAGTATATCAATTATCATTATAATATAATATTTATTATATAGTATTGTGTATATATGTATATACAATATATAAATATATGAGTGTGTATACATCAAATACATGCATATATATATGTGTGTGTGTGTGTGTGTGTGTGTGTGCAACTATGTGTGCATGTGTGTGTATATATATCAAATACGGTGCTATAAAATGTTCTTCCTGGGTAATGAATCTAATGAATTTTGTTCGGAAGTTCTCCTATATATTCTACTTGCAATTCAGCCCGGCTTTGCTCAGGCCCTATATACTGTTCATCACTTTATGTGCATATATATATATATATATATATATATATATATATATATATATATATATATGTATATATATATATATATATATATATATATATATATATATATATAATATAAAGCTGAACGTCTCTGTGTATGTGTGTATCTGGTCACGAATAGGCTCTATATGGTTTACTATTAAAAAAAAACTGATTACATATAATGATAGAAGATGTATCGATGATCATGAATGGCTATATTTAATCTGGCAGAACGGTGGTTCATAAAAATTGTGGGGTGAGCGTTCGCGCCTGGCTCCCAAAGTATGGGAATATAAAATGAAAAAAAAAACGTTTACAAGGGTTTTTGATATAGATGTACATTCGAATACTTTGATAAGTATGTTTCAACTTAAATAGGGATAGTATAATAAAAATATGGGATCTGCGTTCGCGCCTGTACTCCATGGAAATATGGCACAAACTTTAACAAAGTCTTTTCATATCTATTTGCGTAATTATACTTTGATATTTATGTTTCAGTTTGAAGAAATATGGTATAATAAAATTATTGGGTGTTCGTTCGCGTCTGACCTCCATAGAATGTAAATATGTCAAAGTTTAACAAGGTTTTTTAAAAGGGGTCCACCTTAACTTTAATATTAATTCACATTAATAATTGTTAATTAATTGTTAAATGCAGCAAACTTGCCCAAAAGGAATACAAAAACAGGCATGACCAAGTGGGGAGGGTGGTACACTGGGGATTGTGTAAATGACTGCACTTTTAACGTACAAACAAATGGTGCAAGCATAAGCCCGCAACAGCACTCGAAAACGAGAACCACAAAATCCTATGAGACTTGGACATACAGACGGGCAAACCCATCCAAGCAAGAAGACCAGATGTCGTAATAATTAACAAGAAAGAAACATCCTGTCAAATCGTAGACTTTGCAGTCCCAGCTGACCACAGGGTGAGTATGAAAGAAAAGGAGAAACGAAGCAAATACAGAGCTAGCCAGAGAGTTAAATGGGGATTTGGATGATGAAGAAAATCAAAATAGTACCGATAATAGTAGGAGCACTAGGAAAAATTCCGAAAAAGTTCGAAAATAGAATGTCAGAAATTGGAATCAGAGGAATAACTGCAAAAGTACAACGACTAACGATAATGAAAACGACTGAAATATTAAGGAAAACCCTTGAATGCGGAAAATAATACAAGACAATACAACGAATAAGCGTTATAGGGAATGATAAATACCGAAACTGCATATTTACAAGTTCTACACCCCCCATCATGCATCCCCACATTGTTTCATCACCGTTCCCCCCCCCCAAAAA
>NC_136504.1:31306833-31359333 GCF_053919585.1 Euprymna scolopes
ATTTAAATATTACCGCATAATTTTTTTAAAATCCCGAGTTTTCAATCTTCATCGTAAAATCCGTAGTCCTTTTTCGTTAGAAGTATATGAGAAAATAAGGGAGGTAAATTAGTTATGCTAAAACCAAAGCAAAATGCATGATTTATGTTTAAAAAAATTGGTAATAGTTATACGCTATTTACCTACTTTTTGAGACTCCCACGTGTTTTATAGTCAAACATTGTATTTTCGCTAATTTTCCTCGAAAAATAGTCTCTTCAATAATGTTTCTACCTCATCGTTTATCGTAACTTTTTGAATATAGGCATTACTGGAACATAGCAATTAACTAAAGACTATTTGTTTTCCATTAAAATTCCATATTAAAATATTCTAATTTCAGTGTAGTTTAGTGTAGTTGCACCTTCTATTCCTTTAGCTGCTTTTGATCTAGATAAGTGGCAACGCTTTTAGAAAAAGCAATTAAATAACGCGCGTACGGAAATGCTTACTATCCCCGAGTGTTTAAGATCTCTCTGTAGAGAGGTTTGTTAGGACTACCCTTCTCTAAGTAAACCCATTTGCAGTCAAATAAGGCTCCTTCGGCATGCATAACGCACATTAATTTATACGAAGAACGGTGCACCTTCTCCAAGTGATGTTGACTATAGTAACAGCATTAAGCAGGCAACTGTATCATATTAGATGCATTCTCGTCCTTAAATAATGTGAGACTTAAAACAACAGGAAAGATATACTATAAAACAGTTGCTGGGCAATTAGTGACAGAATAGTCATGTTCTTTGCTTCTTTATTGCCTAAACATTTGACAGGAAAAAGAAAATTTAATAAAACATTCGAATACCTTTTTTTATTTTTTAAACATGTCCATCGCCAAACAAACGCGTCAAGACCTTTAGAACATAACCGTGAAGACCTTTAGAATTCTTTTACAGACATTTCCACCACTCGGGAAACATGTCACCAAAATGGCCTGCGAAAATGCTTTTATACATCCTGAATACATTTTAAATATATTTTAATCATTTTACATTTTGAATACTTTCTGAAGAGAACGCTTCACAGAACGTTTGAAACGCGTGAAAAACTATTGTCATTATTTAAAAACATTATAATGATCTAAATATGATACCATTTTTTAAATGAATAATCAAAACATGGAATAATAAAATAATGTTAAAAAAGTACATACCAATTTTTGGTGACCTTTCTCATTGAAATATAGATCTTTCTCTCGTTGGAATCTCTCAACCAATTATATATATATATATATATATATATATATATATATATATATATATATATATATATATATATATATATATCTTCCTGAAACAGTGTTTCATGGTAAACAACTGATGTTCCCTTAAATTAACATTTGGACTATAGTGAATTCGAGAGAGCAAGTTGATGCATTGATTGAAGGTGATTAAATGACTTACCGACTAAATAGTTTTCTAACGAAATATAAAAAATATAAAAATTAAATAAGTGTTTTCTAAAGTTTAAAGATTAAAAAAAAAACTCCCAAGACTATAAATATGTGTGTATGTGTGTTTCCGTGTGTCTGCATGTGTGTGTGTTATTTTCAGAAAGTCAGAGGTTTTATCATTATTTCCACAATCAAACAACATCGCAGCTCACAAGAGCCATGATAGCCAACAAACAGTTTCTTGGCTGTGATGGCCCTTGTGAGCTGCAACATTGTTTGACTGTGGAAATAATATATATGCACCAGCAGGATGACACGGTTTTCCCTAGAATTGAATGATGATAAACGAATGTTCCACATTTTTATTGTCATTGAAATAGGTTAAATCGCCCATTATTTAATCAAATCGATAGATTTCCTGCTCTAGTTGGGGACATCACGATGCACCTAGAAAAACATGCCTCTCGCAACCACCAAGTTGACATTATCCTGTAGTTTACATTGCACTGTAGAGAACCTACGGTTGATTTTATAAAATTATTTTTATATATAATGATTTGCATTAAAGTTTAAAATGCAACAGTAAAGTATCATGCTTCAATTGTGGCCTAAACGAAAACATTCATTTCGAACACGCAACTGTCATATCAAAGAACGTACTGCTGATTTTATATGCCTGAACTAACTGCTTGTGTGGTCATAATGGCTTAAAATAAGGTTTAAAATTAAAACGTCAAGTATGATAATACAGTTATGCTTTAAACAGAAATATTCATTTCGCGCCCATGTCATGTCAAATAACTTTCTGTGGATTTTATATGTCAGGCCTTTCGGCTTGTATGGTGATAAAACATCTCAAATGCATTTGAGATGTAAGGTTGTGTAAGGTGTTAACTTCGGTTAAAAATATCTGTTTCTTCTTTTATCCGATTACTTCGATTATCGATTATCGATACTTATCAAATACATTCCGATACACAACCTATCTAGGAACACTGCAAAGTACATAACGCACTTATTTCATAAAAATCGGCCCAGATGTTTTCGAGTTCAGAGGGAACGAACTCACACATAGGCACATTTTTTTTATAATATAGTATATATATATATATATGTATATATATATATATGTATATATACATATATATATATATATATATATATATATACATATATATATAGTAATTTAGAAAATGTATATGGCGATTAAGCTACACTGAATATTCCGCGTTTCATTCACTCTAGGACTATTCTATGTAATGATATATGCGCATAAGCCTGAAGCGACCTAGAGTGGATGAAACGTTGAATATTCAGTGTAGCTTAATCGCCATATATATTTTATAACTTACTAACTAGCTCTACCTATGCATTTAGCACTTTTGAAGAAAATACTTAGTTTTCGAATAAATCTATACTTTCGTATATTAATTTTATGTGAGTAAATTAAGTACTTATATATATATATATATATATATATATATATATATATATATATATATATATGCCAAAATTAAAGTAATCCTTGAACACGAGTTTTTTGCAAACTAGTCGTCAGCATGGATTTAGTGTGAGAAAGTTCGAAGCCACAACTACATTGTCTATACTCAAGCGTTTCACAACTGTGTTACAAAGCTTTGCCTGAAATATAGTAGGTTTTTATCATTTCAGATATGAAGAAAAGTTGTTGCGTTTATTGTGGGAACGCTGTTTTCGTATAAAAATCTACTTCATAATGAGTTTCCTTGTTTGCTCGCAAGTGCTTGCGTTACGTGTGTACGATATATATATATATATATATATATATATATATATATATATATATATATATATATATATTCATAATGCGACGATTCCAATATTTTTCCGATACCAATATAATTACCGATTCCGATACAATCACCGATTCTGATTCTTTATAAATCTCTAAATATTTAACTATAGAGTTAATATTTTCCCCGATTTCTGTAAAATAAACACATGTTAAATCCGCAGATATCTTCCTAAACGTAAAAATACACTTGTAGAGGACAATCTATAGATTTAAGCTTTACTGGTATTTTAAAATCAATACATATTTATTATTTTATCATTTATTGCCAGCATTTGAAGATTTTTCTTTACACAAAATAAAATAAAATACACAATTAAAAAAACTGTTTTTGGCATCGGAAAATACGCACCAATTTTTCCGATTCCGATATGGATTTCAATACCCCCAAATCTGTCGATTTTTCCGCTTCCCGTTGTTGATTCTGATGAATCGTAAACACTAATATATATATATATATATATATATATATATATATATATATATATATATATATATATATATGACGAATGTATTTTGGTGTCTGGCGAGTAGCTTTTTGGGGAATGCCTTTTTAATGATATAATGTTTAAATTTTTCCAAATGGTTACGAAACAATTGAAACACGTACGGAAGTACACCATATGATGTTATTTTTTATATTAGGTTGTCTTAATTTTTGACAAAAATATTATCTATAGCCGAATCACGTTTACATGATGGTTCTCGTTAGATAACAGGTGTAAAACGACGTTAAACCTGACAAGTACCAGAAATCATTTACCACTACTAGGTCCCGTGTGTTAACATTCCCAGCTTAGTATATGGAGTGCGTTGAAACCGATGGGGAAAGATTTGCCTTCAGTTTTCGTTAAGAAATGTATCTTAGATGATGTAAAACCTTAAGTCTGCTGTCTGTTCTGTCGGAGATAGTACAAAAGGAAAATATTAATTTCCTATAATAGAATTTTCACAACAACCAAAACAAAAACAAATACAAAAACAAAAAATACATTTAACATCGAAACCTCATTTGACGAAAATCTGCCAAAATCATAAATTGTTGTTTGCCAATATTTACAATCCAAAAACCGACACGAGACTCAAATCTACCAATGAAATATTGACATGAAAGCAATCATTCTAAGATAAACAGAAGTTCTACTGTCCATTATTTTAAACGACATTCAATAATTTTTAAATTTGCTCCAAAACAATCAATTTTATAAACTTTATGTTCATCCACCTCACGCCGGAAGAAGTGTTAAGCGGCAGTTGCCAAGTCATTGCAATATTGTAAGTACAATTCTATTGTTTTTACACCATATTTCAAAAATTACCCTTTAACAGAACTTTACATTATTAATTATGATATTACTCAGTTATTAAGTAATTTTTAGAATGGTAAAAAGAAAAAAAGTTTTAACGTTATACTCTGCAATAAGTGGTTTATCTATTTAAAAAAAAACTGCTGTCCTTAAGAACCGAACGTGTGATTAGATCCAAAATATTTTCTTTCTATATAAAATTTGATATAAGTATTCGGCACATCTGCAATACTGCGTGGTAACCACGCTTTCAGTTTGGAGAATATTATTATGAGGACACATTTATTTGATGGTCAGATTGCGTCACATCCTTTCCATTCGCAATGGTTCAATCATATTGATTAGAGGTCTTCAATTGCGCAAATTACCATGTGGCCAGATAGTACATTCAATTGGCCTGATGACGAAGGTTTTCACAGATATTGCTCAAAATTCTCACAATGCTGATTAGCCTTGTGAAAGATTAATCTTGGTTCCTAGAGATGATATAATATTTTACAAGAGTAGTCTGAGTTAGAACATTCTTATCAATTTATTAATTGTGTTATTGATGAAGATCAGGCAGTAGAATTTCCTGTAGAATTACTACAACCGCATGGAATGTCAAATCATAAACTGATATTCAAGGAAGTAAGTCCAGTTATATTATCAAGAAATTTTGATCTACCAAAACCGTGTAATGTCCTACGCTTAGAAACACAATCTTTGAAAACTAATGTTCTAGAATCCATTATAATTACTGAAAATTTAAAGTGTGAAACTGTATTAATTCCTCGGATTCCCCTTACTCCTTCTGAATGCCGTTTCACTTCCAGCGGTAATAATTCGCAATAAAACTTAGTTTAGTCATGTTTATAAATAAAGCTCAATGACAAAGCCTCATCTTCAGACACCTTGCTTTTCTCATGGCCAGTTGTATATTAGTTGCTCACACATACAATGTCCTGAAAATCTCTACGTTTACACACCTGTTTAAAGGCACACCAAACATGTTGCTATGTATAGGCTCTTCAACATTAATGCTTCAGGTATATTTACCAGTGTTCAAACATGCACTGCTGCAAACTCATTTTTTTTTATTATTTTATGAACAGAATTGACTGCAAATGTCATTTCTATGTACATTGTACAGTTAATAGTAAAAACAAGTGTACAATGTCCAGATATACAGTAAGATTAAAAAAATGAGAGTATTTGCTATCCTTACATCATGCAGTGATAGAAGAATCAGAAGATAAAAGATAAAACTAGAGGATTGTGGTTATTGGGGTGACCTCATGGGGGCGCGTGGAAAAAGATTCCATTATGAATTTATGTTTCGTTCAATCAATTCGGTATGTATTTTAATATATAAGAACAGAATATTCCAATATATCAACGTACTTCAGCTAGAATATATATATATATATATATATATATATATATATATATATATATATACGATTATTTTTAATTCCTACCGGCACTAGTGTTTCATCCTACCAGAATCACCAGTGCAGAAAATTGCGATTGCCGCTTGTCTTAGGATTCGAACACCGCAACGAAGCCATCCCTGTCTTAATTTATATGTATGTATACATATATGAATGTATATTTGATAAAGACAGAGAGAGAGAGAGAGAAAAGGGTGTGTGTGTGTGTGTGTGTGTGTGTGTGTGTGTGTGTGTGTGTGTGTGTGTGTGTGTGTGTGTGTCATTGGTTCTTAAAACTCTTTCTTCAACGAACAAGGCATCTTTTGTGTTTCGCTTTTTCGGTCATTCCTATGATTACACCTTATAGAATTTGAAACGGGAGAAAAACATGGACGATAAATTCGTTAAAGTGCCAAACAATCGACACCGTTTTCAATTGGCTTTCCTCTTCTCTCTTCTTCGTCCCCTCTTCCTTTCCTTCCAGTATATAATGTGTCATCTGACGTCTACATGCTTGCATATATATCTATGTCTTACGTAGACGTGTATTGCCATGTGTATTTATGTTTTCTTGTTTTATGTGTGTGTGTGTGTGTGTGTGTGTGTGTGTGTGTGTGTGTGTGTGTGTGTGTGTGTGTGTGTGTGTGTGTGTGTGTGTGTGTGTGTTTTCTTTCCGCAATTTCCATAAACACTCGCTTGTGTCCCTCCGGAGAATTTACGACGGGAACTCAATACGATTATTTGCGACCGTGAGTGCGCATGCTCGGATTATGTACGAATTTGTTTCATTTTTCGTTGTTTTTTTTGTTTTTTGTTTTTTTTTATATTTCCTTGTTTTCTTATTTCCCGCTTTTTTATGTAATAGCGCTTTTGACAGTTTTTTGCTGTACAACTTGATGTTTACATTGTAGATTAACATAACGTTCTATTAAACTTTAATTTGTAATATCGAGATTCATTTTCGAACTGTATTTTAAACAAATTTAATTTCTATTTAACACAGAAACAAAAACGCCGTTGTACGAAATCGTTCTTTATGCACAGTGTGTGTGTGTGTTTCTTTTTTACGATTTTAGTTGACTTTAATTTCATTACTTGTATACAGCAAAATGAATTTAGATAGCAACCCTTCTAATATATATGTTATGTTGTATGCCTCTGTTTTCAATAGCTTTTCTTTAACTAATAAAGATTATTCAATTGATGTTTTATTTCGATTATTCGAACGACTGTTCTCATCTTAAGTGTTATTCTCACAAGGTATCGGCCGATGTAATCTCCGTCCTTCTTCAAGTGTATTTTGTTGACCTCGGGAATCTTTCTCTCAAACTCGGAAATCTGTACAGAATTTCGAATAGAACTCTTTATTCAATACTAGCTGTCTATACCCGACGTTGCCCGATCGAAACATTGACTGGCGGTGGGATTAGTCACATACTGTTTAAGATATACCGAATATCCTAACTGTTTACGCAACGTCGTCAAGTGTTAAAACGCATCCATTTTAGTCTATAAAAATCAAACACAAAGTAACTATCATAGCCGGGAAATTACTCACATGGCTTCAATAGATAAGCTTACATCCGTTTTTAAAAGTAACTTTTGTCAGCTATTAATAATTGAAAGTAAATTAAGATAAATAAAAATTAACTCATAAATAATTTAAACAAATTAGCTTTAAATAATATTTTTAAATAGAGAAATTGAAACGATTCTATTACAACAAACAATAACATTGAGATAATTATTAACATAAGTTTTCTTTAATGTAATATGCAAACAATGGTACTTGTTGAATGTAGATCTCTTTTGAATAATTAGTTTAGATAGAAATTATGCTGGAATAATAGTGTATCTTTTCAGTATGAATATTTATTTGTGAAAAAGTGTACATATTGTATATCTAATATATAAACGACTATATGTCTGTCTCCATGGTTTCAAACTCTATCTCCTCCGTAATTACAAGTCGCAGAGTGGCGCTAGGGGCCTCAAATGAATGGATTTTTTACGGGACATTATTTTGTGGGTGTTTAACAGTGTTATAATAGTTTTATACAGGTCAAAAATGTGTCAAAATTTTTAAAAGATCGTTAAACATCTGGTTGGTTGGTTGTTTTTGTTTTACGGCATATCAACCCTTTTCAGGTTATTTAATGCTGAATCCAAAGATTCGGAAGAAAATATTTTTAATAGAATATATTTGTTGTTTTCAAGTCGGTTTTAATTTAACCCATAGTTGGGACCCTAACAGGTACTACCACTCCGGGTCAGACTGGACCTGGGAGCAGTGGCAATTAAAGAGTGGCTCCACACTCCCCAAAGCCAGCAAGCTGGGGCCTCACCACTGAATATGGTTTAAGGCCATATCAAAGACCATACATATTTGGTTAATTCATCTAAGTATTTTTTTATTTTTAATCTGTTTATATGCAAGTTGATACAGTGGTAACGTCACAAGCTTTGAATGTTACAGTTTTGATTCTAGCTGATGGAACCTAAATACTTTTTTTTTACTTTTGAAATCACAAATCTATAATAATATATACGAAATTTGGACAAATTAAAATATTATATTTAAGCGTATTTTACGTCAGGGCAAAGCCGCCATCCCCCCCCCCTGCTAGTACTATATACGTCACGCCGTTGTTAAAGATATAAATGTACATTTGAGCATCCGTAGAAAAAAAAACTTTTTCCCGACAATCGCGACGTCTTAGCAGATATTTTACCAGATAAAAACTAAATTGAATCTGGTCCACGGGTCCAAATCCGGGTCCAAATCCGAATTATATCAATGTTCAAGTCTGCAGACCAAACATTTCCAGAGTAGTTTGGTAGACATTGTTTCCTCACCTAGACAAACAGACAGACAGACACACACAAATCACTATATATATATATATATATATATATATATATATATATATATATATATAAGTAGGTTGTCGTTTGCTTGAAGCATTGTTGAAGAAAATTATAAGGTGAAATTAAAGCCAAGAACAATGCGAGATTTTTTTTTTTTTATATAGAGTAAAATTATTTCAACTCTAAACAACAGTAGCTTTTTTTTTCCTGTTGCATCCAATGGTGTTATAAATCTCAATATATTTCGGACTTATTAGTCCTTTTTCAAGAGAAGACAGCGGAAGAGTGTTCTTCATGAGTGCAAACTCTGTCTGGCCGAGACTGAGGGATATAAGTAGGTTGTCGTTTGCTTGAAGCATTGTTGAAGAAAATTATAAGGTGAAATTAAAGCCAAGAACAATGCGAGATTTTTTTTTTTATATAGAGTAAAATTATTTCAACTCTAAACAACAGTAGTTTTTTTTTTTCTTGTTGTATCCAATGGTGTTATAAATCTCAATATATTTCGGACTTATTAGTCCTTTTTCAAGAGAAGACAGCAGAAGAGTGTTCTTCATGAGTGCAAACTCTGTCTGGCCGAGACTGAGGGATATAAGTAGGTTGTCGTTTGCTTGAAGCATTGTTGAAGATCTGGCCGAGACTGAGGGATATAAGTAGGTTGTCATTTGCTTGAAGCATTGTTGAAGAAGCTTTATGGGCGTGTATAAAATAAAGCTGAATGTGTGTGTGTGTGTGTGTGTGTGTGTGTGTGTGTGTGTGTGGTCACGAATAGGCTCCTATATGGTTGACTATTTTAAAAAAAACTGATTACATATAATGATAGAAGATGTATCGAGACACAAGAATGGGTATATTTGATCCTGCAGAACGGTGGTTCATTAAAATTGTGGGGGCTGGGTTCGCGCCTGGTCTACAAAGTATGGAAATAAAACATTTAAAAATTTAAAAAAAAACGTTTACAAGTGTTTTTGATATAGATGTACATAATAATACTTTGATAAGTATGTTTTTACTTAAATTCGGATGGTATAATATAATTGTAGGGTCTGCGTTCGCGCCTGGCTTCCATACAATGGAAATAGGCACAAACTTTAATAAAGACCTTTCATATCTATCTGCGTAAGTATACTTTGATAATTATGTTTCAGTTTGAAGAAATATGGTATAATAAAATTATGAGGTGTTCGTTCGTGCCTGATCGCCATAGAATGGAAATATGTCACAAAGTTCAACAAGGTTTTTTTAATATAGATCCACAGAATATTGTGATAAGTGTTTCAGTGTGAACAGGTATGGTATAATAAACTATGGGGTTTATCTATTTTATTTTTACTTTCCTCATATTTTGCTTTGGTTTTGATACCCCCAAATTCGAAGCATTCTCTGTACAATCCTTCCTTTTCATAACCTATCATACTTTAATAAATCATAAATCAGAGTCCATTTTCTGAAGGCTGTTTTTGAACCCAGTCAACAAGGGATACTTGTGCTAGTATATATATATATATATATATATATATATATATATATATATATATATATATATATATATATATATATATATATATATATATACGAGCAGGATCCCCGGCGTGCTCGGCCATAAAATACGCTTAAATGTAATATTTTAATGCATGCAAATTTCGTATTCATTATTGTAGAGCCAATCCAAAATGGGGTATTATATTGTACTAAATATGCAGTAGTGATTTTAAAGGGTTTTTTTTAAATATGACCCAGTGATATTTGGTACAAGAACGCCATCAATCGACTAACGCCTTCAAAGTTTCAACTTTTTTTTTTATTTTGACACTTTACCAGCTATTTTTACTGGCTAAAAACCAAATCGAATTTGGTTCACAGATCCAAAACACCTATATATCAAGTTTCAAATCCATAGCCCTAAAATTGAAAGAAGAGTTGTTTTGTTTTTTGGGTTGTTTTTTTTTAAAATAGGATCACCATTTATCAAGGCCCAGATACCACTCGAGGATAAGGGTTAAAGAGTGAACAGTAGTCAATGGGACAATATCATAGTAATCGTTAGTAATATTTGGAAAATTGGATTACTTAAGGGGAACGGCTCATCAAGAACTTGTTTACGTTGGACTTAAAGACGGCCATATTGTAGTCAGCTAGAATGCAAGCAAACGGAAGGGTGCTCCACAGGTGTGCAGTTCTAAGAAAGAAGCTTTGTTGATGGAATCTACGTTTAGGTTTAGGCACAGATAGAGTTAGGGGAATTATTGATGGTGTTAGACGAGTGTTTCTCGTGAAAGTTCGGCGGGGGCATAGATTGGAGCCCAAATGAGCACTTGCCATGAAAATAGCGATAGAGACAGGCTAGCAACGTCTCTTCTGTGAGAAAGAGGTTGCAGGTAAGAGAAAAGAGTATCCCCTACTAGGCTACGAATTTTATTTTTAACTCTGTCAAGGCATGAAAGGCTTTTTAGCAGCTCCTGCCTAGATGTGGCAACAATACTCAATCCTTGGAGTTTGGTAGAAACTGTTCCTAGGACACACACACACATAAACGTGACATTGTTTATCTGTCAATCTTAGGAACAGTTTCTACCTAATCACACACACACACACACACACACACACACACACACACACACACACATATTGAGAAAAGGAGGGATACGTGTATAAATTGGCAACAAGTCTTCCTAGATTCCCAGTAGACTCCACCTATGTTGGTAACTTTTGCAAATTATTTTGCCTTAACACAACAGCCATTCATCGTGGATATCTCGCTGTGTTCATTGGAATTGAGATAGCAATAAGCCACCTTAGTTTCACAGTACTTTTCGTACTCATTCAGCCGAGGTGTGGATTGTGCTCTTCCGTCTCTGCTCTTTCATCCTTTTTGCAAATTCACGACTATGTTGTGTGGTATCGGCAGAGACGCATGCTTTTCTGGAGAAAAGACATAGTTTATAAGATGTATTGCGTGTTCAATTTCATTGATTCATGTGTTTTTCTTCCATTTTTTTTTCTTGTATTACAGTTTAAATGTGGCTTGTTAGTGTTTATAGTTCCCGGGATTTTTATTGGCGCACAAGGAGCTTTCACACACGACATCAAAGATCTCTCATTGAAAACATTCTGTGGTGTTTCCTGGACGTTGAGTGACAACAAGTCTCCTAAGATTTTCAGTACTCTCCACCTCTTTCGATAACATTTGCAAAGAAATTTGCATTATCACAACAGCTGCTTGCCATTGATTTCTCGTGTGCAGTGGCCATTAGTCTTCACTGGAATTTGAGTGACAATAAGCCTCCCCAGTTCTCATCGCACTTATACAGCGGAGGTCTGGTCAGTGCTCACTCCTCGGTTTTTCCTTCCTCTTTGACTCTACTTAGCTAATCGGTCTCACTCTTTTGTGGGGGTGGGGGCAGTGATATGGTAGTGGGGATGGGGTGAGGTTAGAGAACTTATAGATACCTTGTTATTATTATTATTATTATTATTATTATTATTATTATTATTATTATTATTATTATTATTACTACTAATCTCTAGGAGTTTTCACACAGACTATCCTCAAAGAATTTTCTTTGCAAACAATATGTGGTGTTCCCTGGAGTCTGAGTGAAAACAAGTCTCGCTGGATTCCCAGTACTAACCACCTTTTTAATACCCTTTGCAGGTTAGTGTGCGTTATCGCAACAGCTGTTTGCTATTGGTTTCTCTTTGGTAGCGAGCATTGATTTTCACTTATGTTTGAGTAGCAATAAGCCTCCTCAAGGTCCAAGATCTATTTACACTCATCGGGTAGAGATCTACCCTCAGTCTTTCCATCCTTCTTGGCTCTCTTCACTTATTTTGATTATTTATGATGACAAAGAAAAAAATGGGCGCGGAAGGAAGGGCGCAAGGGAGTTAATTTATAATTCTACAGTTTCCGTTTTCATGATTTCATGCTGTGTTTCTTTGTGTTGTGTCTCTGCATCAGTTTGTATATATTCGGCTAATGCCTCTGGATAATTGTATTATTATTTGCTTACTAGGTGTAGTCACACAAGCCATCATCAAAGACGGCTCTTTGAGAAAAACTGAGTGACAATAAATCTCCTAGATTTCTAGCACTCTCCACCTCTTTTGATAACCTTTGCAAATTATTATTATTATTATTATTATTATTATTATTATTATTATTATTATACAAAGATATGGTGGAAAAATTTATGACAGAATAACATTTCTAGTAATGAGTAAACAAGCAACTTGTGTTCGATCATCCGTTACATTCTTTTCTCTCATTCTTTATTGTTGGTTATCTTTTCATGTGAACGTTTTTCTTTAGGTTGTTTTGTAGTTTTAAATCATGTTTTTTTTTTAAATCTCTAAACAGACTTATTCATGTGTCACTTAATTGCAGATAAAACTACATTTTAATCAAATTTAATTTTTGATAACTTTTACTTATTTTTTCTCTTTAACTTGAAAACAAATCTCATTTCCACACAAAAGTAACGTGACCGATTCTTAGTTACGTGATAAGATCTTTAAAAAGAAAGACAGGGCTTGTTATATACGATTTGTTTTTGTAATTCTTGTCTTTCTACTGTTCTTGGTTTTATTTTGTTGTGTGTGTGCTTGTTTTGTGCGTGTGTGTCTGTGTGTGTGTGTTTTATTGTGTGTGTGTGTGTGTGTGTGTGTGTGTGTGTTTTCTCCGGTTTGGTTGTTTATTTATTTCCAACAAAATGTTTTAATTTAAAATCCAGAAACGGAATGTTGTAATCGGCTGGAGCTACTCGTTTTAAAATTAAACTTAAATGCTGACATCGACCGCAACCGGTCTATAACAAATAAAATACGTCGTAATTTTTGTCAGTAATACAAGAATATATGTTGACCAATTAGAAAAAAAACAACAAAAAATCATCGGCGTTTTCAGCAACAGTTTAACAGTCTCAACATTGACGGTTGCAATATGCCTTGATCAGCCTAACATTAGTGACTGACTTCGATAACAGGCGTTGATGACGGAGGAGTCAGTCGAACTGTCCAAATAATAATACGGTACAGATCTGAATGACGACACATCGAATGCTATCAGCAACAAAATCTTATCTACATCTCAACGATAAACTAACTTGTTTTCTCACAAACTATTTTTTATAATAAAGATGAAAATCAAAGCACCCACGTTGTTCGATTTACCGGGTGGACATTTATATATATAAAAGCGAAAATGTGTGTATGTTTGTTTGTGTGTATGTATGTTTGTGTGTCTGCTAAAAACTTTTGACAGACACAACAAAAATTCACAAACTTGGTCTCATATGAAAGCCCCACCTTCCGGACGACAAATATCGAAAAATTGGTCCAAAGTGACGATCAGAAGTGCGTCAACTGATCGATTTTCTGCAGGGGGGGGGCCAAAAAGTGACATTTTAATGTTAAACATTACATATTTTTAAATCGATTTATAACTGCCCCCAAAAATACGGCCGCCAAGTCTTCTACATAAAGTATATACGCGGCCATTTATTTTGGGTCAACTTGTAGTTAAAATTCGCTGAGTCATGTCACGTGATCTTGACGTCAGCAACCTCTAATGGCGGTCTTAATTTACAATTTAAAAATGTTGTTATCGGTAAAAAAAAAAAATTAAAGTTAAACTATGAACGCCTATGCTATGGCAACGTTACCAAAGTTATTATCACATTCAAAATAGTTAGACTCGATAGTTAAACGAAAAATAATAAGCCAAACATGTGAAGTAAAAAAATACGCTTACAAAAAATATTAACGAACGAAGTTTTTTAAAATAAAAACAGCCAGACGCCATTTTCCAGTCTTTAGAGTAAGGCAGACGAAGTGAGAGAGAGAGAGAGAGAGAGAGAGAGAGAGATGTCTAGACAGATTCGACAGGGGGGAGGGTCCACAACGCATGCGTCAGATGACATCAGATGACGTCATGACGTCGTGAACTGATTTACTTTAAATAGTTGATAAACCGAACAAACTTTATATACGCCGCTTTAGCGTAGGTAGTTAAGGGTTGGTTCATTATCTAAACGTTCGTGGTGTGAAATGTCTTTCTTTTTTTTTCGATTTTTTACATTTAAATATTGAACCCTGTATTATTTAAGCCATTTTTCACGTAACGTTCGTTCGTTTTTCTGTTTTAATTTGTGTTTTGCCCCCCCCCCGTTTAATTAAAACGTTGTTTTCTTTTCTTACTTCGCTTATAACAATGCTTACATCGTCATCGTCGTCGTCGTAACGCTCGACGACTTTCAAACATCTTTCACTTCTGGCTGGCCGATTTTATTTTCAAACTTCGCCTCAGGGGTTCGGTTTCGATCCTACCCCCCTGCGGTTTCTTTTTTATTTAACACCACACACTCCTACAAACACCCGGGCAACGCCAGGTACCCCTCGCTAGTTTATAATATAAATCTCACTTGAATGATTAACTGTATGTATGTATGTATGTATGTATGCCTACCTAAAACTTTCGACAAAGGTGACAGATTTTCACGAGAAAATGAACAGAGATGAGAACATTCCTGTAATGATCTGGTCCCTGCTGATTACGGTATAATACTTGTCCTGTGCAGTTCTAGGAGGTGCACCCTCCCATATGTGACAAATGGGTTAGTTTATTGGTCATCACATCACCTTAAGCACCCTTACCAGGGGATGCTGACATGGCTGTCTAGCCACGTTTTGCAGGCCAGAGGGCGCTGACTTATGAATCTCACATTCCGACCCTAATGTCACAGTTATTGCAGTGAGAGAGAACTACATAACCCCCTCTTATTTCTATTAGAACTGAATACGATACTCGTCGTTTCTAATGCTTTGGAGATAAATAGAATTGGCAATTGAATATTTACAAAGTATTCATTTTGCTGTGATTGCGTTCTGTTGCACAAATCATATAGGCAGATTACTCTTGAATTGTTTCGAAGAACGGTCGGCATTGCTAATTCAAAGTTATTAATCTTTCTATTCAAAGAATACAATTTTACACACATATGTAGTTGGCAAGACTTATGTAATCCACGATATGTCCTAAAAAATATTACTTTTTGTAAAGAAATAAAAGAATATTATATAGCTATTTCCGTAAATTACATTGAATAAATAGTAGGTAAAAGTAAATCGAAACATGCTTAATTTCGTAATTTTACATTTTTAAGTTAATTCCGAGACGACAATATTTTAGTAAATATGATTATACGGTATGTGAGGTTCGAACTTGCAACCTCTCCATCGGAATACAATATGCTAATCGATTGATCCGCGGGGATCCTATGACATAAAAAACAGATTATGATCTTTTCTATCTCTCTCTCTTTCTCTCTCTCTCTCTCTCTATATATATATATATATCTTTCTCTTCATATTTCTATACTCAGACGTCAATCAGCCAGGCGTAAACAAAGAAAATAGAGAAAGAATGAGATAAATACAAAAGACTACATTTCCTCTTTTGTTCTGGTAAATATGGAAAAATTGCATTTTATTAAATTCGTGCCCAGTGACATGATTAATAGTAATAGGACTTCTGGCTATGAGAGTAAGAATGTATCCGTCTTCCTTTAAAAAATTAAATATTGATCAGCATTATAAGACACACTTGGTAAAATCGATTAAAAATGCAGTCGAAAATATTAACGTTTAGTGTGTTTCTTTGAATAAACAACAAAATATACATTTCAGGAAACAAAGGAAAATGTTAATTAACTGTAATGTTTATTAAGGAAGAATAACACTCAAGATCAGAACACTAGTCGAAATAATTCAACTAATAAAAGTAATGACTTTGCAAAAATCTCTATAAATTATAAAGGGAGATGAGGCATGGGCTTTGAAGATTGTGTAGATGCTGCAATATAAACATTATGGAAATATATATGACAAAATAAATAGAGGCTGCAACCAAAGAACATGAAAGCGAAACTACATGGAAAGTGACATGGGAAAGCGATACATAAAAAATGATAAGAGAAGCAAATAAATGGGTAATTTATAGGAGGAAGTCAAGACATTACGGATGTGAAATCGTATGACATGATTGCAAAAATAACACTTTTAAAACGGAATCACTGCTGACACGCTGCAATTAAGCGAACATTATTAACCACATAATAACTAGAATGTAAAATACTGGGGTGGATAGTTAGTTCACTGGGAAACAACTATACTTTGCACACGTGATTTAATGATTCAACACAAAACAAAGGCAGTGCTAAAAATGGGAGATTAGCATTTTCTATGACTTTAAATAAACAACAACTACAACAATAATAATAATAATAATAATAATAATAATAATAATGAATCGCCGCTGACAACTGCACAAAAGAACACAAACAAATTATATAAAAGCCAAGACGGTGAAGATAGAGCTAAACAGTAAATGCAGACTTTATGGACAAAAAGACGGAACAGTAATCAACATTGTAAATAAACGCAGCAAAGTAACCCGGAAGGAATAAAAACATACATATTCGTGTTATTTTTACGCGTATTTTCTTAGTTTCTTTATTTCATTGGTATTAGCCATGAGACCTGAAAGTTGATTATTATTACGTCCGGCTTTTTTGATTGCACGACTTTGTCTATTTTCGTAATCATTGTATTTTATGACTTTTATTCTCCAATACAATTTGTGTTCATGCTTTTTCTATGGATTTTCAAAATGCATTAGTTTTCATGATTTCTAGTGCACCTGTTCTCTAAGTCAGTAATGTATGTGTTTTGTACTTATGGGATTAGTGTGCTGCATGCACGTATGATGTGATTTACAGTGTCGTCTTTTTCGTCACAGAATCTACATTTATTGTTTTTTAATCATATTCAGTTCAAACAAAGCACATTGCCACTGAGACGTAAGAGGTTACTGTGAATTAGAAACTATGCCTACTCGAACTGCAGCGTCTCTATTGTATGTTAGTACAGTAAGGAAAACAAGAAACAGCGACGGGATTCCAAAATCTAGCAGTTCGAGGGGAAAACTATTCCGATAGAAGGCTCTCTTTCATCGATAGACTTATACAGTAAAGTTTGGGGATTTTGCTGCAGGTCAGGTTACTTGGAGTATTAACGACGAGGGGGCCTCAATACCACGATGGGATAAGTGTGGGGGCTTGGTTTACAGTGCGTGATCTATTAAAATGGAGACTCATTTTTGTACCCTATTAATAAAAAGAAACTTTGTTGATGCATCGATCCATGTGTAGCAACGTTAGTTCATGCACATGCGAATGGTGGCTTTGTATCCATATATAAAGTGCGAATATTTTTTCTAGCGTAGTTTGTCCAACCTGATTTTTATGTAGTTCGTTGTGATCGTGCTGGCTTCTTTTTGGCTATCACTGTAAGAGTGCGCGTATGAGCGCACGGGAAACAATCAGTAGCAGCTGTATGTTAGCTGTCTTGCGAAGATATTATTAAGAGTAGCCGAAAAAGAACATATGCAAATTAGAAAGTATGCATGGGCTTGCATGGTGAAGCATAGTGCGCGTTGAAGAAAATGGGCGTGTAGAGTTGAAGGCGAGAAATGTCTAGCTACGGCCGGCGTGTGGTCGGATATATTTAAAAAGTGTACTCGGGTGAGATGGACGTGTGGCTCCGCAGTGGCAGCGGGAGATTTTAAAACTGGTGTCGAGGCGGTGCAGTTCTGTTAATCTCATAGCAGACGAATGGTCCTGGATATGACCTTAAACTATATCCAGTGGTGAGGCCCCAACTTGAGGGCCTTGGAGAGTGTGGAGCCACCCCTTAATTGCCATTGCTCCCAGGTCCACTCTGGCCCGGAGTGGTAGTACCTGTTAAATAGAAACCGAATTGAAAACAACAAAAATATTCTATTAAAATAATTTTCTAAAAATCTTTGGATTCGGCAAAAGGGTTGATATGCCGTAAAACAAAAACAACCGATCAACCATAGCAGACGAAATAAACATTTATAAAAAAAATAAGGAGCATGCATTTTTTTGGAAAATAATAGTAATAAATGCCTTCTGTAAAAACAGAAAGGGAAGTCAAGTCGGATGTATTTGTTTTATTTGTTTGTCCATTTGCGACGGTACGCTACATCAATAGCGAATTAATTTCTTTGTTCAAATGTATTTTTGTCGCAATGTCCATGTGTTCTTTTTATAAGTCATTTATTTAGTCAGAATTATAAGTCATCGACGTAACTGCTTCTCTACTCATTTTATTTTTTCTCGTCTTATTGTTAACAATTTCGTTTATCTTTAGCAATTAATATTGGTAGTGTATTTAAAGTGGCAATCGGACTTTCCCTATTTTGTGTTATGTAGTTTTACTGTTTTCTTGTATCTGCGAAGTATTTTATACTGACAAATTCTCTTCCACTTTCCTTTCTTTCGCATAGTATCGGTCGCTGATTTGAATGGTGATTTGCTTACTAATTATTTGGTCCAGGTATCTGAATTTTTTGTTTGTTCTAGCCTAGAAAGAGTCTACAGTAACTCAGATTCTAAAATCAGTGCTCTTTCAAGAATTTTACATTGATCTGAATTCTTTCAAGCTTTATTTTATTCGGGTATATGGATGGGTCCTAGATGAAGAAACACAAGAGTATATGTATTCGACTAATAGCTTGTCATGGGAGGTTTTAGGCCATTAGTCGCACTTATTGTTTTACAAAACGAAAGTAAGGACTGTGTAGCCTTTTTTACCTCATGCCATTCATGTAGGAAACCAAGTGTTTGTCATTATTAAAAAAACACTTGAAAGTTCATAAATTGTACTCCTACAAAAGTCGTTTCAAAATAAAGCCTCCAATTTTTACTAAAAAACTGGAACATTGACGAGATAGGAATACATTAAAACGGAGTCTGTTTGTGACGCAGAACTTATTTTTCCACATAGTGACTCCATTCAAAATGGCCTTTTTGCCAACGAGGAAACTTGGTTGTATGGGCGCCCGGAGCGAGCTTTGTCATACGAACGTGGTTCCCACAGTAAAGTATCCTATTTTTTAACTCAAAAAGTTGATGAGCTACGAAGACGATTAAAACGAACGACTGTGGCCTGGAGTTTATTTTTCTACATAGTCACCAACATTCTCTATGCACGCTTGCCAGCCTCTTTTGATGCCTCGGTTATAAAAGTCAGGTTCGCGCTTTGTCACACACACACATCTTTGTTTTCTCTCTGAAATCGAACCCATAATCTAAAAATGCTGACATCGACTGTTTCAGCTTTACAAGCGTTCAACAGGCGTCGGTGAATGTTTATCGGTTCAATTTTCTATGCATGGCTGAATTTAATGACACATCTCTTATTCTGACGCACGTCTATGGTAAGAGTTTCTTTTTTAGAGTCTTACACCGTCAATATCTGTCAGAGAGATGAGGCGTTCCGGTCATGAATGCATAAGTTTAGTCGTCATAAAACTATAATTTGCAATGTTCTCTGGTCCATTCCGGCGGAATAAAAAATAATAGGCATTACTTTTGGAATGCCCCTCGCATCTTTGTTGTTGAATGTATTTCTTGTACATGACACTTGTAAAGAGATTTTCATATTTCGAAAAGGATGAAATCAAAACAAAACTGCTGGAAGACAAAGAAGTTTTATTTGATTTGATCCTCATTCAAAACCACTGAAAAGTAGGTGTGGGGGATGCAGCAGTGAGCAATGTTAAATTATATATGATCAGCATATTTTAAGTTTTTCCACGTGTAATGCTTCCAAGTAAGTGCATAATTCTGTTTCTGATTAATTGAGCATTGTGAAAATATATGTTTCAATCAATTCTCACAGTTTAGCATGTTGTAACGATTGAACTTTCATTTTCTTTTTTTTTTTTTTAATTACATTTTCACCCAAAAAAAGGCATAGTGTTACTTTGATGTAGGGGGTTACTATCAAGAACATAATTTGCAGGGATACTATGTAGGGAGTTGAGGAGCAAAATATCCGTTCACATGAACTTATGCATGTCAGAAAGCAACAGAAACCCGAAAGTGAATTTCAAACTCTAACAGTTCTAGGGAAGAAACTATTAGAGTACCTCTAGGGATCTCCACTGTGTAGGGGCTGTTACTTTGCAGCTTGTCGGGTTTGTCGGGGAAATTTACGTCGAGGGGGTACAAGGCTGTGTAGTTCGTCGGAGCATCCACCATCAAAATACTTGTAAAACAGGCAGAGGGATGCAACATTTCGTCGATGGGACAAAGGTTGAAGCTTAGATAACAGTTCAGGAACTATCAGGTTGGCGACTCTCTTTTGAACCCTGTACAGGGGTGTGAGACTAGTAGCAGATGAACCAGCCCAAATGTTACAACAATACTCATGGCGAATGACAGTATTGTAGAGGTGTAGGAAACTTTCAGGCGTAAGTAACTTTCTAACGCGATAGAGACAGTCCACCTTCTTCGCAGCGGCCTTGCAATGACTTCGATGTTTATGTTCCAACTCATGTTCCCTGTGAACGTTAAGCTGAGAGGTTTGAACAAAATACTTTAAAGTTATGTATCTTTAGCCATAGTTATTAGTGGTTGAGACGGTTTCTTGTAATTATTAAAGGAAACAAGCTTAGTTTTGCAACTAACAAGATTATGTACTAGTAGGTTTAGTCAGCCAATATTTAATAACTGATATTCAGAATTTATTCGAATTGGAAAAGAGAGTACATTATTGGAATCGAATTGGTAGTTTTATTTTGTTAGGTTGCATTCCATTTTCAATATTCTCTCTGAAATCATGATCGGTGTTTTGTGTGTTTTAAGGAGCCATAACATGCCGGGTCGGGACGAGCCTGTCTCCGAGTGAGTTCGGCTGTTTGTTCGATTAAGAATGCGGCACTTTGTAAACCGAGATAAACTGAAAGCAAACGCGTCCTCGCACATTCCTTTTCACCCTTCTCCTCCACCTCCTTTTCCTCCTTTTTTTCTCTCTGTCTCTCTCTCACATACACACACACTCTCTCTCTCCCTCTTTCTCTATCTCTCTCTCTCATTCTCGCTCTGTATTTCTCTCTCTCTTTCGCTTTCCGGCACTTTCTCTCCATCACCTTGGTCCCGCATTTCATATCTTTCTATACAAATATTTTTGGAGTCAAGCAGAAATTGTTCTTTCAAGCATGTTTCGTCGAATATGATAGTAATTCTGTTTCTCTAAGATCCGTTTATTATTCCTTCCAGAATGCTAACAAACTTAAATAATATGCGAGTGTAAAATAAGTACAATATGGTCCAAAGGTATTTGTTTTTGGATGCTTATTTGCCGAGCTTTCGACTAACGATTAGTCATCTTCCGGGAGTATTAGAAAATATGCGCAAAGTCTGACCAGAAACGAACGCTGAACGTAAAACGTAAATTTAATCAAACAGATTGTTCCAAGCGCATGTTGGTGAGATAAATACAAGTTTTACATACTAACAGGTCGCCTGGCGTTGCATGGTTGTAAAATACGTAAAAATATTATATTTCAATTCATACAGAAACTAGGACATGTACATGTTAGTATCATGTTTTTTCTAAAGAGTTAACTACTTGTACGTAAAAAAATACTCGAGCTGAGATCGAAAATAAAACCTAAGGATAGTGAGTCAAGTACTATAACCATTAGGTCCGCTTGACACGTTCTTTAAAAAGTGTCACAAAAATATTCATTCTTAACAGAAAAAATATGTTATGTGTACCATTCACGCATGCGTATTCATCGAACAGTTTACCAAAAGATAAAAAGTCTATGCCTTCTATGTACCAATATTTTTTACCCCTTAGCAGCCCTTTTGTCCAGAGGAAAAATGATCAAAATTTTTCCACATATCTGAATACACAATAAACTAAATGTCATGTCTGTAGATCAAATATTCGTTGAGTGTATCGGTTGAGACGTTTCCTAACACACATTCTTCCTTACTTACTTTATATATATATATATATATATATATATATATATATATATATATATATATATAACTACTTCATTTATTCACATAAATTTAATATAAGAAAGTATAGATTTATGCGTAAACTTTAAGTATTTACTTCAAAAGTGCTCAATACGTAGGTAGAGCTAGTTAGTAATTTATAAAATATATATGGCGATTAAGCTACACTGAATATTCTGCGTTTCATCCAACTATAGGATTCGTCAGGCTTATGCCCGAATTCTGTCGTTGCTTCTTGTTTTTATATATGTTGAGGATTTCTAGTTGGCCAATCAGCTTTCTAGTATCCACCCCGCCCGTTCCTATCAGCCAATGGGCATGCATTTTATCAAACAAAGGATCTGTTTTAGAGTTAGGTTAGTGGTTTTAGGTGGCCGTTCTCCTTTTTTTATACATATAAATATGCCTATGTGTACACAATAATGCACATATATATACATATATACATATATATATACATATATGTGTGTTATCGTTTATGTATATTTATGTTTATTTAATTTTTTTATTTGTTTGTTTTCTATTGTTATTGTTAGTTTTAAAGCTATTTTGTATCGCTATCCTAGAGTAAGTTTTATTTTGTGAACACAGTTGTTTGCTATTTCCCGCCTACAGTTTAATAGATTTTGAGGTTCTTTAAAGTACAGGATAGAAAATTTTTCATGGAGGCATAATTTACATGGGTCGTCTAAATGTCTGCATGTGGTAGCTTGTCTCATTATTTTCCATTCGACTACCGGCGAATGTCCGCTTTCTTTGAGTTCCCAGTATTTATTCGCTAGTGTTGTTTTTATACGGTGTTTTTTTTATTTTTGAATGTGCTTTTGTGGTCATAGTATCGGGTTTTGAAATCTAAGGAAGTCATGCCTATGTAATATTTCTTGTTATTCGGGTTTTCTTTCGCAAATATTGTTGCTTGATAAACTACGCTTTTTGTTAGACATTTATTTTGGACTGGGCAAAGTGTGCGGTGTCTACAATTGCATTTATCTTGTTCGTTATTAGTATTTTTATTTATGGTATGGTTGTTCTTGTCCGGGGTTGGTTTGTTGTTATTATTCTTATTCTTATTCTTATTATTATTATTATTATTATTATTATTATTATTATTATTATTTCTGCTAGTGTTGGTTTTATTTCTGTCATGGTGTCTGCTTTTTTTATTGTTTATTTTGTTGTTGTTTACATTGTTTTCATTTAGTATTTTGTTATTATGTGCCTTAATTATCATCTCTAATTTTTTGCAACAACTGTAAGATAACTTCAAGGTATTTTTATTGAAGATTTTGTGTAAGGGGTCGGTTGCGGGAAAGTGTTTTTCAATAAGATCTAGAAATTTCTTGCCAAGTTTTGTTTTTAACATTTGATTGTATGGGGCCGTATACCAAATTATAGTTCTTTTTCTTCTGTTGTTAATTGTATTATAGTTGTTGGTGTTTTGTTGCTTATATTTGATATCGATATTTTTGTATCCACTATTTTTTAGGGCTGTTTCGTAAATATTGGATGATCTGTTAAATGCATTTTCATCGCTTGAGTTATTACTGAGTCTACTTACGATCGAGTTAGGAATGTGTTTTTTAATTGATGGTGGGTGGTTGGACTTAGGGTTTACGTAAATTGGAGTAGCGTTATCTTTTAAGTATGGTTCATATGTGTTTTTATCTAAGTTATCAAAATAGGTCTGTATTTTAAACGAAGAGGAGGGATGTAATTTTCTGTTAGATTTGAATGTTAACAAAAATTTAATAAGATTTATAAAGACTATTTTTATTTACATTTTCTCCTATTGATAAAACCCACTATTTCTTTATCCCTTTGCAGTTTTCTATGTAACTTTTTCCATTGTATTTTTTTCTTTTTCTTACATATACAGAAATATAACAAAAGAATAGACACCCATAGAAATAGTTTCTTTCAATAAACATAATTTATATAACAAAATCAAAAATAAATGATTAGAAATTTAATAACTAATACGTACTTGACATTCCGTTTTGCTGTTTTTAATGCTAGCACTCTTCTAGGCATGACATTGATCGGTTGTCGAATATCGTGTTGAAGAATTTCTTACCATGTTTGATGCAATAATGTTAAAAGTTCAGTCTTAGAAGATGGATTCCTTTTATTTTTGCAAATTTTAAAGCCTAATATGCTTCAAACTTTTCTAATCGGGTTTATATCCGGGGGCTGTCTTGGTCATTGAAGTTTATTAATCCTATTTCGTCTCAACTACTGTTGTATCGCACTAGCAGATTGACAAGGAGGTTTGTCTTCCATAAATAGGGAGTTAACTTGGTTAATTTTACCACTTGAGAATATTGGTAGGGTTCATTCACGTAATATTGAAACACATTAAACAGAATTGATGTTTCTTTTGCACTCGACCAGGGCTGAGAGACCATCGCCTCAAATTGCACACATTACCATGACCGAGAAATTCCTATGTTTTAACGTTGGTTGCAGTTTTTTTAAGTTAAAATTTTGCTGAAGGAGCCTCCATACCCATACCATTCCATTGTCCTGAAAAATCGTGACCGATCATGTATAAAAGCCAAGTATGTCCAAGGATGGAGTACTGCTGCCACATCTGGGCAGGAGCTGCTAAAAATAGCCTATCCTGCCTTGACAGAGTACAAAACAGGCTTCGTGGCCTAGTGGGTGATGCTTTTTTCTCTTCCCTGCAACCTCTCTCCCACAGGAGAAACATTGCGAGCCTGTCTTTGTTTTATCGTTACTACCATGGCAGGTGCTCGTCTTAGCTCCAATCTCTGGTCCGCCCTTGCCAATCTTTCACGATAAACACCCGTCTAGCTTAAACCACTATCAAAAATTTTCTCCACTCCTTATCTGTGCCACAATCAAAACGTAGACTCCATGAACAAAGGTTCTTTCTTAGAAGTGCCCGCCTGTGGAACTCCGTTCTGGTTGCCTGTTTCCCACATGACTACAATCTAGATGTCTTCAAGTCCAATGTAAATTAATTCCTGATGAACCGCCCCCTTAAGTAAGACACTTTATCAAATCTCCAATACTTACGTACTGTACACGCAATAACCCTTATCCTCAGTGGCTTCCGGGCCTTGATAAATGGTGACTACCTTGTAAAAAAAAATCATAGAAAATGACATTGGTCCAAAAGCTCGTAGGTCTCTCCAACATCTCACGAGCCCAAACTTTTCTGCACTTGACATTGGCAGGATCAAGACGAGGTTTCCTTTTCACAGCTCTACCATAGCAGCCCAGCTTGTGAAGATACCTAACAACTGTTCTGAGACTGACACAAGCTTGTGTTGGAATGTCAGAGGCTTTGCACTGAAGATCCTCTTCACCGTTTCTTTTCACAAGACGTAAGATACTATCAGAGGGCTCAGGACGATCTAGATAATGTTTTCTGCGCTCTTTATCCTCTCTTGTGAATTGTACGATCACTATTAACAGTAATAATGGGGTATTGAAAGATTTCCTGCGGTTTTGCGTTGACTAAACAACCTTCACGTTGACCCACAATTCATCCTCGTAGACATTCTGATAGGTTTGATGCTTCTTTCGTTTGTGGCATGCTTCAATGTTCATAGATGCAATTATTATTTTTATCTGTAAATATAATAATCTTAAGAAACATATTTATCTTTGTGTCTATTCTTGTCTGGCATGTCTGTGTATATGCTTTTCTGTCTGTGCACATATATTTCGAGTTATATCCATGTGTTTAAGTGTAATTATTTGCTTTATTTATTTTATTTAATTTATATTCATTTAATTATAAAGAGTATTTTTAGAGGCGGCGAAATTTCAATTAAAATAAATCACAGAAAAACATTTTTATTATACAAATATGAGGTTTATTCGAATGAATAATTTATTTGCATTTATAATTTAAATAAAAGATCGTATACATGATCACCGCAGGTCGAGCGTATCTAGCGTAATCTAGAATTCCGATCTTCACAAAAAGTACACATTAAATAAGGCTGTATTCCGGCGATAACTCGTCGAATATTATCTTTTAAGTGGTTTATTGTGCTTGGTTTATCAACATAGATATGGAACGTTCACATAACTTTAAAAAAAATAATCAAAAAGAACGAACGAATTGACCTGTTGAAATGTCTATTTCGTGTAATTATCCGTTCATCATGTTTCTCATTTTTTTATTTACAAGGAGGTCACCACTTATCAAGGCCCGGAAGCCACACAGGGATAAGGGTTATTGCATGTACAATTCTCATAGTAAATTGATCGTAACGCGCGCTGTGTTGCATGTGGTCTCGGTCTGCTAAAACCACATGATGAATTACCAAAATAAGCTGAATTCAAAATAACCGATTGTTGCAAAATCTGCAGTTAAGAAGAATATAGTTGTCAATTTAAAGTTAGCCGCTGTATTATTTTCTTATCGATATCCGTGTGTCTTTATAAGTGTGTGCATTTTATGATAACCACGTATTTTTATGATAACGTTGTATTTTTATGTGTATTTTTATAACTGTATTTTCATAATAACTGTATTTTTATTATAACTGTGTATTCTTATTATAACTGTGTATTTTTATTATAACTGTATCTTAATGATAAATTTGTATTTTAATAACTGTGTATTTTTATAACGGTGTATTTTTTTTATGATAACTGTATTTGTTTAGGAGAAATAATGTTGATAATTTGTAGAATTTCTAATTGTGATTTTATTAAGTCACTACTGAGGGAGAGAACTCCTGAAATAAGTTATTCTTTCCACTTAGAAGCTATTGCATGCTAAACGATTTCATTGATGTTAAATTCATGGCACTGACGTAAATAATTTGTTATAAATTTCGATTTATTTCTTCTCTCTCTCTCTCTCTCTCTCTCTATCTCTCTATCTATCTATCTATCCCTCTTCTTCCCTGTATACATGAATATAGAGAGAGTAACAAAGGAGAGAGGAGAAGGATAGTAACAGACTGCTATATGTATATATATATATATATATATATATATATATATATATATATATATATATATAATTAGGGACCGTTTTAGATACCCATACCAAGCTCTCTTCAGCCAATACTCATCTCAGAGATGAGTATTGGCTGAAGAGAGCTCGATATTGGTATCTAAAACGGTCCCTAATTATTGGGTTTGAAACCGACGGTACCAATGACTGATCTCATCTAAAACTTTCCGTAAACAAAATATAAATTATAAGCTTTTATTTTGGGATTTTCTTTATAATTGAGCACTCTGATGGATTCCCGCCCTTAAGCTAATTATTATCTATCTATCTATCTATCTATCTATCTATCTATCTAGAAAGATAGATAGATAGAGATAGATAAATAGAGAGAGAGAGATGAAGAGAGAAACTTAGATGGATATAGTAAGTACTTCGGATAGACAGGTGTATATCAACAACCTCTTTCTAATTTCAATATACCAACGCAGACCAAAAATACACAAGATGTCCAAATATATAGCGTTTTTACAAAAACACGTCCCACTCAGCCGGCAACAACGCACGGTGAAAGAAATCCATCTCTTTTCCCTGGAGAGCGTAAAAAAGCAAACTTGAAAACGAAGCTGAACAGCGTCGTTTGCAGAAGACATTAATTCGCCACTCGTCACCGCCAACAAAATAATATTTAACCAAAACAATCTGCGTGTCTCTAAAGGAAACACAAGAGAAATGGGTTTGTCTAAATCTGTCGGGCTGTACAGTTCATGATTTTAAGCTTCTTAAGGCAGAAGATTTTTCTCTGGATTTTTCGTTTTTATTTTTCGTTGTTCTTTGTTTTGTTTTGTTTTTTTATTTGGGGAGGTGATTTTTGTTGTTGTGTTTGTTGTTTGTTATTTTTTTTTCGTTTTGTCTATGCACTTCTCAATAGCTTAACTTTGTAGACCACTTCAATTTGAAAGATTTTTCTAATGGTCTTTTTTTCGGCACACCCAGTAGTGGAGAATGAGATTAGGCCTCCTGAGCAGAATTTTAGGACGCACAATTCTAAGCTTACATTCTGACTGTTTTTTTTTCTTTTCTTTTTTTTTTCTTTTCACATGGGCGTCAAGACCTGAAAGCCATGCGAGGATCAGCGTAAATGAAGCTTGTCAAATCAAAGTGCTTCCTCAGGACGAAAGCCATTCTTTTCAATAGGGCCTAAGTCGAGACCAGAGCGTTGGTAGTAAAAAGATAGAAGCCTTGTCTTTGATACATTAAAATTAACGAGCCACGTTTTTTTTCGTTGTATCACGCGAGAAAAAGTATCAGATCTTCATCAAGGTTAACCTTTGAAGTGTTATCATTGTGATCAGCAATGCAACAACGAAAGTAGCTGTAATGCTGGAAATTAAGTAGAATTTGATTATTTAAGAGGGTTGCTCAACAAGAACTTGTTTACATTAGACTTGAAAATGAACATGTTGTAGTTAGCTGGATAGCAGCCTCGCCCTAGAGAGTTCCAAAAGACGGGCAGTTCTAGTAAAGGAACTTTGTTCGTGGAATTTGCGTTTAGTTTTAAGCACAGAGAGAATTAGAAAAAAAATGTTGACAGTGGCGTTAGTTAGACGAGTGTTTGTTGTGAATTTTTTTTTTCAGGGCGAGGACTGAAGATTGTAGTCATGAAAATAACGACGGTGAAAAGATAGACTTACAATGTCCTTTTTGCGGGAAGAGTTGTAAGAAAAATCACCATCCTCATATCGTATGAATCAGAAGATTGTATTATTGGCATTGGTTAGTTACACCGATATTTGTTCTAGTCAATTATTTCTAGAAAGACATAAAATACTTACGAGAGACCACGTGAAGGTTGCTAACATCCTAAGTGAAAGTGAGTTTTGTTGAATGAACGAGATTCGAACTTATGACACGCAGGACGTGCCATTAAGCACTTAACTTCCATTACCTCCCTTCAGGGAAAGAAAAAGACATCTTATACAAAAATAAATGCATTTTTTGTACGATTATCTCACTGTCGAAATGATTCAATAATTTTTATTTTACGTTTAAAACTCAGAATATCATCGATAATTTTTCTAGCAGTTGCTTTTTTGGACTACTTATGCATCTATGTTACCGAATTGAAGTAATAACGTTATTGTTTAGAAAGTCATTCTTAACATAGAAAGGAGATGGTGTGTTGTAACTATTTTGTACTTCCACTTGAGAATTTAATAAATGAAAAAACGTAAAACTTTACTTTAATTCCAAAATACTATTTAAAAACTAGCGTGGTAACGTATATACATAAGCACTGTTTTTTTTATTATTATAAAAACCTGACGGCCACTCGAGGATAAGAGTTAATGAAGCTTAATATTAAGATAATGGAGTAGCTCTTTCGTTTCTATTAATCGATGAGTCATAAATAATATTTAAAAATATAAACATTACAACGCGGTTATTTAGTATTTTATCACATACTAATATTTGCTAATTTTACACTCTCTATTTTAAACCTTACAATATGCGGTTTATTCTGTATAATGATTAGAATTTTCGCTAATGTGGCAGGGTACAGACGTTCAAGGTTCAATTCTTAGTCGAGTATGCCAAACACTAAAAAAATGATACTTGATTCCCGTTTGCTAAAACACTCAGAATTGTAACTTAAGGACCACGAGTAATTGGAGCATACCAAAGAAAACAAAGCGTCCTTTTCTATACCTCGGTGTTTAAACGCCTCCTTTCAGTATCAAAATACAATGGATACCTCCTGTAAGGGTGGCTGCGCGTGCAATTGTGAGGCAAGAGTTTCACAATTCCCTAACACACCTCTTCTGAATCGGCACTGATTGAGTCCAGTGGCATGCACTAGTTCAGCATTGGATTTTAAAATTATGACGTTGTAGTGTGCAGAGAAGCAGTCTAGCGATAATATACGCTTTTTAAAGTAACTTTGTCCGTGGAAATTCCTCTTGACGTTAAACACATGTGCATTGAAAGGGTAAAAATTTTGTTTTGGTAGCAACACTTCAATTTCAAAAATAATGCTACCTGGTATTCCAAAATAGTCATTGGTCAGGTTCAATATTACTTAACTTCGGCGACGGGAAACTATATTTCAACGTGCTCTTCGCCTTATATATATATATATATATATATATATATATATATATATATATATATATATATATATAATATGTCAGGCCCTTTAAGAAACTCGTTTTTATCGTTGAGCACTTTCAGTTGAATTAAGTCGGTCAATTTAGCTCTTATGCATAGATCACGATATAATTATTAGATCACTCTGACTTACGTAAAAACATTTAAAAATAAAATGTTTAATTTTAACGTTATTTCACGCGGTTAATGGTAGCTGATTGGATACGGACTTTACTATTCAAGCCAGAGATGATTTGTATTGCCGGGTTCGAGTCTATCGACTGGTGTTAATCGTGACATCCTGCACTGAAGATTCCCGAAAGGATGAAACCCTAGTGCCTGTAGGTATATAATTATTATAGTAAATAATATATATATATATATATATATATATATATATATATATATATATATATATATATATATATATATATGTTACTAGTATAGTTTAATCAAGGCATTTAAATATTGAAAAAATATATTTTATGTACTTGCTATTGAATAAAGTTTTCATAAAAAATTAACTAAATTTCACCCTAAACAAGGCAGCGTGCCACTTTGAAGTAGGGGGCTACTATCGGGAACATAAGTTGCAGGGATATTATGAAGGGAAATGAGCAGCAAGATGTCTGTTCACATTACACTTGAACTTCTGTATGTTAGTACAATTTGGAAAGCAGAATTTCAGAAGGGAGTTCTAAAGTCTAGCAGTTCTGGGTAAGAAACTATTGGAGTAACAGGCGTTCTTACACCTAGGGGTTTCTACAGTGAAGGGGCTGGAGTTAGCTGTTTGTCTGGTTTGTCGGGGTATTCACGTCAAGGGGTACAAGTGCTTGTAATTCGTCAGAGCATTCACCATTAAAGTACTTGTAGAACAGTAGAACAGGCAGAGTGATGCAACATTTCGTCGATGGAACACAGGCTGAAGCCTAGATGACAGTTCAGGACGTATCAGGTTGGGAATTCTCTTTTGGACCCTGTCAAGGAGTGAGGGCCGAGTAGCAGATGCACCATCCCAAATATGACAACAGTACTTCATACATGGGCGAATGGTGGCCTTATAGAAGTACAGGATACTTTCAGGCGTAAGTAGTTTTCTAGCACGGTGGACAGAGCCCACCTTCTTCGCAGCAGCTTTGACAATGCTCTCAATGTATCTATTCAAGTTCATGTTCCCTGTAAACGTTAGGCCGAGGAGTTTAAAGGAAGTACTTTCGGGTAATGTGTTCTTGGCCATTGCTATTGGTGGTAGAGAAGGTCTCTTGTAATTATTGAAGGAAACAAGCCTAATCTTGGCAGCATTGAATGTGAGCATCCATTTTCGTCTCCATTCCACTACAGATTGGAGGTTATCCTCTAGTGTTTCTGCTATTTCCTTAGATATGTATTCATTTGTTTTCCCTTCGTGCATGTTATAGAGAGTGGTGTTATCAGCAAATATACCCATCTCAGAAACAATGTTATCAGGGAGGTAATTTATGAATATCAAGAATAATAAGGGTCCAAGGATAGCCCCTTGAGGTAGTCCCGCATTTATATCATATTGTTTGGATGTACGACCGTTCGAGGAAAACCTGGATTTTTCTCTTACTTAAGAAGGATTAAATTACATTATATATTCTTTCAGTGAGACCATATGATCTAATTTTTCTTAGAAGACCATCGTACCATACCCTCTTAAAAGACTTAGATATATCGAGGGCTACCACTCTACCCTCCCCTATTTTGTCCAGTGAACGGTATATACGTTCAGAGATTACCATTAGGATATCTGCTGTGAAACGGGTTTGCCTAAATCCATATTGGTTGTCGGTCAGAAGTTAGCAGCTGTAAGGTGATGGACAAGAGCTTGATTAATTAAGGACTCAAATATGTTGGCGAAAAGCAGGAGAAGACTAATTGGGCGATAATTTAATGAGTCAGTTTTTTCGTCAGAATTCTTGAAAATTGGTACCACAGAAGCGGTTTTCAAGCAGTCAGGAAAGCAAGATTCGTTAAGGCTTTTGTTGTAAAGTTTGGAGAGAACTGGAGCATTTTTTAATATCACAGCCGGGATGAGATACCTTTGCCTACATGCCTACGTTTTTTTTTAGTAGACCATGTACCTGAGAAGGAGTGATTTTCAAATTATCTAGTGTGGCGTTTGTTTATATATATATATATATATATATATATATATATATATATATATATATATATATATATATATAATAGCGGTCAATTTTTTTAAAGTTTGACCCTTATTATAACCCCTTAACATTTATTGTTTTGGGCTCTAATCAAGTTATTAAGTTAGATGCATGCCCGAGGAACCTATATCTAAAATTCAAAGTGTTTATACCCAAAATTGGCGGAGGAGTTTGGTAGAGTTCTCGAAGGTCAAATCGAACGTTGACCCCTTAAAAGCCACATTTCTGGCCGGAAACAGATTACAAAGATGTTCCCAAATCTCAGTACACTGTATCTCAAATTGTGAGTCTGTAGACTGAAAATTGAGTTATTGTGTAAGTACACAGCCACACATAAACACAGACACGTTCATTTATATATATATATATATATATATATATATATATATATATATATATATATATATATATATATGTGCGTATTCATCAAATACCCAGATAGGTTAAGGGACACATGTGTAGGCGCTCGCGCATCCGTGTTTGTGTGTATCCGCCCGAATGTATGTTTACATCAACAAACTCACGACCGCGTTGGAATAAAAAAAATAAAATCACGAACCCGGAATGTTGGGAATGTCTCCGTTGTCGCCTCGTTTGGTCGTGCCGGGCGACAATAAGCGCAATAGTCAGGATGTGGAATGAGGGTTACAGATGCGGGGGTGTTGTTTAGGAAGCTCACAGAAGAGTCGAAGTAAAAAAAGTACATATATAAATAATAAAAAGAAAATGGTTTTAATGTCGGAACCAGCAAAGAATAAATATGTCCGACATTTTACTATTAAACCAGGATATGTTCGAACAAAAAAAAAGAAAGAAAAATGATTTAGTATTATTTCATGTTACTGATCCATGTAAGAATAAAAAGTGATCAGTTTTTTAAAAAATTATCAAAATATTTTTCGTTTAATAACGAAGACTGTTTGCCTGTTAAATACGGCTCGCGTGTTAAATACGGCCCGAGGTTTAAATACGGCCCGCGCGTTAAATATGACTTACGATTAAAATCCGATGTTTGTTTCGATTCCTGGTTGCAAATTAAAGAGGGAAATGTACAAACAGCGCTTTTAAATACCGTGGTTATCAAAAGGCAGTTCGCGGTTTAAATACGGCACGCAGGTTAAATATGATCCGTTATTGAAATCCGGCCAGCTATGTGCTCTTTAATTTTTACCTTGGGTGCAAATTAAAGCGGGAAATATACTGTCAAAAACATTCACAGATGTAAAAAAAAAAAAAGAAAAAAAAAAGAAAAGAAAACCTTGAAGACACGAAATTCGCAAAGCTAGTACACCTACCTTGAACGGATATCTCGATTCAGTGAGTGTTTTCGGACACTGTGCCTTTTCGTGCTTCCAGGCTGGTAGTGGTCTTGTTTTTTACACGGGGATCACCACTTATCAAGTCCCGAAGGTCATTCGAGGATAAGGGTTAATTAGTCAATGTGATTATAACGTAGTACACATAAGTTTTGTAAATTGGATTACTTAGGGGGATGGTTTATTAAGAATTTGTTCACGTTGTACTTGAAGACAATCAGATTGCAGTCAGCTGGAAAGACGACAAACGGAAGATAGTTACACAGGTGTGCAGTTCTAAGAAAGATGCTTTGTTCAGGGGATCTACGTTTAGGTTTATGCACATATAGAGTGTGGGAAGTTATTGATAATGGTTTCGGCTAGACGAGTGTTTTTCATGAAAGTGTGGCGAGGGACCATAGATTGAAGCTCAGACGAGCACTTGACATGGAAAAAACGATAAAACAGAGGCAGGTTCGCAACGTCTCTTCTGTGGGAAAGAGGTTGCAGGGAAGAGAAAATAGCATCCCTTATTAAGCTACGAAGTCTATTTTGAATTCTGTCACGGCAGGATAAGCTGCTTCTAGCAGCTCCTGCACAGATGTGGCAACAGTACTCCATCATTGGCCGCACCTGGCTTTTATATAGGTAGAGAATTGCATCAGGAGTTAGATGTCTACTGGAGCGGTAGAAGGATCCTACCATTTTTCCAGAGACCTTCGCAATGGATTTGATATATGTGTTCCATTTCAAATCGGGAGTAAAGGTCAAGCGCAGAAGCTTGTCAAAACATGAAGCTTACCCAAGAGGAGAGCCATCCATTTCAATTGATGCCAGATGGCCATCCAAGTAGTCCATCCCTCTTGACTGAGGCATATTAAAAATTTAGAAGAATAGCGATTATACGTATCACCGTCTGATTGAAAGGTTCTTATATAGTCCATGCAAGAAATTGAGCCGAAACAGTATTTTCTTCTACAAGTTCGTAACTGAGAAGTAATTCAAGCTCTTCAAAAAAGGAACTCATTCATAGATAAATGAGTTTCCTTGAATGCTATCTTCGGGGATAGTGGCTGGAATTTTCTCCTTGAATTAGAGAGGAGTATTACTCATTCTTTCACATCGAATTATCACTGGAAACTCAAACTGCATGCATTTGCTGCATCACGGATGTATATAAGAAAAAGATTTCCGTTCTAAATAACTCGACAGACAAAAGCGGAAGTGTCCTAGTCAATGCGAATTTCAACAATGCACACAGGGATTCTTCATAGGGGTTGCTTACTTCACTGTAGATTAAAACATAATCGTATTCATATCCAATGTTTTCAAATTTCTGTTATTATCCTATTTACGACCCCTTCTTCGGCAAGCAGCCGGAAAATACCGAAGCGAAAACTGCTATATGATTAATTCAAAACGGTACGTTCCCGTCTTTCTCATGTTAATAATGGGTTTCTATTTATACACCCATTCTTAATATGAAGAAATGAGGGAATTTCACATTGACATTTTTTAAAAGGAGGTCACCACTTATCAAGGCCCTGAAGCCACTCAGGGATAAGGATTATTGCATGTACAGTACGTTGTACGTTAGTGTTGAGATTTCATAAAGTGTCTACTTAATGGGGCAGTTCATCAGGAATTTGTTTACGTTGGATTTGAAGACATCCAAGTTGTAGTCAGGTGGGAAACAGGCAGACGGAACAGAGTTCCACTGGCGTGCTGTTCTAACAAAGAAGCTGTGTTCATGGAATCTACGTTTTGATTTAGGCACAGATAGAGAGTGGGGAAAATTTTTGACAGTGGCTTCAGCTAGACGGGTGTTTTTCGTAAAAGGTTGGCGAGGGGGGGCCAGAGATTGGAGCTCAGACGAGCACTTTCCATGGAAATAACGGTAAAACAAAGACAACCTCGCAACGCCTCTTCTGTGGGAGAGAGTTTGCAAGGAAGAGAAAAGGGCATTCCCCACTAAGCCACGGAGTCTATTTTGTACTCTTTCAGTTTAAATAACTTTTCCTCATTTTATGAATTACACGTTTTGATTGAAACCTGTCGATTTCTGTAAGCTGATTTGCTAATGGCATCGGCAACTTTTGATTACTAACGTAACCTGCTGGGAGATGCTAACCGGAAGTTGCCGCAAATTGGGTCATAAACTAAAAAGGTATCTAGATTTCTATCATGAAGCACCCCAACAAATATTAACTGGCCCACTTCATCAAGAATTGTGAATGTTTTTATTAGACTAGTCTACCCGTTGGCCATTAAAGGGTAAGATGAAAAATGTTCAAAATAAAAAGAGATTTTAAGATTATATTGTCTTTTATTCTCTTGGGAAAAATTTTTTAAAGGGATGAATAAAAAATAAATAAAACTCAATAAGCCTCCTAAACACTACCGCAACCACTAATTAAATTAAGAAGGCCCTACTAAAAGCACTACTAAAATCAGGTTTCTTCCTCCTCCCGTCCTTGAAGAGAAAATATTTTTAAGGTCTGAAAAAAATAAATCGTCAAAATTCACAAGAGCGCTACTAAAAGCAGTAAATATGTTTATAAATGTGGTTATAGTTATATATTGTATATTTATATTTAATTTTTTTTTTACTCAACGGGATTAAATTACATTTATTTGTAAGGAAAACACGTTAAAATAAATTAAAACAAAATATATTGTTGACCTTGTGTATGCTTTGAAAAACAGCAGTGGGGTTTAATATCGAACTTAAGACAGGGCGGCCAGGAAATAGGTAAGCAGACGAATTTTTTGGAAGCCGGAAGTCAGAAACCCGATGGAAGGTTTAAACGCCCAAGCAAGCTGATCTGAGATTTATAATTATATAGATATTTCATCACGCAACTAACAATCATTGTATCCCATTAGTCCTCATCCCCAAATGACTTAGCCTCAATAGCTCTAATCTCTAATGCTCATTCGATTAAACATTCAGGACAAGAACTCCTCCAGTTACAATCATAGCAAAAAAATAGCTTTTCTCTGTGTACCTAAAACCAAACTGAACATCCATGAACAATGCTTCTTTTCTAGATCACCCTATAAGTGGAACGAAATATTATGGGGCTGCTTCCCAACTGACTACAATATGATTGTCTTCGAGTCCAACGTTCCTATTTACAATGCCTCCCCACGGGACAGAGTTAGACACCAGGGTCTTTTTTTAAAGTGGAGAAAAAGAACAAAAATAAAATTGTGTCAGTCGTGAAGAATTTCTTCTCTACCGAGAGAGAACAAGAAATTGACGTACAGCGTCTAAAGAAATATACTCGCCTTTGATCTCTGTCCGAAGGCCAAGAAAATCACATTTGTTTTTTTTTCACCTATCGCTTGCATGGTGATTGATAATCGGTGACTTATTAAATCTTCTTCCTCTTTTTCTTGTATCAGATGTGATGCTGTAAAATCCTGCCGTTGTATAGGACAGCGTTTTATAATATTTCTGTCACTATTTTAAATTTGAACAAAACATCAAATGAGATCATAACAGAGAAGATAAATGAATTCATATTCCCAGACGATAAAGAACTGTTGATGCGGAAGCAATACGAATGGAATATTGTCATATTGTAAGGTTGTACGTCTCCCCAACGGATCCAGGACGTTGTATGGAGACAATGGCAAAGGAAAATGATGAACTTCGTTACAAATTTTCTTTGTGGATAAAAAAAAGGGATTCATTTTTTCATTTCATAAAAACAAAACAGCTATTCTCGGTCGGTATAGGGAACCAGAAAACTCATCTGTAATCCCCGCTGGTATGGCGACAAGTTTTACAATGTTTGAGTTTTCTTAGGAGTGGGAAAAGAGAGCAAACTTTCGGGTAGAATCGTGAAAGAAATAACTCTGGTCAAAACAGCAGCAATCACCTCTTCTGCTTCACGTAGTTTATAGCGTCACTATTTCCCAACTGTCTCAGTGACTCAATCGCTTATTACACTCTAATTACTAACAGATGTTGCGAGTTCGATTACCACTTTAGGCATAAGTATATTTACTCTAATAGTGTTAATTGAATATTTTTAATCATAATGGTAAACATGTATGTCCGCTGTTTATTTTATTTGTTGCATTGTTTTGATATTTATTAAATTTGTGGAAATTATGACACCGGCCGACACTGTGTCTCGCTGCTAGTTACGTATAAATGATTGCCTGAAACAGAAACTTTGTGGCATTCTTCGCACTTGACTTCAAACGGAAACGGTATTCCGTAAAACAAGGAGAAGGGTCATCTTCTAAAGAGGAAGAATCGTATAGAATGAAGCGGTTATAAGGTTCTCTCATCTATATTGACTTTTATTTGGAGTTTGCCAGTGCGTATAAAAGTTCGCATGAATATGAGCAGGTTAGAAACGCTTTCCTCTACAAGAGGTACTGCAATAGACAAGCATTATCAAGATCGGTACATACCCTCGAGTGTCTAAATTTGTGGGTGGGCTTCACAAATCCAGTTTTAACACTCCCGGGGCTATTGAAATACGTTCAGCAATCCTCCTGGGAAAGGTATGAACCCATTTACCCACAACTATGGTTATATTAGTATAGTAGAGGAAATATTCTTGGATGGTGAATGTAACTAGTCTAGGTGAATGTAAAACACCTATAAAACACCTGCAACCATGTAGGTTTCTGTTAGATGTCACACATCGTGTACGTGTTCTGTCTTAGTTTTTCTTGGTAGGGAGAGCATGCCCTTTTCTCTAAGATGTATTATACGTGTGAAGATTGTCTAATAATTTGAACGGTCATTTCCTGTTGTCTATTAACATATATACACAACCAAATTACATTTATAAATCTATATTGCATAAAAGTATTCGTATTATTTGGAGTCTTCGGATTACTGTTCTCTTCTTGAGTATCATTTTCATAACATTTTGTTGTGTTTTGGGGGTTTATATCGGAGACATATTAAAGGGACCTCTGAACAGATGATAATGATGATGAGGGAGACATTTATAACATACTGGGATGATTCTTAGGGACGTCATATTAATACGGGCTGGGAGATATTGATGCAACAGTTCTTAACACAGAGAGGTGGATACATTATTGACGATGTTGCATGTACACACAATACTTGGAAGGGTAATACAAGAGTTCGTTTATAGATGAATATACAAAACACATTTACCTTTTCGGTTGTAAAGACGACACGAACACAACACTTACAACATATAGATGATTTCTTTATTCTTCAACCGTGATTGGTCAGGAATTCAAGTATTTTTGACTACATGGTCTACTCTTCTCTCTTCGCATTTAAGGGGCTCCAAATGATTCTCTTACTGTGTGTGATATGCTCCGATTATCTGATCCTAATCTCTGACTTCCTAACGTCGAACCCTCGATTCCTATATCGAGAAATCTTTGTTTATGACACCAGAAGTGTGGTTCCGAACGTGACTACTTTCACGTGGATTTACATATGTCTGCCCAAACATATTTTGGCAAACATAGAATTCCCAATGCTAATTATTTAATGCCTAACTTATTTTTAAACAATATTTTTAAATCGCATTGCCTATTCTTTTAACTGACACATTTAATATACATTTATCTAAAAGAATGGACAATCGCTTTTTCCGACATAAATAATATTTAGCTATTTCTAAAAGAATTAACAATGAACTGGATTCCTAAGATATTAATTATCCAGTATCTTTAACACTTGCCTACAGGGTTCGATTCTAGCCTTTTCCCAGCATCATTTTCATTTATCTAGTCTATCTTCTTACTTACATGAGAAGGGAACAGCCTTTTTATGTAACAATTTCGGTCGATGTAACTTACGAATTACTTAGAATCTCTGTCTAATAATGGCTGACGGGACCAGAGCATGCTACATCTGTGAATTAAATAAAGGTCCAGATTCCCGAGTTCAACAGAAACATTCCCGAGTTCAACAAGATACAACTAAAGAAGCTCAGAGTCTACGTCGACCGAAACACTCGTCTAACTGAAAACACTATCAAGAATTTCCCCCACTCTTTATACGTGCCTAAATCAAAAAGTAGATTCTATGAATAAAGTTTCTTTCTTAGAAGTACATACCTGTTGAACTCACTTCCATTTGCCTGCATTCCGGCTGATTATAATATGGTCGTCTTTAAGTCCAACGTAAACAAGTTCTAGATGAGCCGGTTCCCTTAAGTAATCCAATTTAACAAATTTCCACTAACAATTACTACGACATTGTCCCATTGACTACTGTATGCTTATTACCCCTTATCCTCGAGTGGCCTCTGTACCTTGATAAGTGGGACTCCTTAAAATACACGTTGTGAAAATAATATTCAAGATGAGGACAGTAGTCCGAAAATTCCAAATAATACGAATAACCTATCCTCATCTTATAAATTCAGAAGTGCATAAAAGTGGTTAACCATGAATAGAATCAATTGACCGGTTCTTATCTACAATAGTTTGGGTGTAGGGAAATGGGCAAGGGGATCAGGGTACTATCATCGATCAGGTCATAGCGAAACAATGAGAGAATAGTTCTTGATGCATCCTAAAATAACACTCAACATAAGTATCCAGTGTTAGTGGAATAACATCAGGAAACGGAAAGATGCTCCTATCAAACCATCATCATCATCATCATCATCATCATCATCATCATCATCATCATCATAATAATCATCAGTTTTGCGTTCATTTTACATACCTGAATGCGTACGGCGGCTATTAAAAATTGAATTCTTAACTTACCTATCTCTGGACAGATCTTTATTAATACTGTCCTCTCTCAATCTCGATTTTATCACTCCCTTCAATTTTTTCTTGGTCTTCCCCTGTGAACTGAATTTGCTCCCACAACTGTCCTACTGTGGGATATTGCCCGGGCAACGCAGGAAAGGTGTTGGTCGACGATTATTATAATTATTCAAGCCAAAATGTTTTGTCAGCTAAAATATGTTTTATAATAATCAAACTATTTAGATATTTATTTATATTTAATAGCTAGCAGGTATGTTTACTTGAAAGTGTTATCATAACAATTTAGTTGAGAACTTAGAAATAATGGCATGTAAAAACATCAGGTGATTATCTTAGTGACATATAGTAATGACGTCGTTTAGAAAGATGATAGTCTTTTTGAGATACATGGAAATTTGTCAGTGCTTCAAGCTTGAAGGAGTTGGATTACGAAGTCGACCGGTCGTGATAGCTCAAAGAGCCAGTGGGAGCGAGAGATCCAATGCCTATTAAATGTTGTAATCTAGAACCAGCGTTTCCGCTTTCCAAAAGAGGAAATCACAAATACAAACTTACCAAAAAATAAAACCCGAGGCTCTGTTGTTCTTAGGTAAAGTTTCTATTGCTCATTTTCCGTCAAAACAAGATTAAAGATGAAGCAGATTCTGAGCGGCCAAATGTTGAAACCCCAAATAAATTATTTATGTACATTATTGCTCTGTCATGAATTGTATTTCAATGTACATACACACACAACGAACTCTAGATTAGACGATTACAACGCTAGGCGGTCATATACAAAGAAACAAACGTATACACACACGTATATACGTACACTTGCATAAAATTATATACTAGACGATAACAGAAATTCATAAATATATACACTATTAATATCCCCTCTATGTTATACAGATCTTTATAAGACTACACCTATTAACCCATGAAATATCATCTATTTTTCAACGTGGTTATAGAACTGAAGTCTAACTGTAGGGGAAATTTTGGTGTGACTGCAGTCATGGAAGCGGACTGCTAAGGGTGGCATGTACGACCACGAAACCCGACCGACGGGACACAGAAAGGCGAAAAATCATCAGGTTCGATCGCGTCTTAATTTCCATGAATGAGACAATATAAGGCCCGCAGTGAAGAGGAGTTGAGTTCTCGAGAAGCGGACTGAACGTGTTAGAGCGGAGAATGTTGCCAAGAATCCAGTCCAGGTTTTTTTTTCGATTAACTTCGGTGATCCGGCGGGGACCGGTGTGTCAACGTGATTATGCCGTGTGTACACTAATATTACATAAAATACAAGGTGAGATAAAGTCCTGTTACAAAATTTCGGAAGTATTTTTATGATAATATTAAAATATATTTACTGTTTTATTGTAATTATATGATAATGTAATATGTGATTTCATGAGAACGACCTGCGGCAACCATCAAAATTCCAGTTGGAGAAAAAACATAAAAATCCACAGAATGTTCATAAAAAGAACGATTGATCGTTACCTAGAAACTTCGTCAATCAAAAACCGACATTTCGTAACAATATAGTAATTATAATCTAATACTTTATTCTCTCAGAGGGCTAGACCTTCCAGTTCCATCCCGCATCCTTATTTACTGCTTCCTTAAGTGTACTAATGTGCAGAAGTTTAAATGTAATGTGAACAAACACCTTGCTCATATCTATACATTGTCCCTTGTAGACATGATCCAAAATAGTTGCCGCTTATATCCAAGTGGCAATATGCCTTGTTTGGATTGAACAAGAGTAAAAAAAAACAAGTGTTGCATTTCTATATCTAATTAATAAAAACATTTGTGCATTTTTAATTAAATATTATCTGATAAAATAGTCCATTAATTTCATTAACAGATCAATATTACAACAAAATGGTGCCAGTATAATGTTCGTTTGAGTAATAAAGATTTGGCGCAGTTTTTAATATGCATGCACGGGATAACATCGACGTTGTCTATCGGTTACAAGCTTATCAACTCCTGGCGAAGCCTTATTTAATGTTGTGTTATACAATCTTTATTTCCTTTTTAATTTGCTTATTTCCTTATATTTTTCTTTTCTCATATTCGTTCTAACATCTCTTAATATTCACCTTATGCACACACATACAAACATACATATATATATACATACATATATATATACACACACACACACATATATATATATATATATATAGTCTTTGAAGTTTTTAACCTTTAAAACTATACAAAAAATATTCGTTATATATATATATATATATATATATATATATATATATATATATAGAAAGCGAGTTCATTGTTGGTTGGTTGTTTTTGTTTTACAGCATATCAACCCTTTTCAGGTTATTTAATGCCGAATCCAGTTATTAAGAAGTTTGTAATAGAATATATATATATATATATATATATATATATATATTTTAAAAGTCGGTTTCTATTTAATCTGGAAAGGAAAAAGACAACATATTCTTGTAAAAATGTATATTACATTTATAACTTAAAATATTGTAGCATTAAGATTAACATTATATATAATAATTATTCGACTTTTTATAAATTCGTAATGCTGCCATATTTTATAAATTTATTATATCTTTTCAAGAATATCTTGTCTTTTTCTTTTCCAGTTTTAACAACTAGTCCTGTTACTTTTCTAAGTTTAAGCATAATTATATTACTTCTCATGCTCTCATTTTTCTGTGGAATTCATGATTGTTTCAGGCTTTACTTTGATAATATTTTTTGTGTTCAACCATCCATAAAACGTTAGTGACAACTTCTTGAATTGACTAAATAAAAAATCAAAAACGTAATAATTAATTAAATAAACAAGGAGAACGGACAAAAAGAGAGAAACAGAATAAATGGGCGACGTCATAAGCGAAAGATTATCAGCCTTAGCACGGCAAGAAGCGTCACTTTTGTTAACTCTCTCTATATATCACAAACAAGATCGACTGCGAGCGACATTCCCGCTATGATTTATGAAGATGTCGACAACGAAAATGTTGCTATGGTAACCAAAAACCAAACAGAAGAAATCGTCTCTAAAACATCCATGTTGTAATAAATGCTATGGTAATCAACAGCCAATCGGAAGAAAAACATCTCCTACGTTCGTTATTTATTTTAAAGATATTTGAACACCAGTACTTTTATTATACCTTTTGTTTTAATGAACTGAAATTTTTTATTCCAAAATATAGTTGAAAAGGTGACCTATGAACTGTAAAGATTGCTTGAAATTTAGTCACAAAATGAGTGAGTGGTGACCTTTAAAGCAGTTCTGAATGAGTAAAATTAATACTTAACCATATATTAAAACAAAATGGTGTTTGAATTATATATATATATATATATATATATATATATATATATATATATATATATATATATATATAGTTTGAGCGAAATGTTGGTGGACAATAAAAAACATTCATTTAGAGATTACGTATACGTATAAACTATATGTAATAAAACCATTATATTAACGGAAATTACATGTTATTCATCAATGCAAGTGTTAAAACTGTTTGTATATATATATATATATATATATATATATATATATATATATATATATATAGTTCGAATCTGCCTACTAGTGTTAATCGTGATACCCTGCACAGAAGTTTCCCGAAAGGATGAAACACTAGTGTCTGTATATATTTAATTATTATAGTAATATGAATATATATATATATACTTTGAAATAATATTTTGTATGTATATGCGTGTGTATGTGTATTGTTGAGAAAGAATATACTTGTTCAAACTAAAAATAATGCTTAAAAGTATTAACCGAGCAAATCTCTCGTGCACTTGCTCTATTAGATTTCATACTACTCACATTTGCAAATAAACTTCAATTATTTTGAAATTTACAGACGTTAATACCATTAATTATTTTAATGGTTGACGAAAAGTAACCGTACTATATAAATAAATAACATTTCTAGACTGCAGTGTTATTTTAAAGTATAATATTCTAGAATGTCCCAATAATGTTATCGGTATCTATACTTAGCCTGGAAATTAATAGAGGCCTGCTTACTAAAGAACACCGTAGCTTCTGTTATATGTAGGGATAGCTAAATCATTATTTCATGTGGTAAGATATAAATGAAAGATGGTAAAATGAATTCTGAAAATGTTTTTGAATCTTAGAAAAACGTTAGTGCTTTCTGTTGTTAGTCTTGATTTACCGTCCAGTTGGTATTTTAAAAATCATAATAAACCTAGCATAATGGAAACATGCGCTGTTTTGTATGTTTTAGCAGCGGTGACGGATGACAGCTGCGTTGCCAAGTGATAATGGTGGGTGCAAAGAATTGAAAATAGCTCAGGTTGAAGATCGGTCACCTAAGAGATATTTTGCCTTGTTTGAAAAAAAAAGCACGTCGTTAAATGCGATGTCATGCTTGAAGTGACCTATTCAGAAAAGTAATGTTTCTAGATGAATTTTACATAAGCCACTTTGAACGAAGGCAGTTAGGCTGTTATGTCCAGTTCCTATTTACTTGCCGCCCTACGGGACAGAGTTAGACACCAGGATCGTTTTTGAACGTGGAGAAAGGAACAAAAATTAAAATTGTCTCAGTTGTGAAGGATTTCTCCTCCATTGACAGAGAACAAGAAATTGAAGTGTAGCATCTGAACAACAGATACTACACTTTATTCTTGAGCTGAAGACCAATTTGTTTCGAATAGTAAACTTTTGGGTGGTCGAATAGTGACCACTAAAAAAGAATATCAGCTAAGATTTTCCGTTAGGTGTTACCACGATTTCATTTCTCTCACCATTACAACAATGATCATATATTATTATCATTATAACAAGCGAGACCTCTAGAACTTCCACGGGGACCCAAGCATATGTAATATATTGATGTTGGCATTCTGCAGATGTTTCACGTTTGATATTAGTGTAGCTCTTTCGTTAAAACAGCAAAAGTATTTATCTAAGCTAGAAGAGACGTCTGGTCGTAAAGTACGCTTAAATATGATATTTTAATTCTTGCAGATTTCGTATATATTATTATACAGTGGATGTTCTTTCCAGTGTTATATATTATAAAGTTGCGATTTCAAAAATAAAAAAAATATCCATATGACTTGAATGCATCAGCTTGAATAGAAATCGAAATTAAATCTTTATATATATATATATATATATATATATATATATATATATATATATATATATATAGCTTAGTGCATTAGAAGAAAAGGGTGAGCTCAATTCTATAAGAGGAGACTTATCAGGACAATATAAAGCTCAACAAGTATCATTAGAGCTTATATAGGAGAACAATAAGAATGGGAAATGAAGTCACAAAAAGTATACGTTGGTGAATATAGATTGGTTCATTTATTCAATAAGATTGATTTCGACACATTTATTGAACACGGCCCGATTCTGCTGCCCCATACACAAAAGACTAATAAAGATTACATTTTATCAACACTAACTAAGGAACACCCACGAAATCATATAACAAAGAATATACAAGACAAAAACGGAAATACCAACACCAACCTTGAAGCTAACTAAACCCCAATCTCCTCATCATCTATTATTGGACAGAGGTAATGTCTTCTTCCTCCACATCTTTCTACGAGTAATAACACAATTCACCGGAACGCCACACAGGAAGAACCATTTTCTCGTTTATAAACATGCATATATGTATTCTTTTGTTTATATCTTATTTGTTCATAAATAACATAGATCCCTGGTCCTTGCAGTCGGGGAATTCAAGATTATATTGTTGACATCTGCAGAGATTTTCATGTCCTGGAGATTTGTATCCTCCGGGGTATTTTATACCGAACTCTCTGCTTTGCTGGCTAATCCCATATATACATATACATTATTTTTTGTGCCTTATTCTTGTGTGCATGCACCCTAGATATCCAACTCTGCCCCTATTTAAATAAATTTTCAATTTAGTTTTTTAGTTTTTTATTTTTTTATGTTTTAATTTTTCCCATTTTTTCTTTTCTTTTTCTTTTTACTGTAACCTTCATCTTTTATCTCTTAATTTTATTTCATGTGGAATTTTTTATCTCATCTTTATCCTTTAATTTTATTTAATTTTTCGGTATTATTATTATTATTATTATTATTATTATTATTATTATTATTATTATTATTATTATTATTATTATTATTGCTACTATTATTATTAATAGTACATTTCACTCTATAATACCACCACGCCAATCGTCCACATCCTAAATTTCCTTTGTCCTGTTATCCACCTCCATAAACTTTGCTACCCTATCCTTTTACCTCTGCCTTATACTCCAACCCCTCCCTGTATATCTAATAACAATAAAACCCTAGAATTATTGCTACATATTATCTAATATATATTTGTATTCATAATTTTTTTTATTATAGCCTTACAACTACACCCCCAGACCCACCCCATAACTTGCTCGTTTAACTCACTTCCGAACTCTCCCTCGCCTCACTAAATTAAAACTCTGGTACAGGACGCCCCATGTAATCCCTTTTGTTCAACACTGCGTATAATACACCCATCCGCCCTTTTCCCTTAAATTATCACAATAATTTTCCTCCCCCAATTATATACCACTTTTTGTTGTCGTCTCGGTTGCATCTGTCAATAGATAATAGGCATCTTACACACCGATGAAATAGAATTACCACCCATCCACACTATACCTCCCTTAAGTCTTAAAACATACACTACATGCATTTAAGACTATGATAAAGACCCTATACACCTTTATACATTACCCTATATATAATAAGCTCCTTCTTAATTTAGAATTCGATAAAACTCCCCCAACATCATCTATAATTTCAATTGATATGTTTCGTTCCTTATGAATCCCACGCTAGACGTCGCATCCCCACTATTTTAACTAGCATCTTCTCTATGCTTCTATTAGGCTTCGAAATGCCTTGGCATAAAGGCGCCCTTCTATCCCCCAACTAATTGTTTGCATTCCTTAATTGAATAAATGAACCAATGTATAGCCAACAATATATAGTTTTTTGTGGCTTCGTTTCCTATTTCTCATATACAGGGTGAGCCATGAGTCGCGCACCAAAGGATTTGAAATAATTCTGATAGTAATAAACGTTATTTATTAAAACAAAACTTAACCAATAAACTGAAAAACAATCATAAAAGAAGATGTATCTTATACCCAAAGAAAAGAAAATATGTTTTGTCCCCGCAAATTTTACAGTTTCACATCATTTATTTATTTGGTGCGTGACTTATGGCCCACCCTGTATATAATTTGTGTTCCCTCAGCTATAATCGAAACCGAAAGCAAAACTTATGAAAAATTCTTGGTAAAATTATTTATTACAAGAAATGGTATCAAGGCCCAGAGGCTACTCGAGGATAAGGATTAAAGAGTGCACAGTGGTGAATTGGACAATTTAGTAATCGTTTGTAATGAAAATACGGTAAATTTGTTAACTTAGGTGGAAAGGCTCATCAAGAACTTGTTTACGTTGGATTTAAAGACAACCATACTGTAGTCAGCTGGAAAGCAGGCAAACGGAAGACAGTTCCACGGGTGTGCAGTTCTAAGAAATAAACTTTGTTCATGGAATATACGTTTAGGTTTAGGCTCAAAAAAGAGTGGGGGGATTATTGTTAGTGTTTTCAGCTAGACGAGTGTTTCTCGTGAAAGTTTGGCAACGGGGAGACCATAAATCAGAGCTCAGACGAGCACTTGCCATGGAAACAACGATAAAGCAGAGACAGACTCTTTATATTGCATCTGTTATAGGTCTCTAAGCTCTAATCCAGCTCCTTTTCTTTATTTCCTTTCTATTTCCTCCCACTTAATGTGTTATCCATATATATATATATATATATATATATATATATATATATATATATATATATATATATATATATATATATATATATATGACTTCCGTGTGCGAATTCCACTGAATAAATACATCAAATAAATAAACATATTTCCTTATTTCCGTATCAAACAGGTTAAAATTACGCAGAATTCCACTCGAGGAAAAGCGTAACAATTGATGTGTTGTTCTTTTCAAAGATACTGAAGGACATTTGCCCCACAGATGTTGCCGGCGTAAGCGCGGCAATCTGTTTCCGCATTTCTGCTGCGCCTACCCGTTGGAATCATGAAACCCCCTTTTCAGAATTCGAGGGAACTCAAGACAGGGTTAGATCTCGATCTACTAGTAGTGTAAACATCCCAAAATAGTCCAATACAAGACTGGGTGCGCAACTTAGAAGAAGTAAAAGAAGAAGAATCTGACAATTGCCCGCATTAGAGCGCACACCTCCGTTACGGCCAAGTGTAGATATGATGTGCACATTTAAACGTAAATGATATTTAATGTTGAAATACGCCTGTCATTGTGAACGATTCAGTAAACATTAATTGTCGCGTCCAGAGTAGAATGGAGAAAGATTTTCGTATAGATGTAACATAGCGCGAACACTTATATGCAAATACCGAGCTGTGAGAGAGCACGTTCGAGAAGACGGTCACTTTAGAAACGTGGACGACGTTCGAGATCGCGTGAAAGACCTCAGCCGTAACAAGATATCATGCGTAACTAGAGAATGAGGGAATAAATGTCGTTATAAACAAAAACAAAGTGAGTTGAATTTCTTTTTCACTCTTTGTCTACTTTGAGACTTTGGGTAGTGCTACCTACGCATTCAAAATTGTTTTATCTCATTCTTATATATTATTATGTCATTCTTATATATTATTTCATGAGAACTCGTTTCGATGTAAAATCCATTTAATATTACTTATGTAAACCCAAGAAAAGGGCGCTTGAATTGTGCCAATATTACGTGAATAAACGAGATCAAAATAGTATGGTGACCGAATTTGACCTGGTGTCATGTGATTTCACTAATTAGGATAATTTTTACACATTTCACGCGTACGTTTTTAAGTTTTTACGCCAAATACTAAATGGATTCCAAATGGAAATAATTCTTCATTAAATCATATATAAGAAAAACAACAAAAATCCATTTCGCTTCTTATACAGATATTTTTCTAGCATTCTGTTCTAGCCGCAAACTTTAATGTTTGCCAACGATACTTCTCTAGTTAAATTTGGATCCGGATAAGATAAAAATAAAATTTGCTCCAGTCGGGAACGTACTTCGCACACACACACACTGTGAGAATGGCACTTTGAGAAAGAGAGAGAAAAATTGTTTCGATCAATAAGGGATGACATATTAATTGTGTACATAAATTCATTTTGGTTTTCACTTATTACTCGAAATTTGTCGATTTTACACATGTATGCATATCTCTCTCTCTCTCTCTATATATATATATATATATATATATATATATATATATAGTCATCGAGATACAGTTCTGTTTCGTTGTATCACAACTCATTAGTGTCGCTAGACCAGCATCTCTCCCAAGCCAAGGATTGAACCTAGAACCGTCGTGCTGACAGTCGGCAGTTCTTCCACTCGACCACAGAAGGGACGCCCGCAAATAACTCGTCGGAATGTCTATTTAAATAGACATCCGCCACCATTCTTACAGTGCTCAAACCGCCTGTTTATAAACAAACAAACAACGAGTTTCGCATTTTTCAGTCAATTAAGTAGCGGGTGAAATTATTTACGACAATGCTCTACCCAAACAGGGGGGCTTAAAATATATTTGTAGTCATCGACATACAGTCCCGTTTCGTTGTACCACAACTCATCAGTGCCGCTAGACTAGTATCTCTCCCAAGCCAAGGATTTGACCTAGAACCATCGTGTTTACAGTCGGCAGTTCTCCCACTCGACCACAGAATATATATATATATATATATATATATATATATATATATATATATATATATATATATATATATATGTCTGTGTCTGTGTCTGTGTATGTGTGTATGTATAATTCATACATCGTTATATATATTATATATATTATTATAGTATATACTGATATATATATATATATATATATATATATATGTCTGTGTCTGTGTCTGTGTATGTGTGTATGTATAATTCATACATCGTTATATATATATATATATATATATATATATATATATATATATATCAGTATATACTATAATAATTATCAAATACCTAAAGACACTAGTGTTTTTTCCTTGCGGGAATCATTAGTGCAGGGTGTCACGATTACCGTCGGGAGATTCGAACTCGGCAACGAAGCAAACTGACTCCATTTGCAAGGACCAAATCCACGCGACCACCGTTAACCGCGATAAATATCGTTGAAATTTAAACATTTATTTTTAAATGTCTTAACGTTTGTTAGACTGATCTAATCATTATAATATCATGATCTGCGCATGCGAGCTAAAGTGCCCGACTCTGTCTCAACTTGAAAGTGTTCAACGATAAGAAACGAGTTTCTTAAAATGCCGACATAATTATTTGCTATAATAATTAATAAAGGCCTACAGACACTAGTATTCCGTCCGTTCAAGAATCATTTCTCTTCTTTTTTTTTTTTTTTTGTATTTTACTTCAGTAAGTTTTTAAGAGATCAAGGGGCCCCTTCCTGGAGCTAACACTTGATTCCGTTATGATTTAAATTTATATCCGAGGGCTCTTTTAAGAATAGATAATGTTCCCTTTATGGCTGCTATTTGTATTTCGTTACAGCTTGATCTTCCAGGGGTTGCTTCTAAGTATTTATGAAGATTTTTTTTTTATTAAGCCAGTTGATCCTATCACAACCGGTGTAATGTTTATTTCTTTCAGAGACCATGTCGTTTTTAGATCATTTTTTAGGTCCTGATATTTTTTTTTATCTTTTCCTGTTCAGCTCTGTTAAGGCCGAAATCATTTGGGACAGTGACATCGAAAATGAGTGCAGTTCTTTCAGGCTTGTTCCATATAACAATATCTGGTTTGATAGCTTTGTCTTTTATGTATCTGCCTGCCTGTATCTCTTTGTCATAGAACACGGTCACATTTCTGTTTGATTTTATTGGTGGTGGTTCATGTTCCCAAATGTTCGACGATCTGTCAAGTTGCATCTCTCCACAGATCTGAGTGTAGGATATCACGTGTGTATTTATGCAGCATATTTTCATTCAGACAGATATTGAAAAATACCACGGAGTGTTTTTGCTTGAAAATTGTTTTACATGCAAGACTCTTCACTATTTCAAGTAGTTTAAATGTAATTTGAACTGAAGCATATAAAAGCACCCAGATTATAAACGAAACAAAAACTGTCTGAAGATGACTGAAGAAAATAAGTTGAAAGTACTTGCAAAAAAGCAACAGATGGACAAAAATAAAGTTCCCTGCATGAATTCAACCAAGACATAATAATCACCATTTGAAAAATCGAAACATTACAATAAAAAGATCATGAAGCCAAAACACTCCGTGCTATTGAAAAATATTTGTTTCTTTATATATATATATATA
>NC_136504.1:31361833-31591833 GCF_053919585.1 Euprymna scolopes
CCCTCTGTCCACATGAAAAAAACGGCCTTGTGCCTAATTTGCTCAGTGGGGAAGCAAATAAATACAAGATCAAAATGTAGTATCTGTTCGGCCAGATACTGCAATCAAATTTATATGTGGGGGCAACCCCACACATCAGACCATTGCTGTTGAGGCAATCAGTTTTGGTCAATGTAGGCGAAACCCTTCATACCAACTGACACTATCCAGCACCCCCACCACTTTCCGGGTAGCTGGTCCCTTTTTCCCTCCCCCTCTCTGTACATTAAAAAACACTGCCTTGTGTCTAATTTTACTTATTGGAGAAGCATAAAAATAACCTGCAAAATTCAAAAACATTATTTCTTTACATGTGAAGCATAATCGAATCAATGTTCAAATACCATCGATAGACAATGCCGAAGAACTGACGGTTAATGATCATTGTGTACGTATTTAAGACAGTAATGTTTCACCTGAGGCGACTCAGGCGAAAATCGGGCATTTTTATCGCTAAATCCTATATCATCTGGTTGTGAGACTAACTGGCGTCAGGTTGGTTGAGCAATGGCCGAGATCTCAAGTGCTGCCATCTGGCGAACTTATGGCGAAGTAAAGATGACAGAGTTAGAGAAGTGGGTCCTGTCAACGCTTCAATGGCATTAACAAGGCGAGAAAAAGAAAAGGATAAAATAAACAGACTAAAGCCATCACTAGAATATTAACATTAATTACTATAAGTTGCACTGAAGTTTTTCGCTTTCTGTCTTCTGATAACATTTTGATATATATCTCAGTGTATGAAATATAGTCATCAACAGACGGCTGTTTGATCATTTCAAGAGTCATCAATGTGATTAGATACAGCAAGCGCACCAGCATCGTGATTGGAACTCGTACATTATTCCCTTATCGATCGTGACAACATTACAAATTACCGCAAGCCTGCTAATATAGTTTTAAAAAATTGTATTCAGTTGTTTACGTTTCTACAATAGTGATAACTCAGACAATTCAATTCATTTAGAAACTTGTTTTTGTAATCACTGGAAAGCATCATATATATATATATATATATGATGCTTTCCAGTGAAGTTCGTTTTATTAAATTTTTAATAGAAAAATAGGTTTTTAATATCGATATAAATGCGACAAAAATCCACTTATATACATATACATATATATATATATATATATATAGATATATGCATATATATATACTTACACAAACACACATATATATATATACATACACACACATATATACATACACAACACACACATATATATATATATATTCAGCCATAAACACACATATATATGCATACACACACATATATCTATACATACACACATACATATACTTCCGTACACACACACACAAACACACACACACACACACACACATATATATATATATATATATATATATATATATATATATATATGGGGGGTGTATGTTTATATACTAGCAGGCCGCCCGGCGTTGCATAGTCGTAGATGCGTATAAACATTATATTTTAATTCATATAAATCTTAGACATGTGCATACGACAATTATGTTTTTCTAAATAGTTCACTTTTTGTATAGTAAAAATTAAAAAGAAATTACACGGGCTGAGATTGAAACGAAAACCTAAAGACAGTGAGTCAAGTACGATAACCATTATGCCGGTGTAACACGCTCTTTAAAAAGTGTTTTCAAACTTACTTATGTTTACTAAATCGTGAAAAACAGATAAAAACCAGTCGACGCCCACGGATTTTTTTTTCAAGTTTTGATTCCTTATCAGCTCGGATTTCCGGATGAAAACCGATTAAATAGTTTTCAACATATCTGAATATCCAATATACCAAATTTTAAATCTGTTGGGAATATATGTTGCGAAGTTTTCTCACACACACATATTCGCACACACAAGTTCTAACTTTTATGGATATATAGATATTTATATATTGAGTTTTTTGTCGCAATTACTGTTGTATACCGAGATACTTTATAAAACGTGTTATATGTTGTATGTGAATATATGTCTGACTTGTGATCGTCTAGGCTGTATATTTTAACATTTATGCAACATTTTAACAGGAACCGATTGACGTGGACGTATCTAAACAATTGTAGACAAATAGTACTTTTAACAGATATAAATAACACAACACATACCTGATTATTTATGAACATTTATTCTCAGGATCTTGCCAGCATTTTCAGAGATTACACGTTCTTGCATCGTGTCTGTCCGACGTGACGCGGCTTCCTACGTCAACATTGTCCTCTGTTTACTCTGGTGGCCCAACTTCAGCTATCGCCTCTAAACTTCCCGACCTCTGACATCAGTTCCGTTACGTCACGAATTAAAAGATACGTCGCCTTAACGTGACCATTTAATCACGTACCACCGTTCAAGGTTATTTTGTTTATATTAAACCTAGCTAAATTATATAAACATCCCAGCTAAAATCCATTGCTAAATTTGATTCTATAAACAATAAGTAACTCCCAATATAAACTATTTTAAGCATATCATTGAATAGATAGATAGACAGATAGATAGATAGATAGATAACAACTAATTAACTTTTAACAATATTGATTAGACAACACTACATTGATATGAAAAGCTTTTTTTGGTCTACTTAAAAATTATTAAAACGAACTTCGTAATATAGTCAGTCATGGATATCAATGAGGGATTTCATAAAGGTAAACTAATTTGCATATTCCCTGGAAAAACGAATGTCATCAAAAAATTATTCTTTTTAATGTTTCTTTATTGGATGATTGAATTCATTTAATTATTACGCTCAATTCTGTTTATGTATATTTCCTAGATCTGTTTATGTATATTTATTTGTATAGTCGTTCCTGTCGACGCTTCCACTGCGTTAACAAGGCGAGAAAAAGAAAAGGACAAAATAAACAGATTACAGCCATCACTGGAATATTAACATTAATTACTATAGTTACACTGAATTTATTTCGCTTTCTTATAACATTTTGACATTTGACATATATCTCCGTGTATGAAATATAATCAACGGACGGCTGTTTTTTTTTTTCTTTTCAAGAGTTATCAATATGGTTGAAGTCAGCGAGCGCACAAGCAGAAAGGTTCAAACCCGAACGTTTTACCCTTATCGATCGTGACAACCTCACACTTTACCGCAAGCCAACTATTTTAGCTCAAAAAAGTTTGTATATATATATATATACATATATATGTGTGTGTGTGTGTGTATGTATGTATGTGTGTTTGATGCTTAGCAGTGAAGTTCGTTTTAATAACTATTAGTAGAAAAATAGGTGTTTAATATCAATATAAGTGCGAGAAAAATACATTATATATATATATATATATATATATATATATATTAGCCAACCGCCCGGTGTAAAATGAGCATAAACATTATATTTTGATTCATTATATTTAATTTATATGCATGCAAGTATATTTTTTCTAAACCGTTCACTTCTTTTATCTATATCTATATATCTATAAAAGTGAAATTGTCCTTGTGTGTGTGTGTGTGTGTGTGTGTGTGTGTGTGTGAGTGTGTGTGTACATTTCCCTACCAAATCACTCTGGCAATTTTTAGTCTACAGACTTAAGATTTCACATAAGTGGTATTGAAATCTTTTTAATCGTGTTTAGGCCAGAAATTTAGTTGTCAAGGGGCCAAACTTCAACGATCTGACCAGTGAAAACTCTACCAAACACCTCCGCAAATTTTGGGTCTAAACACCTAAAATTTTCATGGATCAAACTTTCTAATTTGATTTGAGCCCAAAAACAATAAATGTTACGAGGTCAAAATTGGGGTCAAAGTTTAATAAAAATAATTCAGTCGATTTTGTGTCTAAACATTTGAAATTTTACATAAAATGAATTCAGGCATAAGGGCAGACTTTTAAATAGATTTTGGCCGAGAATTTCGCTTCCAAGGGGTCAAATTTCAAAAGATTTTACCTTTGCGGTCTTTAGTAAACTATTAAGCCAATTTTTGGTCTAAACATTTGAAATTTCACATAAAGGATATACAAACATGCAGCAAGTTTTTTAATCCGTTTTGGGGCGAAAATTTGGCTATCAAAAGGTCAAAGTTTAAAGAGTTGACCTTTGTAGACTCTACCAACCTGCTCCGTCATTTTAACTTTTAGATGTAGGTTACCTAAACATGAGTTAAACTTTTTAATATATATATATATATATATATATATATATATATATATATATATATATATATATATATATATATATATATATATATATGCACATAGTTATGAATAGTAACGCCGGGCTGAACTGCTAGTATATCTATAAATGTTAAATTATCTGTCTGTGGGCATGTGTGTGTGTGCATGTGTGTGTGTGTGTGCGTGTGTACATTTCCCTACGAAACTACTCAATTTTGGGTCTACACACTTGAAATTTTAGATGTAAGTTACCTAGACATGAGTCAAACTTTTTAATATATATTTATATACATATGCATATAAAGTTATGAACAGTACATAGGGCCCGAGCAATGCCGGATTGAACTACTAGTATAATTATAAAACTCAACTCGTCTTGTTTGCTTATTTGCTTTCCGGTTCCGGTTTAAGATCTCTGGTTTGGACGCAAACATCTTATACAAACAGACGATATAGGTGAGATTTATTAGTTAACAACAAATAACAAGATAATTGTTTAAAGAAATAAATTTAAATAATTATCAATTTACGTAATTTAAAAGAATATTTTCTTTGCCCAATATATATTTGTGCGCGATATTTCTTCTTCTTCTTCTTCTTCTTCTTTTTCTTCTTCTTCCACTTTATTAAAAGTCGTTTGCGTAATTTTTTATAGACGATTTTTACTCCTAGCATTACTATCGCTACCAACTTCAACTGATTGGTCAAAACTTCAGATTTTTGACCAATCAAAAACCTGCTTTCCACTACGTCGGCCATTTCTCAAACCTCCTGCTTTTTGACCCAAGAGATTTGGTGTGGGTAAATCTTGTAATTTCCGCGCATATGAATTTATAAATTTTCATGTGTGTGTGTGTGTGTGTGTGTGTGTGTGTGTGTGTGTGTGTGTGTGTGTGTGTGTGTGTGTGTGTGTGTGTGTGTGTGTGTGTGTGTGTTAAAATAATAAAATAAGAAACATCGCAATCCATTTTTTCTTCGCTAAAAAAATATGTTAAAACTTGATGCGAATAAAAAAATATGTTAAAACTTGATGCGAATAAAAAAATATGTTAAAACTTGATGCGAATAAAAAAATATGTTAAAACTTGATGCGAATAAAAAAATATGTTAAAACTTGATGCGAATAAAAAAATATGTTAAAACTTGATGCGAATAAAAAAATATGTTGAAACTTGATGCGAATAAAAAAAATATGTTAAAACTTGATGCGAATAAAAAAATATGTTAAAACTTGATGCGAATAAAAAAATATGTTAAAACTTGATGCGAATAAAAAAATATGTTAAAACTTGATGCGAATAAAAAAATATGTTAAAACTTGATGCGAATAAAAAAAATATGTTAAAACTTGATGCGAATAAAAAATATGTTAAAACTTGATGCGAATAAAAAAATATGTTAAAACTTGATGCGAATAAAAAAAATATGTTAAAACTTGATGCGAATAAAAAATATGTTAAAACTTGATGCGAATAAAAAATATGTTAAAACTTGATGCGAATAAAAAAATATGTTAAAACTTGATGCGAATAAAAAAATATGTTAAAACTTGATGCGAATAAAAAATATGTTAAAACTTGATGCGAATAAAAAAAATATGTTAAAACTTGATGCGAATAAAAAATATGTTAAAACTTGATGCGAATAAAAAAATATGTTAAAACTTGATGCGAATACAAAAATTTGTTAAAACTTGATGCGAATAAAAAAATATGTTAAAACTTGATGCGAATAAAACAATAACATAATTTGTTGATAACATTGACATTTCTCTTCCTTGTAGGTTATAACTTAACTTTTTACTGTCAACACATCCCACGTCGCGCATACAATTTCCGTCTTTTGACAGATCTTTTTACTAAGATGCCACTACTTATTAAGGCTCACATTCCGTTCGGGGATAAAGGTTAAGACGGTTTGATAACATCCCGGTGATTGATAATAGTGAAAATTGTTCAGAATTCGATTAAGAGGATGACTGAACAAGAACTTATTTGTATTGGACTTGAAAATAACCACGTTTTAGCCAACCGAGAAGAAGCACCGTAGTATTGTGTTCGAGAGATGGGTAGTTCTAAGAAAGAAACTTTGCTCATAAAAGTTTAGTTTAGTTGTAGACAGAGAAACAGAACGAAATTTTTAACAGTCAATAGTTTTTGTTATTGAATGTTTTCCAGGGGGAGGGGATACATTAAACCCAGTCAAACACCTGCCATGAAAATACATATACAGTCGATAACGATTAGCAATGTCTCTTTTGTTATACTATATTTTGGAGTCGGTTTTGTACCGTGTCAATGCAGAAAAGGTGCCCTGAAAAACTTCCCCAGATGCGACAACAGTACACCATCCTTAACGTATGTGGTTCTTATTGGAGTAGAGAATTTGGTCAGTGAAATAAGTTGTTTGTTCCTTGCTAATGGAGTGAGGGATCACTTTGTGACCGGGTTGGAATCGCCCGCCCGGCTATAAGTGTAACGCTCTGCACTGATGATTCCCGAAAAGATGAAACACTAGTGTCTGTAGGTAAAATGACCCAACCATTCGTTCAGCAACATTAATCCTTTATGGCCTGAATTATGATGTAGAGTATAAAAAAAAATATTGTTAATTCTAGTTAGCTTAAAGGGTAATGATACTATGATTTAAAGATTTTTATACTATAGCGATCTTTCATTATAAAGTTCAATAGTTAACCTACCACTGGGAATTTTTGCACTTTCTAAATTTACCTTGATTATTATCCATAGTGCTTAAAAAAATGTGTGTGGATGACAACAGAGGAAATCCTTCATTTTCTGAGACTGAGTATCTGGCGGCATACTGAATGTAAGCAATGGCCAGTTGCAATCTAGAGGTATCTGGCATATATCGAGATACTGAACTAATACGTACAAGGTGTGTTTAAGTCAATTCCTACGTTGTGCCGTTATAGTCATTTATTTATAAGTGAACCAATTAGGTCATAAAGAGTTAACAGATGTATGTAAGCGTCCCATTTCAGGTCAACAGTTAAGGTCGAAAAAGTATTTGGGTAATAAATTGGCTGAGACAGGGGCGGGCCTACTTAAAAGTAGCCTGATCTCTCTAATCTTTCTCTTATCGATCAACTGACACCACAAGAAAAAATGCAATTCTTTTTCAACAAAATCGCGCTATATGCCACGCGTCTCAAAGATCACTGACACGAGTTCATGACATGTTAACGGAAGAGAAAACAATCAGCAACGGGTTATGGCCACCACATTCCCCAGACTTGTCATCATGTGATTTTTATCTTTGGGGTCCCCCAAAGATAAAAATGAAAACAAAAATTTTATGCAAATAATTCTCACAATCTAGACCAACTAAAGGAGAACATTACTAACCCTATCAGGAGAATCAGCAGAGAAGATCTACAGGCAGTGTCTGCAAATGTTGTTACACGTGCCCAGAAATGCTTAGATGTAAACGGAGAGCATTTCAGCAATTTAAACAATGCTACAAGTAATTTAAACAATAAAAGAATGTTCCTTCTCTCTACAAGATTTTCTGGCTACTTTTAAATGGGCCACCCTGTATTACTGTCTGTTGATTACTAGGTTGTTCAAGTTCTATTACATTTAAGTGTCATACGAATACGAATACTTATGAACTTAAGAAAGGTTGAATATCTACTAAACACTATCCTCGCGTGTTTAAAGTCTCTCTGCACAGGGGTTTGTCAGGACAACCATGTGTGGGGATATGCATAAACCCTGTCTAAATATAAAAAAAAGTAACAGTATTCGCGGCCCAAATAAGATCTTATCGGTATGGCTAACCCACACTGGCTTCGTGGTGTTATTTGGGGTAACATCATTTGGAGAAGGTGCATCATTCCTCGTAAAAGCTAGAGTAGGTTGGCTATAGCGAGGAGATCGTATTTGTGTTATGAATACTATAAGGCCGGTGCTGTCCAGGAAACTGAATTTTGTTATTATATGAAAGATGTGTTTTTTTTTTTTAGATAGAAAAAACTAAAAAAGAAGATATGAGTATGTTTGTTAGAAAAAAAAATCAAAACATATATTCATTAACCATTTTAGAAATTAGACCAAAGTTTGCTGTGTCCGAAAAATGTAATTTTACTATGACGTCATTGCCTTAATCCGAATAATATGTGGCCTCACAGTATTTGATAAGCATATGAAAATCGAGAAATGCAAAGGCAAACAGAAACCGTAATAAATATCTTAATGTGCCTGACATGATCCGGAAATAAGCTTTAGTTGTCACATATATCATCTTATATGAAAAATGGCAAAGGAAATTAATGAAAACAAAATGAATGGCTTAAATGTGAATAATGTAACCGAATATTGTTGTTTTGACTGCGAATGCGTGCATTTCATTATTATCTCTGTTTGTAACAGAGCGCGGACGCGCGTATGCAAATGCACACGAAACGCGAAATGACGTCATCGAAAAAAACTATTAAAAAAAGGGCACTCGCGTTAGAGAGGTTGGGTGACGTTACTGCAATAGCAAGAAGTCACGTGTAGTGAGAGAATGGAGTAACAAATGTCGTTGTTAAAACACGAAAAAGTGAGTTTGAGTTATTGTCTTTGTCTCCTTTGCGACGTACACTGAATACAACGTGTATGTCCCGTGTGTAAACGGGTGTACAACGTTACATGTTATATTTTCATTATTATTGTATTTTAAATATTTTAATTATGATTGAGTATTATTATTATTATTATTATTATTATTATTATTATTTTACATGGGGGTCAGCAATTATCAAGGCACGAAGGCCACTCAGGGATAAGGGTTATTGCGTGTACAGTAATCAATGAGATAGTATTGTAGTAATCATTAGTATTGGGGGTTTTGATAGAGTGGCTTACTTAAGGGGGCGGTTTGTCAGGAGTTTGTTATGTTGGACTTGAAGACGTCCAAGTTGTAGTCAGGTTAGAAACAGGCAAGCGGCAGAGAGTGCCACTGGCGTGCAGTTCTAAGAAAGAAGCTTTGCTCATGGAATCTACGTTTGGATTTAGGCACAGATAAAGAGTGGGGAAAATTATTGACAGTAGTTTCATCCAGACGGGTGTTTCTCGTGAAAGATTGGCGAGAGGGGGCGAGGGATTGGAGCTCAGACAAGCACCTGCCATGGAAATAGCGATAATCAAAAAGTGGTTCTAGGAGAGGAAGTTGTTGCAGAATGCTAGATTTATGGTAAGACCTTGCGCACCTTACAGCAGGGTGAAGTGGACTGGCCCAGAGAGAGTACCGCAAAAGACACGATCGCATGTGACTCAGTATATATTGGGAAGTGTATAAGAGGGTTGGAGTGAAGTGTGCTGGAAAATGGTTTGAGGAGGGGCCTAATGAAGTGAGAACAAGTGAGGATGGCAGGGTAGAGATGTGGTGGGACAAAAGTGTCATAACGACCAAGCAATTGAAACATAATCGCCCGGATTTGGTCATTGACAAGGTCTAAAAAAACTGGCAGATTGTTGACTTCTCAATACGCTGGGACAGGAATATGAGAGAGAAGGAGAATGAAAAGTGGAGCAATTATGCTCCATTGCCCTTGGAGATAAGGCGTATAAACGGAGTTAAAACACAAATAATCCCGGTCGTAGTTGGTACACTAGGAGTAGTATCAAGTCGTCTGGAAGGACAATTGAAAAAACTACAAATCCCCGATGTTTTAGGCGGCCTTCAAACCTCTGCAATTATAGGTACCACCAACATCCTTAGGAAAACCCTTGATTTTTGAAGCTCCTAGTTTGAAGCCGGATTAAGAGAAATCCTCTGTAAATGAATACCATCCCGTTCCAAAGAGACGTTCATAAACGAAATCAGAATTATTATTATTATTATTATTATTATTATTATTATTATTATTGGCTTACAAGAAGCTTTTACGCAGGTCATAAAGGATATTCCCTGGAAGCTCAGTGACAAAACATCTCCCCAGATTTTCAGTACTCTTCACCTATTTCGATAAATTTGCAAATGAATTTGCATTATCGCAACAGCGGCTTACCATTGATTTCTCGCTGACAGTGGCCATTGGTCTCCATTTGAGTTTGCGTGGCAATAAGCCTCCCCAAGCCATCAGTCCTCTTGCATTTGTCCAGCGAAGGTCTGGTCAGTGCTCTTTCCTCGGTCTTTCCATCCTCCTTGAGCCTTCTCGACTATCTGGCATCATTCTTGGGGGGGATGGTGATTGAGTAATTGGGATGGAGAACTTATAGCTATCAGCTTCAATGTTCTTGGTTCAATGTAACGTTTCGTGTTTTGTCTCTGCAGTTGCTCGTCTAGACCGCGCATGTGGCTCATGTATTCGTCTCCGCATTCCAGGGTGTTCCTTAATATTTCAACTGTTTTTATTATTGTTATTCGTTGTATCTTTGCAGCCATTCCTCTGATTCCAATTTCTCCTATTCTCTTCTCAAAGTTTTTCGGAATTGTTCCTCGTCTTCCTACTATTATATGTATTATTTTGATTGTTTTTATATCATACATGTCCTTTCAGCTCTCTACCTAGCTCTGTTCAGTTTCTCCTTTTCTTTATTATTATTATTATTATTATTATTATTATTATTATTATTATTATTATTATTATTCGTACACACTGTGAGTTCTCAAGCAGGTACTCATCAGAGATTACTCACTCCATCTCTTTCGATAACCTTCGCTAATGTCTGCATTATCGCAACAGCCGCTTGTCATTGACTTGTCGCTGGCAACAAGCATTGGACTTCATTGGAATTTAGGTGTAAACAAGCCACCCCAAAGTCGTACTCATCTAGTGAAGGTTTGGTGAGTGCTTTCTCTCATCGGTCTTTCCTTATTTCTTCATTTTTTTACGATTAATTGATGTGGCTTCAGTCTCTGCCGACACTAATATCGAGGGAAGGATTAGAATTTTTATGGTTTCAGTTTTCTTGGTTCCATGTTGCGTTGTTCTATCTTTTTTATTACATCTGTAACATTTTTATATGACCGTTTAGCATTTGTAGCTCATGTACGTTAGCTTCCACATTCGATGGGTCTCCTTAATATTCTTGCTGTTTTAGCATTACCGTCTGTCCTATAGCCTCAGTCTTCCTTTGATTCTGATTTCTCTTATTTTTTTTTTCAAATTCCTAATACATTTATCGGTATTGTAGTAATCTTCTTCATGTTCTTTTGGAATGTTCCACATATTTGTTTCGTTTTTCTGTCTCTTTGATCGTCACCATTTTGTCTCTTGAGACAGTAAAATCTACAATTTATTTCTTGCTGATTATTATGAAGTCCTGTCTCATTGCTTGAATGGGTTTATTTGTTTGTATCTCCATGTTCAAACGGGTTGTGTAGTTTTTATTTTCTAATAATGTGTCTGGTTTGTGCCTCTATCATTTGCCTGCCTGCTTGAAAAGCAGTCGTTTGCAAAATATCCAGTGAACTTCTTTCACACGCCGTTGTGTCCGTCGTCGTATTCTTTAGTTGCTAATTTGGCATTAATATAAAAGACACTATGTTTATTATTATTCTTATTATTATTATTATTATTATTATTATTATTATTATTATTATTATCGTTATCATCATCAGCAGCATTATTATTCTCATCATTATAATTATTGTAATCATCATCACCATTTTTATTTATTATTAACTCACTAGGAGAAATCACACACGACATAATTAAATATTTGTCTTTGACAAGAACTTGTGGTTTTTTTGAAGTGTAAGTGACAAAAAGTCTCCCTAAATTCCCAGCGCTCTGCACTTCTTTCAATAACATTTGCAGATAAATTTGCATTATCGCAACAGCTGCTATCATTGATTTCTCGTTAGCAGCGACCATTAGTTTCACTAGAATTTGGATGTCAATGGGCCTCGCCTAGATTCCAGTTCTCTTTGCCCTCATTCAGAGGAGGTCTGGTAGAGCTTTCTCTCCTCGCTGTTTCAATCCTCCTTCACCCTCACTTATTTGGTGTAGAATCATTTTATAGTGACACGAAAAAAAATAGAGAGAGAGTTAGCTTACACTTCTGTACTTTCAGTTTTCGTGATTCCATGTGGTGTTTCTTTGTGGTTTATCCTGGTGGTAGTTTCTGTATGTCGAGCAAGCGGATATAGATCATGAGGGATTTCCTTAATATTTCACCCGTTTACATTATTGTTATCCGTTGCATCTTCTCAGATACCCTCTGATTCCAATCTCTCCTATTCGCTTTTCAAAGTATTTCGGCATTACTTCTAGCGCTTCTCCTATTAGAAGTGTCATCTTTACTTTCTTTATATTCCATATCCTTGTCTGGCTAGTTCCGTATATTTGCTACGCTTCCCTGTCTACTTGATCTTCACTCTGAGGTCGCTGTAATGGCAACGTTTACAATCTGGCAGGGTTTCTCCTTCTTGTTAACTTTTTTTTACATTGAGGTCACCATTTATCAAGGCCCGGAGGCCACTCAGGGATAAGGGTTATTGCATGTACAACTGGAGATTTGATAGAGTGTCTTACTTAAGAGGGAAGTTTGTCAGGAATTTGTTTATGTTGAACTTGACGACATCAAAGTTGTAGTCAGGTGGGAAGCATGCAAATTGAAGAAAGTTCCACAGTTGTGCACTTCTGAGAAAGAAGCTCTGCTCATGGAATCTACATTTGGAATTAGGCACAGATATAGAGTGGGGGAAATTATTGACAGTAGTTTAAGCCAGGCGAGAGATTGGAGCTAAGACGAGCACTTGCGATGGAAATAACGATAAAACAAAGACAGGCTCACAACGTCTCTTCTGTGGGAGAGAGGCTGCGTGGAAGAGAAAAGGGAATCCCCCACTAAGCTACAAAGTCTATTTTGTACTGTCAAGGCAGAATAGGCTGTTTTAAGCACCTTCTGCCCAGATGTGGCAGCAGTACTCCATCCTCTGACGTACTTGGCTTTTATACAAATAGAGAATTGCATCAGTAGTGAGATATTTTCTGGAGCGGGAGAAGGATCCCACCATTTTCCCAGCGTGTTTGGCAACATAACTGATGTACGTGTTCCATTTCAGATCAGGAGTAAAGGTAAAACCCAGAAGCTTGTCAAAACATAGAATTTCCCCAAGACGAGAGCCATCCATTTCAATTGATGCCAGATGGGGATCAGAGCGTTGATGATGTAAAGATAGAAGCTTGGTTTTGGATGCATTAAAAGTAACCAGCGACCTCTCCCTCCATCGTACCACTCGCTCAAGATCAGAAGAGAGAGAATTAGAGAAAACCTTGTCATTTACGGCTATTGATTTGTTGCCATAGATGATCGTGTCATAAGCATAGATGCCAACGAATGATTTAAGTATGTGTTTTTGGAGATCATTGATGCAGATCAGGAAGAAAGTTGGGCCCCTGATGAAACCCTGATGGACTCCAGCATTAATACTGTGGGCATCTGATTTCTGCCCATCAACCACTACTCTTATGAACCTATCGGAGAGAAATGATTTAATGATCAAGAAAACATTGCCAGTGATACCGTAGCTGGAAATCTTGTGAAGTAGGTCCTTATGTAATACATTGTTAACTATTACGATATTCGTGTTTCTTGCTTCAATGGGTTTATCCGTTTGCATATCCATGTTACATAGGATTTTGTGATTTTCATTTTTAACTAGCGCACAAATACATGTATTTGGTGACTTCAATGTCCACCAGAGTAACTGGTTAGAATTCTCTAATTACAGAGACGTAGCTGGTAACGCAACACAGAGCTTCTCTATATCCTATTCCCTATCTCAGAGGGTTACATTTCCGACACGTTTCCCAGACCAGCATGATCAACATGCCTCACTTCTAGATCTCTTCCTGACAAGGGTTCCCGATGATTGTACAACAAATACCCACAGATTACTCGGGAATGCTGATAACGCTGTGATAATGGTAGAAATCACCCTAAATTCTCGCCCTAAAACTGAAGACCAACTACTCAAAACAACGAGGTATTACAAAAATGCTAACTGGGAAGCCATCAAGGAACTCATCAGAGATGCCCCATGGCAAAATTTATTTTCTCTTCCAGCTGAGCAGCATGCAAATAAGACCACTGAATGGTTCAAAACTGCAATTGAAGCACATGTTCCCCAACTCTCCCCAATGGTTTACTTCTGCTTGTGCAGCTGCCATTTGTCAAAGGCAGCATGCGCTCCGGAAAATCAACCGACCTAAGTCCAGCTCAAACAAACAGAAGTATATAGAAGCTAGAAATAATTGTAAGAGAGTAATAGCGACAGCTAAGACAGATTACTCTGAAACCACCAGAAAACGCATCGAAGCACAGAAATTAGGAACCCGTGATTTTTGGAAAGTCTACACCAGCGTAGTAAATAATGGGCAGTCAACGATTCCCCCACTATCAAAAAATCATGAGGTTGCTTGCACGGCAACTGACAACGCTGATCTGCTTGCCAGTCGGTTTGCCTCAAACTCCATACTGAACCCGGCACACCACTTCCTCCCTGACTTTCCTTTGCGAACAGACGCCGCACTAGACGATTTGAAAATCACCCCTTCTCAGGTACATGATAATATAAAGAACCTAGGCACTTATTAAAAAAATGCGCTGCCGAGGTTGCTTCAGTTCTCTCCAAACTTTACAATAAATGCCTTAACGAATCTTGCTTTCCCGACTGCTGGAAAACCGCTTCAGTGATACCAGTCTTCAAGAATTCTGGTGAAAGAACTGACCCACTAAATTATCGTCCCATTAGCCTCCTCCCGCTTTTTGCCAAAATATTTTAGTCCTTAGTTAATCAAGCCCTAGCCCAGCACCTAACAGCTGCTAAACTCCTGACTGACAAACACTATGGATTCAAGCAGGCCCATTCAACAGCAGATAACTTAACTGTAGTCTCTGGACGTATATACCGTTCACTGGACAAGACAGAGGAGGGTAGAGCGGTAGCCCTTTATATATCTAAGGCTTTTGACGGGGTATGGCACGATGGTGTTTTAAGGAAAATTAGATCATATGGTATCACTGGAAGAATAATAATATATAATAATAATTTAATATAATTAAATCCTTCTTAAGTAAGAGAAAAATCCAAGTCCTCCACAGTCGTACATCTAAACAATATTATATAAATGCGGGAGTAGCTCAGGGGTCTATCCTTGGACTTCTATTATTCCTGATATTCATAAATTACCTCCCTGATAAAATTGTTTCGGAGATGGGTATATTTGCCGATGGCGCCACTCTCTATAACAGATATGAGTGGAAAACAAATGAACACATATCGAAGGAAATGGCAGAAGCACTAGAGGATGACATCCAATCTGTAGTGGAATGAGGACAAAAATGGATGGTCACATTCAATGCTGCCAAGACTAAACTTGTTTCCTGTAATAACTACAAGAAACCTTCTCTACCACCAATAGCAATAGCCAAGAACACATTACCTGAAAGTACTTCTTCTAAAATCCTCGGCCTAAGGTTTACAGGGAATATTAACTGGAATAGATACATTGAGAGCATTGGCAAGGTTGATACAAAGAAGGTTGGCTCCCTCTACCGTGCTAGAAAACTACTTACGCCTGAAAGTATCCTGTACCTCTATAAAGCCACCATTTGCCCATGTATGAAGTACTGTTGTTACATCTGGGCTGGTGCATCTGCTGCTTGTCTCTCACTCCCGGACAGGGTTCAAAAGAGAGTAGCCAACCTGATAGGTCCTGAACTAGCCTCTGTCCCATCGACGAGATGTTGCATCCCTCTGCCTGTTCTACAAATACTTTAATGGTGAATGCTCTGACGAACTGCAAACACTTGTACCTCCTCGAAGTAACTACCCCCGACAAACCTGACAAGCAACTAAGTCTCACCCCTTTACAGTAGAGATTCCTAGGTGTAAGAAAGCCTTTTACTCCAATAGTTTCTTCCCCAGAATTGCAAGTCTTTGGAACTCCCTTCCGGGATTCTGCTTTCCCAACTGTACTGATATGCAGAAGTTCAATTGTAATGTGAACAAACATCTTTCTACTCATCACCCTTCATAATGCCACTGCAAATTATGTCCCTGATAGTAGCCCCCTGCTTCAAAGTGGCACTTGCCTTGTTTGGGGTGAAAATTGATTAAAAAAGTACTACTACTGATTAGTGATTATATAATTTGTCTGGGTGTTTATGTTCAGTTGTCTGCATAATTGCCAGTTTACTGCCTTTCTCATTTGATCGTATTTATTTTTATATTCTTTTTGTATTAATTTGCAGCATTCACTTATTATGTGATTTATTGCTTCCTCTCTTTGTCTACAGAGTTTACATTTACTGTTTTCTTATGTCTTGTCGATCCTTGCTTGGATGTGGTTTGTTTTAATTGCGTTATCCTGCGCGGCTGTTATGAGGGTTCCAGTTTCTCTGTTTAGGTTCCTTTTGCTAAGTATTTTACTTAACCTCGTCGTTTGTCATCCTCACGAGTCGTCCATGTAGCTGTTTCTCTTCCTATTTTTCTCGTCTTATCCTTCGTCTCTTTTTTCTGTCTTGCTTTGTGTTTTGTTTGGGTTTTTTTTCAGTGTCTCTTGCTGTGGTAATTTTTCTTTCGATGTTCTGCATTATGATTTTTTTTTCGTATTCTTTTTTCCAATAAGCTAGATGAACCAGTCCTCTTCCTCCGTGTTTCCTTTTCACATAGAGTCGGTCAGTATCATTCGTTGAGTGTAGTGCAGTGTGCATATTCATGAGTTTCCTGGTCTTTTGTATCAGTTCTTCTTTGGTCTACGCTATAAACGGACCGGGGTATCTTACTAGTGACATTACTCACGTGTTTTTACCTTTTATAAGATTTCTACTATATAGTTTGGTTCCATTATCAGTATTATTATTATTGTTGTTGTTGTTGTTGTTGTTGCTGTTGTTGTTCCATTAACTTCACAGTGTTACGATGTTTTACACCGATTTTATTCTCAAGAGCAGGATTTTACACCAAAGTTACTGAGGATAGTAAAAGAGCCAATTAGATGGAAAGCACGTCGCGTAGGATGTTTGTTGTTTGCTGAACCAAGCAGAACGGACTTCTGGAATACGGTGATGTTGTATCTTATTCCCAATGAGTTCAGTTCTTTCATAAGATCATTAGGAATTGGGCCAAGCGCACCTATGATTATCGGCACGATAGAAGTTTTCTTGTTGCACAATCTAGCAATCTCCGCCCTCTGTTTCTGATAGTTCCGGAGTTTCTCATTCTTCTTGCGAGTTAAGTTGGTATCGTTTGATCAAGTCACATCAATAATTTGGCATTCATTGGTGTTTTTGTTCACAACTACAGTATCCGGTTTCCTGTGAGTTATCTCTCGGTTCCACTGAATCATGAAATTTCAGAGAATCTTTGTCCTTATTTTCAATACCCCTTTTCGGCGATGTTATTACGATTTGTCCGTCACTTGGATTCCAAATTTTTGGCACAAAATCCAGTGCAAATTGTGCAAGTTTGTCATGGCAACGTTTGTACTCTTTTTGGGCAAGTATAGATCACGCACTAACAATGTGGGACACTGTTTCAAGAGATATACCACACAACCTGCACTTATTAGGACAGTTCTTCCCATAGATTTTTTTTTATTTGTTGCATTTGTATTTAGTGATTGTCTCTGAGCGGCAAATATAAATTTTCTGTTTCTCCTTTCAAGTAACCTTTAGACAGAAAATTCCACGTGTCTTCACAGTTTTGTGCCTTAGTGGCTCGTTCAAAGTGAACATGAAGTTTAATTCTTACCAACTCAGTACACTTTTCTGCTTCGATTCTTTCCTTGTACATCTGCTTATCTTCCAATTAATGTTTATCTAACTCTTCCTCTTTCGCCACTGCTGCGAGCTACACTTAATGACTGTTAGACAACGTTAAAATAAAGTTACGTTGGTGCTGAAAACTTCTAACCTCTCCTTCTATACATTCCTCAATCGCAATCAGCCCTCTTCCTCCTTTCTTCCATTATTATTATTAGTAGTAATATTATTATTATTGTTATTACTACTACTACTACTACTACTTCTACTACTACTACTACTACTACTACTACTGCTACTTTTCTTATTACTACTGTTACTACTACTACTACTATCATCATCATCATCATCATCATCATCATCATCTATATATTAATACGATAGCGTGTGTATTATTTTCTGTGTCACACTTGCATCCGGGTCGTTTAAATGTTATGTACTTCCATTACTTGCCAGGAATAATTTTACCAAGAATTTTTCAAAAATTTTTGTTTCGGGTTCGATTATAGCTGATGGCAATTAAGTCATCTTATTTTTATATGAATAATTTTATCAAGAATTCTTCATAAATTTTAGTTTCGGTTTCGATTATAAGTTATGGTACTCCAGCAATCTATTTTTTTAAATAATTTTATGAAGAATTATTCATAAGTTTTGGTTTCGGTTTCGATTATGGCTGAAGGGACTCAAGTTATATATATATATATATATATATATATATATATATATATATATATATATATATATATATATATATATATATATACTTCGATTCAATTTAATGCACTCAAGTCATATGTTTATATTGTATTTTTGGAAATCGCAACTTTATAATATATTAAAATCGATAGAACATTAACTCTGTAATATATATATATATATATATATATATATATATATATATATATATATATATATATATATATATATATATATAATATTACAATTAAATTTACCAAAATGATCCAAGATGGTAAAATTAAAGTATATTATAAATATTAACGAATTAATATTTATAAAGGTATCTCAGCCAGATGTAAAACCTCGATAAAACCAAATAGGAAATAGAGCTTATAATACGAGCAAACAGTTAATAAAACATGTTAAAAACACATTGAAATGAGTTAAAAACATCCACTTATCTAGTGTTTCCTTTTCAGATTAAATATGTTTTTAACTCATTTCAAAGTGTTTTAACATGTTTTATTAACTGTTTGCTCGTATATATATATATATATATATATATATATATATATATATATATATATATATATATATATATATATATTCCATTTAAGGGTTGGTGGAGAATTGGCTCCATGACAATAAATACGACACCTGCATAAAATAAAGTATCATAATTAAGTTTATTGTACAACTGAGCAATGCCAGGTTGCGTGCTGGTGTATATATATATATATATATATATATATATATATATATATATATATATATATATATATATATAAAACACACACACACACACGAAATCTATAATGAATTAAAATATCATATTTAAGGGTATTTACGACTGGGCTTTGCCGGGCGTTCGTGCAAGATTAAATAAATACTTTTGCTGTTTTAACAAAAAAGCTATAATAATATCAGAGCATCTACATTTACACTCTAACATCGACAAAATGCCAACATAAATATGCTATTTTCTACTCCCTATCAAGATTTTTTAAAATGTGAACCGAGAGTATTTTTCGCTGAATATTAGCTGTTTAGAGAATAATCTCAATATTTTGACGATTAGATTTTTGTAATATTTCAATTTCCTTCCAGTAATTCTCAGACTTCTTGGGGATTGAACACAGTTCTCCGATTACCACCAGTACCACCTTTGTCTTCATGCTCTCCGATTTTTATTATTTTTTTATTCAACTGTGTGTGGTGCTTTTGATGGATGTCGGAAATTAGTAAATAACTGAAATAGAATTTAATTAGAAACTTCAAAGGTTATTCGATGTTATTCATAATTTGCAAATATGTCGAAAACTTCCCGGTTATATATATATATATATATATATATATATATATATATATATATATATATATATATATATATATATATATATATACTAGCAAAAGTACCCGTCGCTGACTAGGTTCAGAAACAGCCTACAGAAAATGGACTCTGATTTATGTATGATAGGTTATGAACAGGAAGGGTTGTAAAGAGATAGCTTCGAATTTGGGGGTATCAAAACCAAAGCAAAATATGATGAAAGTAAAAATAAAAGAGATAAACCCCATAATTTATTATATCATAACTGTTCACACTGAAACACTTATCACAATATTTTGTGGATCTATATTAAAAACCTTGTTAAACTTTGTGACATATTTCCATTCTATGGAGGTCAGGCGAGAACTAACACCTCATAATTTTATTATACCATATTTCTTCAAATTGAAACATAATTATCAAAGTATACTTACGCAGATAGATATGAAAAGTCTTTATTAAAGTTTGTGCTTATTTCCATTCTTTGGAGGCATGGCGCGAACACATACCCCACAATTTTATTATACCCTCTCTATTTAAGTTAGAACATACTTATCAAAGTATTATTATGTGCATCTATATCAAAAACACTTGTAAACGTTTTATTTTTTATTTTTTATTTTTATTTCCATACTTTGTTGACCAAGCGCGTACGCAGGCCCCCCAATTTTAATGAATCATCATTATGCCAGATCAAACATTCCTGTGTCTCGATACATTTTCTATCATTATATGTAATCAGTTTTCTATAATAGTCAACCATATAGGAGCCTATTCGTGACCAGACACACACACACACAATGACGTTCAGCTTTATATATATATATATATATATATATATATATATATATATATATATATAAGTGAACGTGTCTGTCTGTCTGTCTGTCTGTCTGTCTCTCTGTGTGTCTGTCTGTCTGTGTACATTTCCCTACGCAATAACTCTGTTAATTTTTAGTCTATAGACTCGAAATTTGAAATACCGGGTGCTGAGATTTGGGAAAATCGATGTGACGGGTGTCAGCCAGAAATTTGGCTGTTAAGGGGTCAACTTTCAACGATTTGACCTTTAAGAACTCTACCAAACTCCTCCGACAATTTTGGGTCAAGACACTTGAAATTTTAGATATAGGTTCCTTGAACAGAGATCTAACTTTATAAAGTGATTTGAGCCCGAAACAATAAATTTTAAGGGGTCATAATAGGGGTCAAAGTTTTAAAAAATTAACCATTTTTTGTGTTTTTTTTTGCTTTTTTTGCACAGCATACACCTCCAAACACCCGAGCAACGCCGGGCACCCCTGCTAGTATATATATGATTGTTTTCCTCCACTCTAGGGGGTTACACAAAAGGTCACATGTTTGCATGATGAGTGTCCTATAAAATAAACAGGATTCGAAATTTACAAAACTTGCCTTTCAGTTCAAGGAATAGCAGACCATCTGACGTTGTCCGGTTGTAAAGTACGCATAAATATTATATTTTAATTCATGCAGATGTCATATTTATAAAACTAATTCTCTATTGATTATTATCCAATATATAGATATGGTTTGATAATTTATAAAACTAAATATATGACTTGGATACTATCTACTAGAACTGAAGCCAAAGGTTAAGCGCTTCAGTCTTAGTTGTTACTTATCTCTCTAGTGACTTTACTTTTTGAACTGTTGATAGATAGATACGAAAGGGTAAACATAAGGCAAGCTATAAATGTTTAATTCTGCGCATGTGCAAAAGTAACAGCAGGAGTAATGATTTATTCTGCCAGCGTCAAGTATTTTCAATTTTGACATGTTAGCAGCTATTTTTGCCGGCTAAAACAAAATCGAAAGTGCGCTACAGATTCAATATTTTTTTACATTTTCACCCCAAACAAGGCATATTGCCACATTGATGTAGTTCCAGGGGTAATATGTGGGGAGTTTAGCAGCAAGATGCCTGTTCACATTACACTTGAACTTCTGCATGTCAATAAAGTTGGGGAAGCAGGACACCGGAAAGAACTCCAAAGTCCTGTCGTTTTGGGGAAGAAGCTATTAGAGTAAAAGGCTTTCTTAGATCGAGGGATCTCAAATGTGTAGGGACGGGACTTCGCTGCTTGTCGGGTTTGTCGGGGATATTTTCGTCGAGGGGGTACAAGTGCTTATAGTTCGTCAGAGCATCCACCTTTAAAATACTCGTAAAACAGGCAGAGGGATGCAAAAATTCGTCGGTGGGACAAGGGCTGAAGTTTAGATGACAATTCAGGACCTATTAGGTTGGGGACTCTCTTTTAGACCCTGCCCAGGAGTGAAAGACTAGTAGCAGATGCACCAGCCCAAATGTGACAGCAGTAATCCGTACATGGGTGAACGGTGGCTTTGTAGAGGTATAGGATACTTTCAGGCGTAAGTAACTTCCTAGCACGATGGAGAACCCACCTTCTTTGCAGAAGCCTTAGCAATGATCTCAATGTATCTATTCTAACTCATGTTTCCTATGAACGTTAATCCAAGGAACTCGAACGAAGTGCTTACAGGTAAAATATCTCTAGCCATAGCTATTGGTGGTTGGTAAGGTTTCATGTGATTATTAAAGGAAATTACCTTTGTCTTGGCAGCAGTAAACGTTACCATCCATTTATGACCCCATTCCACTACAGACTGAAGATCTTCCTCTAGGGTTTCGGCTATTACCTTAGATATGTGCTCATTAGTTTTCCCCTTAGGATTTTATTTTCATAAGAATACCATCGTGCCATACCTTGTCAAAAGCCTGAGATATATCTAGGGCTATTGCCCTCCTCTCCCCTGCCTTATCCAGTGCTTGGTATAAATGTTCAGAGATTACAGTTAGAATATCTTCAGTAGAACGGGCTTGCCTAAATCCATATTGGTGGTCTGACAGAAGTTTAGCAGCTGTAAGGTGATGAACTAAAGCTTGATTAATTAAGGACTCAAATATTCTGGCGAAAAGAGGGAGGAGGCTAATTGGGTGATAGTTTAATGGGTCAGTTCTTTCGCCAGAGTTTTTGTAAACTGGTACCACAGAAGCAGTTTTCCAGCAGCTAGGAAAGCAAGATTCATTAAGGTATTTGTTTAAGAGTTTAGAGAGAACAGGAGCGACCTCAGTGGATCATTTTTTAATAGCACAGCTGGGATGAGGTCATGTCTACATGCTTTTGAGGTGTCTAGGTTTTTTATTATATCATGTACTTGGGAAGGCGTGATCTTTAGGTCATCTAGCGTGGTTTCTGTCCGCAGAGAAAAATCAGGGAGGGAATGGCTTTCTGGGTCCAAGGTAGAATTTGAGGCAAACTGACGGGCAAGCATGTGAGCTTTCTCAGTCGCTGTGCAAACAACCTTGTGATTGTTTGATAGTGGGGGTATTATCGATTGCCCATTATTTACTATACTGTTGTAGATTTTCCAGAAAAATACTCTATATATTAAATTTCAACTCTGTAGACCATATATTTAGAGTGGAGTTGGATAGACACTTTAAGCACACACACCGACAAGGTCTCTTATATATATATATATATATATATATATGCACACATATGTGGGTGTGGGTGTGGGTGGGTGTGTATGTGGGTGTATCTATATATATATATATATATATATAGATATATATATAGATAGATAGATAGATAGATAGATAGATAGATAGATAGATAGATAGATGGATGGATAGATAGATAAACAGAGATAGATAGATTGATAGATAGAGAGATATTGTGTTGCCTAAAATGTTTTAATCTTAAATTCTACGAACTTATACAGAATGTAGAAATTATGCATCAATAGATTTGAGTGTAATAGTTAAATGAAACCAATAAAAACTGAAAAAATGAAAAATTATATAATTAATGTTAATTTTTAAAGGAATATGCGAATTAGATAACCTCCATGAAGTCGCTCGCATATCCATGATTGAGTATATTAAGAAGTTCGTTCTAATAATTTTTTATTAGAAAAAGTAGGCTTTTCATGTCAATGTCAGAGCGAGAAAAAAATCTCAACTTTATAGGCATATATATAGAGAGAGAGCGCGAAAGCTAGAGGGAGAAAGAGAGAGAGAGAGAGAGAGAAAAGAGAGAGATGGAAATAGGCGCAAACGCACTATATATTTTCAAATATTGTAGTTGTGTATTATAAATAATTTTGTTTTCTCTTTTTCATTTCATCACGTTAGATTGGTTGGTTGTTTTTGTTTTACGGCATATCAACCCTTATCAGGTTATTTAATGCCGAATCCAAAGATTCAGAAGAATCTTTTTTGGTCAGAGTGGACCTGGGAGCAATGGCAATTAAAGGGTGGCTCCACACTCCCTAAAGCCCGCAAGCTGGGGCCGCACCACCGGATATAGTTTAAGGTCATATCCAGGACCTTCATCAAGTTAGAATATTATATTCTGCATTTCCACTATATATATATATATATATATATTTATATATATATATATATATGTTTAAAGAAAAAATAGAAAAAACCGAATGAAATTATTAAAAAATCAACGTTTCGTCCTTGTCTCAGAGGACATCTTCAGGATAATTGAAAATAAAAATGTGATAAAAGAAAAAGTCATAGATCGTGCGAAAAAAGACAGTTTTTTAAAATCCAACCCATGTCGGGAAAGGACGAATATGTGTGCGTATGGGAAGGTTGTTTGATGTCTATATATACAATTTTAAAATGCATTTAAAATAAATATGTACATGTTTTTTTTTTTTTTTTTTTTTTTTTTTTGTTTTGTTTTTTTTTCTTCTGCGAAACTACTCATTTTCCTGAAACATTCAAAGAAAAACGGCTAGCCAGGATCCACCCTGATACCTTGCTCTTTGATTATTATTTTCCCTATGCTAGGGGTTAAATGGTAGAAGCCTTTTCTTTGCGTAATAGTATTAGTATTCAAAATTAGTGCTGATTCTAAAAGTCTTCTTTTAGCTCTATCTATCACGTATTTAATAATTTTCGCTTGATCTAAATTAAATGAGTGATCGTGTTCTGCACAATGGCAAAAGAGTGCATTTAGGGCGTTACCATTCCTCATATCTCTTCTGTGCTCGTTAAGTCTTAATTTCAATTTTCGTTGTGTTTCACCTATGTACGCTTGTTGACAGTTGTTACATGGGATGGAATATATACCGGCATCGGATGTGAGGGTTTTGGGAGAGTGCTTGGTAGTTTTTAATGTCTGTTTTATGGTTGAGGAAGTTGTTTGTATCAGGTGAAAACCAAGTCTATTAAGAGTGTCGTAGATTTTTGTATTTTTGGTGTGGGTGGGAATGAAAAGATGTCTGTTTAATAGTGAGGTATCTGTTTTATTTTTCTGTGTGTTTATGTTATAGTGTATTTTCGTAGCTTTTTTCTTTGCGTAAGAAATGAAATAGGATGGATACTGTAGTTTTCTTAAAACATTCGTAATATATTGAAATTCATCATTAAGATATTGGGGACTGCATATTCTAAAGGCACGTAAGAAAACATCAGACCATATTTTCCCGGATTACATTGAGAAATATCTTTTGTCATCTATAATATATTTAAAGCACCAAAGCTCTCATCTTTTTCGGAAAGCCAGGATATTAATTGCTGATTATCAACAAAATTACAAGAAAACACCCAGATCAATTAAGAACATTTACAGATCTATCAAAAAATTTAACACACGCCATAACTTTAAATTGAATAACAAACTTGCGAAATTGATAAAAAACAGCAAATGGAAAACTTTGGGACGTCCAGACCTTATTCTAAACCTTACTTCTAAACCACTCTCGGACATTGAAACTGAAGCTCTCAGTTTCGGTCTTAAATTCGCTACCGGCAAGCATTCGAAAATCACTACTAACACAACCCTAAAAAAAATTATAGACAAGAGGACTCTGATTTTACTAAAGGCCTCATACAAGGGATAATAGCTTTAACAACTACCCAACCTCAAGAATTAGCACTACCAAAAAGATACATTGATGCCTTAAAACTTTTAACAAAAAATAAAGACATTATTATTTCACAAGCCGATAAAGGAGGGGGTATAGTTATAATAGATAAAGACCTATATCTAAAGAAAATGCACACACTATTGGCAGACGGAGATATATACACTCCGATAGATTTAAAATCAATAGAAAAAGATTTCGATACTTTTAATAAATCCGTAAAGAAACTTATCGGAACTGATAAAAAATGGATAAATAACATAGAATACCACCCCACTATTCCTATATTATACGGCCTCCCAAAAATACATAAAGAGAACGTCCCTATGAGACCTATAATATCAAACATTGGAAGCGTCACCCATAAATTAGCACGAGCTATTGCCCAAATTTTAACTCCACTAATGGGCACCATCAGCACTTCACATATCAAAAACTCTGGTGACCTCCTAAATAGAATAAAAAATATGGACATGCAAAATAAAACCATGCATAGTTTAGACATAATTTCCCTGTACACCAATATTCCAATCAAAAAATGCCTTAATCTACTCCACAAGCACTTAATCAAAATTAAAGCCGACCTACCTTTTTCCTCAGATACACTAATACAAATTATAAAACTCATCACTGATAGAACCTACTTTCAATTTAATAATTCTTACTATAGACAGAAATTTGGACTCCCTATGGGTAACCCCCTTAGTGGTGTACTAGCCTGCTTATTCTTAGAATTCTTAGAAACCAACTCTTTTAAACACAGACTTCCTAAAAACTCCACATATTTTAGATATATAGATGACATTCTTATTTTTCTCCCTAAAAACACACAAATAGAACAAATTAGAAATAAATTAAATTCAGTGGAACCATCTATAAATTTTACACATGAATCCGAACAAGACCACTCCCTAGCTTTTCTAGACATATTCCTCATCAGATCAGAAACTGATCTGAGTTTCAAAGTACATAGAAAGACCACACACAAAAACGACTATATTCATTACTACTCACACCACAATGATAAAATAAAGACGGGCATGATTATAGGGTTTTTCTTACGTGCCTTTAGAATATGCAGTCCCCAATATCTTAATGATGAATTTCAATATATTACGAATGTTTTAAGAAAACTACAGTATCCATCCTATTTCATTTCTTACGCAAAGAAAAAAGCTACGAAAATGCACTATAACATAAACACAGAGAAAAAATAAAACAGATACCTCACTATTAAACAGACATCTTTTCATTCCCACCCACACCAAAAATACAAAAATCTACGACACTCTTAATAGACTTGGTTTTCACCTGATACAAACAACTTCCTCAACCATAAAACAGACATTAAAAACTACCAAGCACTCTCCCAAAACCCTCACATCCGATGCCGGTATATATTCCATCCCATGTAACAACTGTCAACAAGCGTACATAGGTGAAACACAACGAAAATTGAAATTAAGACTTAACGAGCACAGAAGAGATATGAGGAATGGTAACGCCCTAAATGCACTCTTTTGCCATTGTGCAGAACACGATCACTCATTTAATTTAGATCAAGCGAAAATTATTAAATACGTGATAGATAGAGCTAAAAGAAGACTTTTAGAATCAGCACTAATTTTGAATACTAATACTATTACGCAAAGAAAAGGCTTCTACCATTTAACCCCTAGCATAGGGAAAATAATAATCAAAGAGCAAGGTATCAGGGTGGATCCTGGCTAGCCGTTTTTCTTTGAATGTTTCAGGAAAATGAGTAGTTTCGCAGAAGAAAAAAAAAAAAGAAAAAAAAAAAAAACATGTACATATTTATTTTAAATGCATTTTAAAATTGTATATATAGACATCAAACAACCTTCCCATACGCACACATATTCGTCCTTTCCCGACATGGGTTGGATTTTAAAAAACTGTCTTTTTTCGCACGATCTATGACTTTTTCTTTTATCACATTTTTATTTTCAATTATCCTGAAGATGTCCTCTGAGACAAGGACGAAACGTTGATTTTTTAATAATTTCATTCGGTTTTTTCTATTTTTTCTTTAAACATAACGTCAACCACCGCTGGTACATTTTTTCATTCCTTATACATATATATATATATATATATATATATATATATATATATATATATATATATATATATATATATATATATATATGCTAGACTACTCGTGACCCTCTGGGTCACAACTACTACTATTATTTGTGCTACTTCGATTTAATTCGTAAACTAGGATATTAGATGGTAACAACAAATGTTGAAGAACTATATGTTTAGATTCTATATCGGATACAGTATAATACACAATAGAGAATTGGTCCTATTTTGTATTTATATACGAAATCTGCATGAATCGAAATGTCATATTTACGATAAGGCAACACCCGGAAGCCTGTAAAAATGTATATAAATGACCGTATCTATGTATGTTCAGAACGGTATCTACTCAACTACTCTGTCAAGTATGGTGCTACAGAGTTGAAACTTGATGTATTACTAATTTGGCCTTCTGGAACGAATTCGATTTGGATTTTAGCCAGTGAAATAGCAACTGAGGGGTCAAAATTGAAAGACATTAGATCTTGCCAGGCATAAGTCGACGAAACGTATATCTTCTACGTCTGCGCCCTTTTTAAAGTTTTGTTATGGATGTAGATGTAGCTCAGATATTAGGAAATAATGCTAGAGAGCTACTTGTTTTGGTTTTGATTCTAGCTGATGGCACCCAAGTCTTTTTTTTTTCAACTTTTGAAATCACTACTATATATTGGGTACAATAGTATTGACTCCATAGTAATAAATACAAGAAGATGGTCCAAAATAATCCAAAAGGCCGAAATCCGTGGAATATTTCAATTTAATTGTAATTTTTAGTTTTATTTTATTTTATATATATATATATATATATTTATGTATGTATGTATGTGTATTTAAATATGCAGAATCTTTCAAAGTTAAAATCTACTGAGAAATACACTGACAATACATTGAGAATAAATTAATAAATATGCAAGCATTAGTTGAAGAATTACAAATTGTCCAAAACAGACCGCCATATTGGATAACTTGTCATTCTTTAACTAATAGTTTAATGCCTACACATTTTTTCCAAATGTGAATATTTCAAAACTTTACAAATACAATGCAATAAAAAAAAAATTTTTTAATATGAAATAGATAAATGTTTTTTCAGTCAGTAAACCGAATGCATTTCCACAGTTTGAATTCAATTAGAAAAAAATAATCAAATAAAATAATAAATAAATAAATAAATAATGATTTAATATTGTAAACAAATATTTTAGAAAATATGAAACGCAGTAATTCTAAGCATCTTTATTTTTCTTCCTCTGTATACTGCTCTAAGGGAGATAATTCTATTAATTATTATTGAAGTTATCTCCCCTTAGACCCGTAATATGGGAATCTAATCGTTGGTGTATTTTTTTTTTTTTTTATGCACTTCGTACGCTGTCGGTAAAATCTCACGAAAGCACACAATTGTAAACAATGAATAAGGTTATAATAAATCAATTAATAGTTTTACAAAATATAAACTAAACTGTTTTTTGTTCTGAACTGTATCCTTAACCTAACTCTAAATTAACTCTAAGTTAACACTAAACTCACTAGACTTTGACTTAAAGTAAGTCTAATGTAAGTTTTAGGTTTAGTTCGGATAATGTTGGTTTGAGGCAGTTCAAATTCTGTAGAAGCATCAATCAGTTTAATTCGAAAAATAAAATGCAAAATTGGAGTCCTACTTCTCTACACACACGCGCACAAGATCTTACTTTATTAGAATTTTGCATGATGAATTTATATTTTACAATATTTTGTTTTGTTTTTATTTAATTTTTGTTTTAATTTTGTTTGTTTGCTTTTATTTTTGTTTTTATTTGACTTTTCATTAATTTTTTTGATTATTAAATCTGACAAAAATGTTTGTACAATTATTTCTGTTAGAAACACGTTTTTCATTCGGTTGTTAGTCTTTTTTTTTTGTTGTTTGTATTATTTCGGCGTTGCGCCATATTCAAATTTTCTCTCTTCACAAAAAAAAATATTCTACTTTCTTTTAGGTGACTACATGTAAATAGCCTAACAATTATCGGTATATAGAAATTTAATAAGAATAAATATATTGGGAATCAAAAAAATTGGAAGATTTAGGGGTATCGGAATCAGAAAAATTGATGCCTATTTTCTGATGCCAAAACGATTCTTTTAATTGTCTTTTTTTATTTGATTTTGTTTAAAATCAAACCTTCATTGCTGTCAATAATGATAAAATAATAAATATTTATTGATTTTTAATTACCAGTTGTTGCGGACGAGGATATAATACCCTAGCTCGCTACAAGAAAATAATGAAATGAATGGAATTGAAGGAAACAAAGACTCAAATGATGGATAAAATAAACGTTTTTTATTTGCTGTTGAAAGAATGAACGTTTTAGTTATAACATGTGTTCATGTCCGCGTGTGTGACCAATGTTCGTTACGGAACTGGTGTTGTAGAAAGAAAAGGAAATGTGTGTTCATCTCAAGTTCGGGTCACTATCGTTTGTTCGCGCGTGGGAAGAGAAAGGAGTAACTTAGTGAAAATGAGAATGATAGTCCAAAGAATGGAGAGTTGACGTTAGTTAGCGGTCAGCTACGCGAAGGTGTTCTCAGGGACCAGTAGTAGATAGCCAGAGAAAGAGTGAGAAGGTGTACATACGGTCTGTTAGCTCGTGCCCCATACATAGTCGCAGGGGACGTGACGCACGCGATCGTGCGCCTCCCGAAAGGGAGGCGGCTGGTTAGCCCAACCTCTCTGGTCGAGAGCTGGTCCTAAAAGGAGGAAGCCGGTTATTGCTCTTTGTTTTATACTTGTTTCCGGTGGTCTTTTGCGCATGTATGGATTTCCTTTGAAAGAGGAAGTGATGTCGTCCATGTGTGCGTTCGTGTGCGTGTGTGTGAGTACAGGTGTGTACATTAGCGTGTGTGTATATACACGTGAATGTGAGTGTATGTACGCAAACGTGAAAATATGTACGTGTGTGGGCGTGTGCGCGTATGTTTGTGTGCGCGTATGTATGCGACAAGTGATATAGCTTGAAATAAGAATAAGTGTTTTGTGTGAGACTAGAAAAGGCTCGCACACAGTAAAGTTAAAATCAATAGATTATCTTTTAACATATGTTTTTACGGTAATTGGGGAAATAACAATCTTATAGTTAAATAATTAGAGATTTGTAAAGAATCGGAATCAGTAATTGTATCAGAATCAGGAAACATATTGGAATCGTCCCATCACTACTGTTTAAATTTCATTCAGAAAACATCAATTTTCAGAGCATAAGTCTGTAGTTTGAATAAAGAATACAGTTCAGATTAATCTCGAAAAAAAATCTGAACTGAGTTCTTTATTCAAACAATAAATTCCTGTTCTGAAAATTGATGTTTTTCTGAATGAAATTGAAACAACAATACTATATTCCATTTGCTCTATCAAGTATATTGAGGTATACTCTTTTTGGCTGTGACTGTTTCATATAATATTACCTCCAAAAAAATATTTTATAAGACTCGATACAACAAAATTAATTAATCTGTGTTTCTATTAGATCACTCTGAGAGACGTTAAAAATTTTTTTTAAATAAATAGTTTAAATTTCAACAGTGTTTCTCATGGTTAACAGTGGCCAATGGATTAGGTCCTTGCTAATGAAGCCAGAGATGGCTTCTCTTGACAGGTTCAAATCTATCGACCGGTCTTAATCATGATAACCATATAATGATTAAATTACTTTGACAGACATTAAAAAAACATTTAAAAATAAATGTTTAAATTTCAACAGTATTTTTCACAGTTAACGGTGGCCGAATGGATTAGGTCCTTGCTTATGAAGCGAGAGATGGCTTTTGTTGGCAGGTTCGAATCTATCGACCGGTGTTGATAATCCCCGAAATGGAGAAACACTAGTATCTGTAGGTATTTAATAATTATTATACTAAATAATTATATATATACATATACAGGGTGTCCACAAAGTCTGGCTACATTATGTAGCCAGACTTTGTGGACACGGTGTAGATTATGTAGTTAGACTTTGTGGGCACCATGTAGATTATGCAGCCAGACTTTGTGGATACCATATATATATATATATATATATATATATATATATATATATATATATATATATATATATATATGTGTGTGTGTGTGTGCGTGTGTGTGAGTGTAAAAAAAATTATATTTTCATCAACATTCCGTCTATATTTCAAGACATTTTCGATATGATTGATTTAAATAAATGAAATACTAGTTCAACATTTTAAATATACTTGTTACGGCACAACAAGTATGTTTTCAAATATTGTACTGGTATTTTATTTCTTTAAATCAATCATCCCAAGGAAGTCTTGAAATATAGATGAAACGTTTATGAACATGTAATTTTGATTTGTTCTTTTTTCATCTCTCCATCACATTGGAATATCGTTTCCTTATATTTTCGTGGTCCTAATTCATCTCTTCATTGTGTGTGTGTGTGTGTGTGTGTGTGTGTGTGTGTGTGTGTGTGTGTGTGTGTGTGTGTGTGTGTGTGGTGTGTGTGTGTGTTTGTATTTAATTGTGACGTTATCTAGTTATAATTAACGGTGCCTATATTATATTAAATTCTATATTATGTTATATCCCCTCAGTATTGTTCTTCCAACCTTACTTTTAGTGGATGACATGTCTCATCTTTTCATAGTTTTCCACATTTACCTGGAATCTCATAGACACAGTTCTTAGGCATGATTTTTTTGTTCAGTAGGACGCTTGTCTCACAAAAGATGTTTCCATAGAGTCGAGTCGCTCCTAAATACTGCATTCTCTCATATGGATTACAAATTCTTTGGATTCTTTTCTGGCGAGTTTTTCAGGTGGTGTCCTTTGGTGTTTCTTGCTTTCTAGCTAGTTGTTTCAGTGGAGGGTTTTTATTACTGTTACTACATATTATCTTTCCTCGATGTTGTAGGCAATTGGTATTCTTTTCTTAACATTATGTGTGTGATGGAAGTTGAAGTTTCGATATTTTTCAGTTAGATTTTTGATATACAAACGAGAACAGTAGTTCGAACAAATATGGGATGCAGAAGTAGATCATTCTTGCAACTTAGTAACCAGGAAGTACATGATCATTTTACATAAAACATTCATACGAAAGTGATCCGCCACTATAAATTCTAAAACATTGTTTTTTGGTCCCCCGACACAAGGAGGGTGAACCTGTAAAATCACCCTTGTCCGTTTGTCTGTTCATCCGTTCATCTATCCGAACTTTTCTCAATAACTACGCCTTGGTATTTTTAAAAATTTTGCACAAACATTAAACATAATATGAGTAAAAAAAAGTAACAGAACGGATTTTCCGGGAAAACTCCAGTTGCCCGCCTAGGGGTGCCTTTCTGGTGAAAATGGCTAAAATTGATATTTTTGTGCTTATTAAAAAAAATTGATGACTTGGATTTTTATAAGACTTTCTGAAAAGTTGTAACTAACTGATTTCTATATAATTTTGTTTGTCGATACTTCACAATAACTGTTGGGTGTGCCCTATGGGCTCTTTTAGGGCTAATAAAACACTCCATTTTTGGGATTTTTTTACCATATTTGTCCAAAATTTTCTGTATATGTCTATTTAGTAGTTTGGCATGGGGGTTAACTCAAATTTAAACAAGCAGTGCGTGTGTGGGCCCTCTCTTTTGCTGTATGTGAGATGACGCCATAAAAAATAGTGAAGAAATGAGGAATGTGAGAAGTATAAAGGGCCAACGTTGCCTTCATATTTTTGCCAAGTTTCAGAAAAATCTAATGGATGGGGCAAAAGTTTGGGGGTAAAAAAGTGTCATTCTTTTTTTTTTTTTTTTCAATTTTGGGGCATTTGTGACTCCTTTTGAGCTCCTGGGAACGCCGAATCCCAGTTAAAACGGACAAACGATGCAGTTTCACGCCTTAAGACATGGATATTTGAATTCAGGACCATGGAAAACTACTATATGAGTATACATATCAAGTTCTTGAATAATATGAAAAAAGAGCTCCAAAAAGGCATGATTTTTTTTTTAGCCCTAAAAGTCCCAGAGGGATGCGAACCAGAATTTTGCCAGGGTCACCCATACTGAATTTATATTAAGAACAATGGCCTCCACATTTTTGCCAAGTTTCAAGAAAATCTAATGGATGGATCAAATGTTATGGGGCAAAAAGTGTCTTTTTTTGCCATTTTGGGACATTTTTTACCTCTTTTGAGCCCCTGGGGACGCGGAATCCCCATGTAAATGGATAATAGTGCAGTTTCAAGCCTTTACACATTTATATTTGAGTTGATCACCGTGAAGAACAACTTTATAGTCAGATATATCAAGTTTTTGTTGAGAAATAGGAAATAAGGGCCACAAAAAGAGGCGTTTTTAGCACTGAAAGTGCCCAGGGATGCGAACCAGAATGTTGCCAGGGTCAGCCATACTGGATTTATATTAAGAACAATGAGCTCCACATTTTGGTTAAGTTTTAAAAAAATCTAATATATGGATCAAAAGTTATGGGGAAAAATGTGTAATTTTTGGCCATTTTGGGCATTTTTGACATCTTTTGAGCCACTGGGAGCGCAACGGGAATTTTATAAAAAAATTCTTTTTACTGAGCGCATCTATTTAATAAAATAGAATTTGTGGTAAAATTTCAGGAAATTTCGGACTAACAGACGCACAGACGCACGGATGCCACTGAAAACATAGGTCCCTTTTTTGATAAATCGGGGGACCAATGTGTTAAGGCGTAGAAGACTTTTGGGGCTAAATAGTGGGAGGGGGGCAAATGATGGACTTGGTAATTTCTTTTTTTGCATGGTGCAGAACTCAAATTTACATATGTTAAAGCCTAAAACTGCACCGTTTGTTCATTTTCACCAGGATTTGACGTCCTCTGGGTACGTTTGGGGCGAAATGGGGGGATGGAGCAATGCTGAACTTAATTATTTTTATGCCTCGTTTACTGTGCATTCAAAAGAGACCCTGTATGATTCATTTGTTATTTATATAATTGAATTTTCGTTTTATTTTTGCTTTTGTTTTGTTTTTTTTTTGGTATTTATTTATTAATAATTTTTGCATTGGTTTTTTTCTTTTTTCAGTCAATTTTTCTGGTTGTTTACATAAAAAAAAACGAATCATAGTTTGGATTAAAATGAGTATAACATTATTGTAGATTATTCGGTTGAGCTAGCCTATTTGATTGGATTTATTACATGAATTTCCTTACTTTTTTTCTCCCCAAACAAGGAATATTGCCGCTCGAACATAAGGCACTGCTAATTGGGATCACATCTACAGGATATTATGTAGGGGGCGGGGGCTAAGCAGCGAGATGTCTCTTAGTGTTACATTTGCGCAAGCCTTTTCTAGTCTCACACAAAAACACGCGTTCACATCTCAAGCTATATTACTTGTCACGTACATAGCCGCGCACGTCCACACACGCACATATATTCACGTTCGCGTACATACACTCACATTCACGTGAATACACACACACATGCTAACGTACGCACAGATGGACGATGTCACTTCCCTTTCAAAGGAAATCCACACACGCGCAAAAGACCACCAGAAACAATTATAAAAGCAAGAGACAAGATGTTTCCAGCCCTTTTAGCTCTTGAGCTGAGCGGTCGTCGTACCATTCGCCCCCCCTGTCGGAGCGCCCACGTGCGTCATGACCCCTGCTACTATGTGGGGGGCACGAGATAACAGACAGTATGTTTACTTTATAAGCTTTCTCTCCCCATGAACTGGATTGACATTCTCACTCTTTCTCTCTCTCTATCTACTACTTGTGCCAGAGAACACCACCGCGTAGCTGACGGCTAACATGGCGCACAGTTTAACTGATGTCAACCCTCTATCCTTTGTCTTTGTCTACACGCTGGACTATCATTCCCATTTTCCACTACATCCCTCACTTCTCTTCCCACGCGCGAACAAACGATAGTGACCCAAACGTGAGATGAACACACATTTCCTTTTTCCTTCTATACTACCAATCCCGCAACAAACGATGGTTACACCCGCGCGTACATGAACATGTGTTATATCTAAAACATTCACTCTTTCAACAGTAAATAAACTACACCTTTATCTTATCCATCAATTGAGTTTTTGTTTCCTTCATTTCAATTCGTTTCATTATTTTTCTTTAGTAACAGGATTAGGATTTATATGTCCTAGTCCTCTACACATTTAAATTTCTGCAGGATAGTACAGTCTGAGAATGAGAGACTTTCAAAGTTTACCAGTCTGAGGGAAGAAACTATTAGAAGAGTAGAAGGATTTCCGGTATCTAGAGATTTCAACGAGTGAAAGGGTGGTGTTTCGCTACTTATTGAGTTAGTCAATACAAAACAATATTAAAACCGAATGTACAAATAATGTTTCTATATGAAACTAGCACAGAGAGCCAAAGTTGCCCAGGATTTAATGAGGATCATCGACTGTTCCACATTTTCGATACTTTTATCTTCACCAAAATCAGCAAAGTAGCTCATTTTTCAATCAAATAGATTGGTTGCCTGCTCTTGTCGGGAACGCACTGCTACGCATCTGAACGGAGCTTCACATGCAGCCACTTAGTCCACAATACATTGTTGCCTACATTGGACTGTAGAGAACATAATTTGTATTAAAAAAAAAATTACATAATGGCTTGAATTAAAGTTTAAGATGCAAAACTCAAGTATCATGGTTTAGTTGTGTGTTGAACAGATACATTCTTAATTTTATACGCCGAGCCCTTCTGTTTGTGAAGTTATAACACTTCCTGAATGCATTTGTAATGTTAGGTTGTATAAGGATGTTAACTTTGGTCGAAATTATACTGTTCCTTCTTTAATCGATTTTTTTCACTTATAGATTTTTAATAAATATCCTGGGGGCGGGCATTCCGATACAAAACCTGTCTAAGAATACTCCCAGAAACAAAAAGGTATGTGTGTGTGAATTTCTTTTAAAATTATCCCAACCGCTTCGCAGTTCATAAGAAACGAACACACACAGAGACAAAATCCTTTATATATATATATATATATATATATATATATATATATATATATATATATATATATATATATATATATATATATATATATATACACACACACACACACGCACACACACACACATATATATATATATATATATATATATATATATATATATATATATATATATATATATATATATATATAAGTAAATAGATATAGAGATAATCGCAAAACCGTGGTGTTGCAAATTATTTTTTATTTGTTAAATTTTCTCATTCCAACGAAAAAGAAAAACAATGTTTTTTTTAATCATGAATTTTACCTGCAATCATTCAAAAATATAATAATCATTTGGGGAGGGGTTAAACAAAGCTCAAGTTGTTGCTTTTCTTTTCTTGTGAAATTGATTAAAAAACTTATTTAATATTTACTGTGGTATTTTAGTGTGTGATTGAGGGATATTTTTCCATGTACGAAATACTTAAAAAAAAAACTAAAAAAACAGAGGTTATCTCCCTTAGATCAGTAATATAAGAAAATAAAAGATGTTTACAGTTATCTCCCTTAGGCTACGTTATTTTCTAAAAGTTAAATTTGAAGTTTTTATTAATTGTATTGTCATTATCATTTGACAATTTTTTGCATAATTTTCTCCAAACTTTGTAAATATTGACTGATTGTATTTTTTAAAACTTCTGGAATCTTTATGTTTAACTCGGGAATCGATACGGAATTTTAAACTGAACACATTATATGAGAAAGTGTTCTCATTCCGTCAGCCATGATCTAGTTAAATAATTCGCATCAGTCAAAACGTTGAAAGAATAACAACCAACACAAGAGTAGGAGTTCAACTACGAGGTGCCTTCAATAAATTTCCAGACTCTTTTTGTATGAGAACTTTTATTGATAGTACGCACATTAAACTCTAGTCCCCTTCAAAGTAATCTCCTTCGACTGTAATGCACTTGTTGTACCGTTCCAACAACCTCCACTTCGGACAAAATTCCGGACGTTGTATCAATATTTTTTCCTCTTTGGGTGTTCTATGAACGGCTCGGTGATTTTCCTTTTATTGCTTGAAAGTCGTTGTCTTGAGGAGACTCAATATCAAACGTGTCGTAGACGGTTTCAATAGCCTCTACATCTTGGGGAATTTATTGTTTTGGGCGAAATTGTTTCCTTTGGTCGGCAAGAAAAACGTTTTATTGCCATTTTCTCATGTATTAATCGCGATAATTTAATAAAACAATTGATTACTTGCGTGGGTAGACTCCACCACAAGTAATTAAGGGCCAATAAACACCACCTAGAACTCCGCTTGTCATAATCCGTCAGACAAGCGGCGATATTGTCCCAAGGGTTGCTACTAGAGTTCCTATTTACAATGTCTCCCCACGTGACAGAGTTAGACCATGGTCGTTTTTAAATGTGGAGAAAAGGAACAAAAATAAAAATTGTCTCAGTCGTGAAGGATTTCTTCTCAACTGACAGAGAACACCTGAAGAACAGATACTACACTTTGAGGTATTTATTTGCTCCCCCACTGAGCAAATTAGGCACAAGGCCGATTTTTAAAGTGAGGATTGAAGGGGAAATGGGGAACCAACTCCCCGGGGAGTATGGGAGCTGGATAGTGACAATTGCTATGAAGGGTTGCCCCTATATTGACCAAGGTCTTATATGTGGGGGTAACCCTACATATGGTCTTTGCTTGCAGTAATGTTCCAATACTGGGAAAAATACAGTTACGACTATTATCTGTTGCGGTGTAGCTGAAGTTTCCTTATCCGGTGAGAAACCGCCTGCAATCGCATGGACATTTACGACTGTGTCGGTTGGTGAGGGTGTCATCACTTTAGGACTAGCGAAAGCGTACTCTGCCTGATTTTCCTTCCTTGGTTTGTGGGCAGGTGCTGTTCTTGTTAGGTGAAGGCTATTTTTGTTTGGTTTACAGCAGTATCGGTTTGTTTGCGTTTTCGTTTGGCTTTTCGTGGCCTAGAACAAGAAATGTTTCCTTTTAATTTGTTTTTCAAGGCATGTGCGCTGTGTGCCTCATTTTGCAAAACATTGCTTGGCTAATTTCATAATTTACATTCATGAACCCAGTCTGATCCGAATAGGTTAGTGGCATTCCTTAATAATGAGCTTTTAATTTTTTCATCTTTCCCAATAATGTTACGTTCGTAAAAAATTAACCCTGGAAGTTAAACTGCGTACATTTAACAACCCTCGCTGTTTTGTGTGTAATCGGCATTGTTGGTTTATTCAATTTCTTCCAGGTATTTAAATTTACTATCGAAAGGTCTGAACCCGAATCGAGTTGCATTTTTATTTGTTTATCATGAATTTTATAGTCACATAGTTTCACAATTCTTCTTTGTTATTTTCAGTCTCCGCTAAACACAATCGGATTTTGTATTTAATTTTATTTCTGCTTTGTGTCCGATTTTTATATATTAAACATTTTCTTTATAAATATGGGCAGTCCTTAAGCTAATGCCAATTACTGCATCGATTGCACGGAGAAAGATTTTTCTTTCTTCAAATTCTTTCTATGTGTTGGTATGTGTATCTCTTTTCCCTAAATACTTTTTACGTGTTTTTAACTTATCTGTCTGTATATTTATCTGCGCGAATCTAGCTCCGATATCCATCGAACCTTTTTTAACAATTTCTATTTTCTAGCAGTCGGTCGTTTACTTGTGTAGGGTTAAGTTTGGTTCATTTTCTAATTTTGTTAGGATACACTTCGTAATTCATGTATCTAAACCAGAAGTCCATCCTTGCGCAAATGCTACACACTTAAAATTGTCTGCACTGAGGTCTGCAAGTTTGTATTGATCGCAATAGTTATTTACCATGGCTGCGTACGTTGCGAAATCATCTTCGGCATTCTTCTTCAAATTCAGACATGACCAACACTTATGAAATAAAGACTTTCCAGCTAAATAGTTTTGTAGGAAGTTCCACCATCTCGGCGAAAGTTAATTTCGACGTTTTCCATATTAAAACAAAATCCACACATGTTTTATGTTCGACTGGCTCTAGTTTCCGTAATAGTAAACAAACTTTTTTCTGGCCCAACCACTGTTTGCAGTCGATACTAAAAAAATCTTTATACCGACGAAAATAAGCTTCAAATGATCTACCATCTTCAGATCCATGACAGAAATTGTCAATCGCATTCCATGTTGATTCTTGTGAAAATGCGGTATTATTTTTTATGACTTGAGTAAGCAGCTCTTTCGTGTGTGCTGATATAAATATAATATAACTATTGCTAGACCTATAGCCTCGTTAGTTGTTCTTAGTGTCTTTTATCTGAGCGCTTTTAGTGTTCAAATAATTGTTTTTTTTTTTTTATCTGAGCATTTCTGGTGTTCAGTTAATTGCTATTGATGTTATTGTCTTTCCTTTGCGCATTATTGTTCAATTTGCAGTTTTAATAATTATTCCAATGTACTTTGTAATAGGTACATTTTTGTATGATGGGTAACAAAACGGTATTTAGATTAACCAGTTTTAAGTATTTTAGAATAACTGGGGAAAAAGAGAACAGTATTTCGTTTCCTTTAATAATTTTGCATACGAACGTTGAACGTTTAAAATTCCTTGGAAAGAATATTTTCTCCAAAAAGATTATTTTTTTCACAGACGAAAAAAATCTATATATCAACCGAAATATTCAATATTTTTTCAAAGCATGTGTCTTATCCAATAGAATAGAAAAAATGTTGGTCGTGATGAAAAAGGCCGAAAACCGTATTTACTTTTCTTTTCTTTTCTTTTTTTTTTTTTGTTAAGTAAAAAAATGTTTGCTGACGCACTTATTTAATGACGCGAAAAAAAAAAAATTCGTATTTTTCCTTTTGTATTTTCAAATTCGCCAAAATGTCATAACAGTCCAGAGCAAAGAGAAGAAAAATATGAAAATAATTTTACTTTCTACAAGTTTGTAATTCAATTTTTTTTGTCTACGCACGTATTTAGTTTTCGCGAGTTCCTCTCTTTCTCCTTTACTTAGTGTTTTATGAACAATTGCTTGGTTTAATTCAGTTTTCCTTCATGAGTTCATTTGAATGTTGTGGGTATTTTTAATTCGAGAACCTCAGTGTGCTATAAATCCGACGTCGCCACTGTTGTAGCCCTCTTAAAAAGTTACAAAGAAAAACAGAACTCGAAAATAAAGTAACAATATATATTGCAAAGCATACATTAGGTGGATTGTTTGTCGTAGCCGACGAACAACCGAGGTTGGTTCACCAAATATCGACTGACACCTTACGACTTAGTATTCCGGTATTTATTGAGATTGTTATAGTCTATCAGTAGGAAACACAGGTTAGTTCAGCCACAAAAGAATGATTACTTATCAAATCTCCACAGCCACTCGAGGATAAAGGGTTAATCAGTGTGACGTGGTCGTTGAAACAGTACAATAATGATCGGTCGTGGTGGAAATTGTGTAGAATTTTATTATTTAAGAAGACGATTCAACAAGAATTTGTTTACATTGTACTTGAAAACGAACATATTGTAGTCAGCTGGAAAGACACTTCACAGCCGGACGGTTCTAGATTCAAAGATAGTTTGATCAGGAAATGGCAATAGATTTGATGTAGTTCTTCAATTTCAGATCAGGAGTGAAGATCAATACTGGAAGCTTGGCGGACAGGGTGCTTCCTTGAGTCGAAAGCCATTCATTTTGATGGAGACTAAGTGAGGATTAGAGCGTTGATGGTACAATGATAGAAGCTTGGTTTTTAGATACATTAAAACTAATCAACGATCTCTTACCCCTTTGCACAAGATCAGAAAGATCTTTGTCATTACTGACATTTAAACTGTTTCTGTAGATTACAGTATCTTTATTTATCTCACTCTCACGGCGAGATTGGACACTAGGATCGGAAAGAAGGATTGAAGAACTAGCGCTCTCGAGAAAGAAGCAGTTTGGCCTTAAAAAAAAAAGAAAAGAAAAATGTTTGGGCTGACCTGTTAGGGCGCTTCGAGCAATTAGCAACAAACTAACACCTTCTCAAAGAGAGAAGGAAAAGCTTGGGAGGGTGGAGCTCCTAGAACTACACATGATTAGTAATATATCGGAAAGATAAAAGCCATTTCAGAAATGATATAAACTCTGTTGATTTTGGTGCCGTGGGTCTGCATAAACGTCGACGAATGTGATTTGGGAAGCTTCGCTTTTTGCTTTTTTTTTTTTTTAAAGTGGGATTATAACAACACTTGCATGTTTCACTTGGCAAATAAAGTTGACTGACGGAGCATAAACGGAAAGGTTGTAACGGTTTTATAACAGCTAGCCCCTTTTACGAAGGATACTAATTCCTTGCACGTATGCAAATCACCTCTTCGGACCCAACACGTCAAACCAACGTCTTCCACACAAGCAGTACGGTAATAAGTTTTTTAATTCAATTTTCACCCCAAACAAAGCACAGTGCCACTTTGAAGTAGGGGCTAATATCTGGAACATAAGTTGCAAGCATATTATGAAGGGATAGGCAGCAAGATGTCTGTTCATATTACACTTGAACCTCTGCATGTCAGTACAGTTGCGATAACAGGATCGCGGAAGGGAGTTCCAAAGTCTAGCTGTTCTGGGGAAAAAATATTGGAGTAGAAGGATTTCTTACACTTAGGGATCTATACTGTAAAGGGGTGGGATTTTGTCTGTTTGTTGGGTTTGTCGGGGGGTTTTACGTCGAGAGGGTACAAGTGCTTGTAGTTCGTCAGAGCATTCATTCACCATTAAAATACTTGTAGAACAGGCAGAGAGATGCAACATATCGTCGATGGGACAGAGGCTGAAGCTTAGACGATTGTTCAAGACCTATCAGTTTGGCGACTCTCTTTTGAACCCTGTGCAGGAGGCAGAGACAAGTAGCAGATGCACCAGCCCAAATGTGACAACAGTACTCCATACATGGGCGAATGGTGGCCTTATAGAGGTGCAGGATACTTTCAGACGTAAGTAGCTTTCTAGTACGGCAGAGAGAGCTTACCTTCTTCCCAGCAGCCTTGAACTTCCAACCCCCTATTTAAAACAAAATAAAATTACAATGAAATGAAAAATGTGACACAAATATGAAAGTTATAACAATCCCGTGTATCTAGTGTGAATGGCATGATAAAAATACAGTTAAAAATATTCTATTTTCGTTAAGCTAACATAAAGTATCGGCAAAAGAATGTATTGCCTACTTTACCTTAAATTGTTGTAAATACGTATTTTTTTCATGAATTACTTTATGCTTTTGAAATTTACTGCCTTTGCGTTAAATTGTCGTAAATACGTATTTTTTTTAATGAATTGCTTTGAGCATTTGAAATTTACTATCTTTGCGTTAAATTGTCGTAAATACGTATTTTGTTTTTCATGAATTACTTTATGCTTTTGAAATTTACTACCTTTGCGTTAAATTGTCGTAAATACGTATTTTTTTCATGATTTGCTTTGAACATTTGATATTTACTATCTTTGCGTTAAATTGTCGTAAATACGTATTTTTTTCATGAATTACTTTATGATTTTGAAATTTACTACCTTTGCGTTAAATTGTCGTAAATACGTATATTTTTCATGATTTGCTTTGAACATTTGAAATTTACTATCTTTGCGTTAAATTGTCGTAAATACGTATTTTTTTCATGAATTACTTTATGATTTTGAAATTTACTACCTTTCGAAAATGCAAAACAGTCTGAAAAACGATAAAACACGAAGCTAAAAAAATCAATCATTTCTCCCTGTACATATGACTTATTCTTTGTTTCATTGTTAATGTTACCGTTTGTGTAAACAACACAAAAAAATAAAACGTTTTTAACTTTTACACGTTAAAAGGTATATTTTCCTTTTCTATTTTTCTTTAATTATTTTTATTTTTTAAATAAGAAAATTGGATTTTATTTTTCATTAACCAGAGATTTTACTTCCGGTAAGGGGGTTCTCCTATTTCGAATTGCCGCTAAAAAAAATTTGCCATTTTGCTGAAGGGGCTTTTTACACCATTGTAAGGTATTTTATACATATTGTTATTACTTAAACATATCGCCATATTTAATATATAACTTTTATTCCTCAGATTATTGAAACATAATTCATAAAATAAAATACGCATCAAGTGCGCTTGAAAGCCAAATACAATATAATATTAGAAAAATAAACAAATATTTTACTTGTTTGAAATTAATCACAAATATATTTCAGAGGTATCCTCCATCTTCAGCGTGTTGTTTCTAGGATCGAAAAGAAGGTTTGAAGAGCTAGAATGATAGTTTATATAGAAACGTATATTTCAGAGGTATCCTCCATCTTCAGTGTGTTGTTTCTTTTTTTTTTCCTTTCTTCTTCTATGCCATGTTGTAAATTTGGAGAAAGAAGTCTGTAAAGAGCCGCGCATTGTTTCTAGTGGTTGTATTTTGAAATGTTTGAACTGTGCGTGGATAACGCGAGAATAACGTCAAGGAATGAGAGTTCATATAGAAACGTTGTTTTAATTTGAATTATTCAAATTAAAACAACGTTTCTATATGAAATCTCATTCATATTTGTTTCCTGTCATATTCTCACTCATGTTGACGACCTATAATACTCATCCTCACAACACACTACTGACGAGAAATCTCCTAAAAGGTATTGGTTGCGAAATCGTGCTCTATTTTTCATAATTTCCAAGACTCGCTTCCTCGGATTATCATGTATTCCAAGGCTTACAAAACCATTTACATGTCTTCAGGTTAACATCGCGAGAGAAGATTGTATAGCAGCCATACGTAAAAGCGAGTATGTATTTTCTCTTGAGACTCAATGCCCATGCAAACAATTTGGTCGCACGCTGACCACTCAACTCGTCTGAAGCGTTGATTCCATCTGTCTCCTAATCAATGTCTTTAGCCCCTTTCTGAATAACAGTCGGTGAGCCGAGCCAAAACGCGACAAGTATCGAAGATAGACCTTATCTCTCTCCTGCCTCCTAAACAATGTCTTCAGCTCCTTTGCGAATAACGGTCGGTCAGACTAAAGAGGACCTAGAAAAATTGAAGAAGAACTTCTCTTCTCTCCCTATCCTTTCCTTGTCTACTGGATGATCCAATATCGACAAACTTCGCCCAAAAGTAACAGCTGTCCGACCTTCGACAACCCATTCATCTCTTCCTTTTTACCACTCGGTCACTGTTCACTTCTCTGTCGCTAACATAAGGTGTTGGTGGTTCTTGTAGAAGAGGTTTTGTTTTTTATTCCCTGCTAGGTTTTCTAACAACTAATTAATTTGTAGAGGTGCAATCTCATATCTCTACAATTGAACACAAGTTAGATTCATATTTCACGCCTAAATCTGAAAAGGATTTAACAATCGAGGCATTTATAAGCTCGCTGACAGATGGAATGAAGTTATAGAGAGCAAAGCTCGTTATTTCTATGAATAAAGATTTTCAGAAAACAGATTTTTTTGTTTTTTCTTTTCATGATGAAATCTTAAAATCGGCTGAAAATGTTGCACCGACCTGATGCATTAAAGTGATTCATTACTAGAAAAAAAACATCCAAAAATTCCAGGCTTAATTAGTTTTTTTTTAATTATTTTACTAAGTGGATAATATTGGTCACAGTTTATCAATGGCAAAAGTCACTTTTATGGAAATCGCCCCAAACAAGGAATAAAGCCACTCGATGTTAGGAGTTAAAAATACTATTTCAAGGTCAAAAACTTTCCTACTGTGAGTCTTAGATGGAATAAATCCTAACCTAAAAAATAGTAATTCTTCGATTTTTATCAGAAATATCAATCATGAAATGTGAGGACTAAAGGAAAAAGTAAGGTAAGTAACAGTTGGGAAAGGTTCAACATGTCTGACTGTAAACCTAGAAAAATGTCATGTGAACAGCAATTGGATTCAATCAACAATAACCCCGATGAGATAATCGACCCTAGAAAATATCGTGAAATCGCTGGTGAGTTTTATTTATTTGACGATCTGTATTCGGCCAGATCTGAGTTAATATTGTCGGAAAACTATCACAACACCTATCCGAACGATATTACTAGCACTGGACAGCAGTCAAGCATGTACTGAGGTACATAAAGGGTATTATGTAGTACAAAAACGCACGACCAACTCCAGTTAATTGCATACAGCGAGGCAGATTGGGCATAAGACAAAGGCGACATATGAAGCGCGTCTGGGTAGTGTTTCAGTTAAACCAAAAATGGCTCACATATTTCCTGGAAATCCAAAAGACTATCAACGGTTGCGTTATCTACATATGAAGCTGAATGCGTGGCACTAGAAAAAATACCCCCAAAAGTATGTATTTCACAGAAATGGACCCATATAAAAAATACGCCTCCATTAAGATATTTGAGAACAATCAAAGTGCTATAGCGCTTTCCAAGTGCTCTGTACGCCGAAAAAAGGTGTAAGCATATAGATATAATATACCATTTTATCAGAGACGTCCTAAAAGACAAGAATATAGAAATTATTTATTGTCCCATGACAGATATACTAGCTGACATGACAAAACCTCCAACTTGTGCAAAACTAAAAACATTTAAAGGACTTTTATTCGGACTTTGAAGTTGTTTACCAATATGAGTTTATTACACATTTGTTATAAATAAAAACACTTCTACCACTCCAGAAGATATCTCACTTTAATGCAATTCTCTATCTATATAAAAGCCAGGTACGTCCAAGGATGGAGTACTGCTGCCACATCTGGACAGGAGCTGCTAAAAACAGCCTATCCTGCCTTGACAGAGTACAAAATAAACTTCGTAGCTTAGTGGGAGGCGCCCTTTTCTCTTCTCTGCAACCTCTCTCCCACACAACACACGTTGCGAGTATGTCTTTGTTTTTATCGTTATTTCCATGGGAAGTGCTCGTCTGAGCTCCAATATCTGTTCTCCTCTCGCCAATCTTTCACACTCGTCTAGCTGAAACCACAGTCAGTAATTTTCCCCACTCTTTATCTCTGCCTAAATCAAAACGTAGATTCCATGAACAAAGCTTCTTTCTTAGAAGTGCACACCCTATGGAATTCTCTTCCGTTTGCCTGTTTCCCACCTGACTACAACTTGTATGTCTTCAAGTCCAACATAAAAAAAAATCCTGATGAACCGGCCTCTTAAGTAAAATCCTTTATCAAATCTCCAATACTAACGATTACTACGATACTATCCCATTGATTACTGTAAACGCAATAACACTTATCCCCGAGTGGCTTCCGGGCCTTGATAAGTGGTGACCACCATGCAAAAAAAAAAAAAAAAAACCATTATAAAAGCAAGTGGGAGTGTTGAAAGTCCGATAACTCTTTTCTTTTTATTATCTCCTTTTTATCTGTAAATATCCAATAATCCATTGCTTGTATTCAATAAAAACACGTCTTGTCTACCTGTCCACACGTGTCGCAACTTTCCGTCCTAGAACTTCTGTTTATTTCTTTATTCTTTCCACTCACAATGCAATGCATACGAAAGAAACAGCTGAAATATTACGAAAATTATTGAGTGCGGAAACCAACTAATGTAGCCAGATGACACGGGCTAATTATAATTAAGATAAAACAAAAGAGTCCTTCGAAAACTCCACGAGAATATGAGAAAACACGTATTAAGACAAACGCAAGGGATTAGCAAATTCGGCAGATATAGAAGAAAAATAGTATAATATTTTTTCGTCCATCTTCACTCGACAAATGGAAATAATCGCAGAGGTGACATCATGGGTCAGTATTCTAGAAATAAGTTTTCTCGGTGTGACAGAATGGAAAGACCGGGGAGAGAAAACACCATGTAGACATCAACTGAAAAAACACGGTGATTATTGGAATACGGAAGAAGCTCATTGCCTCTCGAATCCAAGAAAAACCCAGCGCCCGTTGTTAACGAGAAATAATAAACGGCTGTTGCCAGAACATAAAGCGATTTGCTACCTATTGAAATTTATACGTAGTATATGACTTACGTGACAACTCGTAGTTAGTAAATAATAATAATAATAATAATAATAATAAGTAATAATAATAATAATAATAATAATAATAATAGATAATAATAGAAGACTAAGAAATAGCTAAGAAACGAGAAAAAAAAAAATGAGAACAATCAGAAAACGGAGAAGTAGAAAAAAAAAGGAGCAGGAGGATAAAGAAGAAAAAGAAGAAATAAAAGAGAAAGAAGCAATAGAAGAAAAAAGAAAAAAGAAAAGAAAAAGAAATAGACGAAAAGACAGAAAGAACAAGGAAGAAGATGATATAGGAGAAAAAGAATCAGTAAAAGAGAAAGAAGACGAAAAATAGAAGAAAAGGAAGAAGTACAAGTAAAAGAAGGAGGACGAAATTGACGAAAAAAGAAGAAATACAAAAAAAGAAGAAATAAAAAGAAGAAAAATAGAAGAAAAAGATGAGGAAAAAGAAGAAGAAAAAGAAGAAAAATAGAAGATAAAAGAAAACAATCTTAAATAATTTACACAGCTGTAAGGGACATAAATGTTTAAAAAAAAATTTTCTTTTTTTTTTTGCTTGTCTTTGTAGACATTTCAACATTTTACAATTTATTTTTTTGTTAAAACAGGTCGTAATCAAATCGGCACAGAATAGCATATAACGTAAGTGAACGCATTATTACATTCTGTATTTTTTTTATAAACAAATCCATGAATAATATGAAAAAACAACATTTATAACATTTTACATAACTAGCAACATTGATAACATTTTTAAATAACTAGCCTTCCAATTTTTATGTGTGTCAAAACAACGTCTCTACTTTCGAAACATTAGCTTTATGTGAATAACATATACGAATAACATATATGAATAACATATATGAAATACATATATGAATTACATACATGAATAACTTATATGAATAATTTATATGAATGACATATGTAATTTAAATATATGAACAATATATGTGAATTACATATATGAATAATATATGTAATTAACATATATGAATAACATATATGAAATACATATATGAAAAACATATTAATAACATATGTAATAAACATATATAAAGAAGATATATGAATTACATATATGGATAACATATATGAATTACATATATGAATTACATATGTAATTAACATAGATGAATAACATATATGAATAATTTATATTAATAACTGTAACAAGGAAGTACAATGCAAAAGTAACGGAAAAACGCAAAGTGAAGCAGATGAATAATAATTTTATTGCGACAACTAAAAATACATGGATATATATTTAGATATTCCATACACACCTTTTATTTGTTTTATTTATATTTGTATCGTGATTACCTGTGTCAGCTGGTCTGATGGAATATCTGTGTTCCATAATATTTTGAGAAAAGAGCTCTTCATCAGGTATGTGTTTGACTTTGATTCAATAACATTAATAACATATATTGATAACTTATATGAATAACTTATCAAAAAAAAATCTTTATCGAACGTTTGTGCTTCTCTATCTCGCCCATGAATAACTTCCACCAATGAATATTTTTTTTTATTCACAAGCAATCAAATATTTATTGAAATCGAAAATAAAATAATAGAAAACTACTTATTTTTAAAATCTTCTTTTTTTTTAGTCCAAAGGCAATCTTGACAATCGTAGGTTGAATGCTGAAACATTGATAACATGGCCGAAAAAGGGTGACGTCACTTTGGTTTGATTTATTTATAACGTTAACCCCAAACAAGGCATATCGCCAATAGAACGTAAGGGGCTACCATTTTGGACCATGCGTAGGGAAAATTAACAAGATGTTGTTTTACGTTACATTTAAAATTCTGCTTAGCAGTACAGTCAGGGAAGCATGTAGTAGGAAGCGGATTCCAAAGTTTAGCCGTTTGAGGGAAGAAACTATTCGAGTAAAAGCTTTCTGGTATTTAGGGAATCTCAACGATGAAGGGGTGTGATTTTGTTGCTAAGCGGGTTTGTAGGGGATATGTATGGTTTATTAACATGAAAAAGAAAGCAGTTACAACTTTTTTATATATATAATGTTTCTAGGGTAAAAAATTAGTTAAAAATAAAATAGAATATCTGACGAATATTAAACTATTTCACAAGAATTTTTATTTAAATGTACGCTCGATATATATCTGGGGGGAATAGCCCCGTATGAGTATTTATGTTGTTATTGCTGTTGTTGTTTTTAAGTCAAGCGTATTTTCTAGTTTTATAGAGATTCGTCCATTTTTTTTAATACGAGTATTTTTTTAAATATATATTAAAAAATAAAAAAGAAGGGGTATATCACCTTTTTTCGTCAATGTTTCGACATTCGACCTACGATTGTCAAGATTGCCAATCTGAGCATGAAAATTTTGTTCGGAATTTTTTAGATGAGGATTAATCCTTTATATTATTTCGATTATTCGGACTACTGTTCTCATCTTAAATATTATTATCATAGCAAAAATCATATTATCTATTCGAATAGTATGACTTTAAAATAAGAAATAAGGTGCTTCTTAACTATATCACCAAGATGAAAAAAAACAAAAAAACAAATTCTTAGTCTAGACGCATAGAAAATTTAGCACAACAGAAAACTACTTAAAAATATCTTCTTTCATTTTTAAATTAGAAAAGGTACTTGTACAGTGTCCTACTCAGAAAATAAGGTACTTGTACAGTATAGTACTCATATGGAAAACAAAGAAAATCTTACATGTGACGTACATAAGTTATCAAAATCGAAAACCATGTAATATTCGAGTAGTATATGCTATGCAGAAATCTAAATATATTCGAGTAGTATGATATAAGAAATCAGGTGCTTCTTCACTATAGCACTCTGATGTAAAAAACAAACAAACTTTTAGCTGTGACATACAGACAATTTAGCACTACAGAAAATTAAGTAAATTATTTTAAATATGTGTTTTACATTATCCACGGGAGGTAGGATTTTTTTTTTCATATAGGTTCTTGTTATGGCTCGCAAATACCCACAAAGAAGAACAGAACAACGGATAACAGTTTAAAACGTATTACATGAAAACACCGGAAAGGTTACAAACGAAAAGTGTAGGTAATTGACCGAGCATGCGGGGGTCGCTCTGGAATTAGACCCCCCCTAAGGATCGCCATGAGTTATAGTTTATATGGCCGATAGATTAGTCCATTTGGAGGGCGGTTCGCCCACAACATCCCCCTCCCAATCGGATTTTTCTAGGTGTGAAATCAGTATCCTTTCTTTTTGGGGCAGACCAGCTTCCTTTTCCTGCTGGAGCGTCTTGGTTCTGACATGCCTTTTGGAGGTTCCACACCAAAACAGTCGTATACTATACCAATTGCCTCTCTGTCTTTCAGCGGTGGTTCTTCTTTATCTTCGGAGGTACGGTTTCCTTATTTGGTTCAGGTGCCTCTTATGTTCGAAATTTGGTCCTGAATGATGTATGTAACATAGCCGATTATTTGTAAGATCATGCCCTGTTCCCAAAAGGAAACGTTATTATTAATGTTTAAAATATACTTTATCTCCGCGGTTAAACGATTTGTTGGCATTATAGAGATTTTTGTATTGTATTATATGTTTGGGCAGCAGTTTATCAAATACTGACTTTATTCTCTACCCAGTTCAACCTTATCAATTATTAAGAAGGAAAATAAGATATAATTCTTAACATGTTGTTCTTCCTGAAATAATTTAAATTTGATCGTATAACATTTAATCGAGCATTTAAGCAGCATCATTTTCTCCAGGCGAATGTCATTAAACAAAGATGACCAGGCTCTGATATCATCTGGTGTAATTTACTGGGTGTTAGACGTGAAATGGATCGTGTGAAATGTATAAAAAACTTGTACAAAATTGCAACTTGTACAAATCTAGGTGGACCAAAAATGAACGAAGAAAAAAGAAATAAAAATGGTCGTCTGATCTCTTTATATGCCTGCAGTGTTATCACCTGAAATGCAAATGAGATTCCCATGGTTGGAGATAGAGGCCAGATTTTTCAAAGTTTGATCAAGTAAGAGAAGTAAGCTGTATTAGCGGAAGTGTTTTCGAAGTTAAGAGAATAATAGCAGAGAGTTAAGTTTTGGGGCTAAGGAGATTTGGCAGCAGTGTGTCAAATCATACAATTAAGACGTAACTAATTTAACCACAAAATGTAAAGACACAAAATAGAAATTATCGTTATTTCCATCGGAAGTGCTCGTCTGAGCTCTAATCTCTGGTCCTCCCTCGCCAATCTTTCACGAAAAACACCCGTCTAGCTCAAACCATTTTATCTGTGCCTAAATCCACACGTAGATTCCATGAACAAAGCTTCTTTCTTGCACGCCTGTGGAACTCTCTTCTGTTTGCCTGTTTCCCACCTGACTACAACTTGGATATCATCAAGTCAAACATAAACAAGTTCCTATTGAACCGCCCTTTTAAGTAAGGCACTTTATCAGATCTCCATTACTAGGTAGTACTACGATATTATCCCATTGGTTACTGTACACGCAATAACCCGTCTTCTCGAGTGGCCGCCGGGCCTTGATATGTAGTAACTTCCTTGTAAAAAAATGACTTCAATAGCGGTCATGATACATCTTCCCAAATCATTTGTAATCAGTTGTAAATGCCCTAACTGATAATTGTTGATCAAGAAAACCTATTATTACCTAGTAATAAAACATATTAATGTTTCGATGTTAACTAGGTGGTTTATCTTAAGTACAATAAGCCAGTAAGTAAGCAACGTTCAGCCTGGCCAGTACCAGATGAGTGACCATTTGGGAATGCTAGGCGTTGTATGTACCTTCTGGAAAGGTTGGGCGTGGGCACAGCACCCTCACCCTGTAAAAAGAACTCCTCGCTACAAAAGCATCTACAAAGTTGTAGATGGCCTATGCCCCTCCAGGGGTTCAAGGCTATGGATGGATGAATTGATGGAAGTGTTTTATCTTGTGATACTAGCCTAACAAATTAATTGAACTGAAATCAGGACTTCCCTTAAATATAGATGAAACGGGGGTAGTCAACTGCAAGAGGCACCATACCATATTGGAATATTGTTTAAAACTAAAATGGTGACCATTAATTAGAATACACTAGTTATTACTAATTAGTAAAGCAATCGTAATAAAATAGGTGCATATTATGTGAAGAGTTTGAATAAAAATGCATTTTTTAGAAATTGCACGGCTAGCACTACTATTTAAACATTTTACCACCCCCCGAAATGATATTTTACATAGAATGATATCAAAATAGATTTCTTCGTTGCCAATTAAAATTAACTGCTATTTCAAGTCTAGATTTTATTTTTCGTCCACAATTGAAAAGTAAATTAGATTTATCGCGTTTAGCATCCAAACTCTTCGTAAAAAACCGATAACTAAAGCATACTGTTTCCGGGGAGGTGGTTGTTCCGTTGTGTCAACCCATGCAGCTTATACTTAACTATTTGCTAAGGGCATCTACAAGCATACAGGTTGCCTTTCCAGACGGTTTTGTATGGTCAATTTTATTGATAGTAGATACATGAAACTCTGGTCCCCTTCGAAGTAATCGCCTCCGGCTGCAGTTCACTTTTACTGTTTCGACAACTTCTGGCCGTCTACATGGAAGTTCTATTGTGAGAGTGTTAGCGACCCTTCTCACAGCCATTTTCGTCTCCTTAATTGACTCATAACAACAGCCTCTAAGGGTTTTAATGAGCGTAGTTATTAACCAAAATTCACAAGTAGCAATGTCTTAATTATAGGGGAGGGTGATGCCAATCTTGGTCAAATAGTCTGTGACAAGGATAGAGCATTGTTGGGTCAAACTTCGTACAAATCTTCCGCATCTTCAGTCCCTCACGAATAATTGTCTGTACAGTGCTCACACTGACATCAAACTGTGCAGGTATAGTCCTTATAAACACATGACGGTCCTTATTCATGAAATTATATATTTGGCCAATTAACTCTGGTGTTCTGACCTCCTTACTCCCCCTATACCTCTCATCATCCCTCGCAAAGTCCCTATCTTCCTTGAATTTCTTATACTACTCAAACATTAAATGCTCGATTCATGCAAGATAGTCCAAAAACAGTGTGAAGTATTCTATACGTTTCTGGTGCATTGTTTCCAAGTTTAAGTCTTTCTAGAAAAATAAGGGAAAAGTCAATACGAAAATAGAAACTTTGGATTCATACGATATTATAATAAGTATCTATCTATCTATCTATCTATCTCCCTCTCTCTCTCTCCGTCTCCCTCTCTCTCTCTCTCTCTCTCTCTCTCTCTCTATATATATATATATATATATATATATATATATATATATATATATATATATATATATATATCAAATCGCCAGACGAAGACTTCTGGTTTTTACCGACCATTTGTTCAAAACATTAACATGTCAAGTGTCGCTATCATGTAAATTTGTACTAGTCGGCCGCCCGGCATTTCGCGTTCGTAAAATTCGCTTAAATATGATATATTCATTAATACAGATTTTGTATTTATTATTATATTATATTGGACCCAATATGTAGTAATAATTTACAAAGTTAAAAAAAAAAAAAAATGACTCACACACCACCAACGAGAATCGAAACCAAACGTTCGCTTTGACGTTAATGCCTGAGCTATAAAGACATGCTTGCTGCAACGCTAAAAATTAAAACATGAACCAATAGCTATTACGTAATGCATGTATATTCGTAATGCCGCCATTCGACCTTCAGGAGTACTAACCAGATCTCCACTGGGAGTGTGCAGTTCAAATCTGGTACCTTGGTGAGGTATTTTGTCACCCCAGACCGCAGGAAACTCCAATGGCCGATGTCAACGATCAATCAATACCAAACGGTTGTTGCGATAACGTGCAATCATCTGTACGTGTGGCCAAGGGGTCGAGAACATTGGAAATCTAGAGAGACTTGTCACACGGGCTCCAGCGAATACCACAGGTTACTGCTTACTGCCAGTGAGCGATCACTGATGATGTCCTGTGAGACAACTTCTAGTGAGTGAAATAATAATAATAATAATAATAATAATAATAATAATAATGATAATAATAATAATAACAATAATAATGCCCCCTCCCAAATTCACCACTACCCTGATTTTACATCGTAAATTTTTACTATATTTTCTTAGTTTTTAGCCAATGTTCACATTATGATATGATTGTCTCTTAGTAGTTATGTGACCTTCATTCCCTTATTCATGTATTCTGCTCTGATAAATGAAGACTATGGTGGAATATAGGATTCTTAACCATAACCGATGAAAATACGCTACACATTTTGATGAAAAACATGGGAAAAACTGAATTAGAAAAACAGAAAACCAACACTTTAAATGTAATTTCTGGATTAAATGTAATAGTTTTTTTTTTTTTAAATATTACAACATATAATATTGTGGGGAAAATCCAACTCGCAAATAGGGGGCACCTGGATAGAAACAAAAACAAACATTGTCTCAGTCATAACGGATTTCTTCTTCACTGGAAAAGGTGAATTATAGCCTCAGAACAGATATTACACTGTGATCTTATCCCGAAGGCCAAGAATTGTTTGTGTTATATGTTTCTTGAATTGTGAGTTCCCTAAATTCATAATTCAGTTTTATCAGTATTAGATTGTATATTGTTTTAACCTCATTCTTTGATGCATCATTCATTGCGTAATTTTACATAGATAATATTTACCTTTTATATTGAATAAAGTTCAGTTTCATTGTTAATCGAATTGGGTTCCTTTCTTTTTTTTTTTTTTTTAAATGTTGTAATGCTTGTTTAAAAATGCCGTCATATAGTATCGACAGTAACAGTTCGACAAATCTTACCTACATTGCCTGCGGCATTTTTCAGTTTACAGGCCTTCTATATCTTGGTAGCCGTGGTTTAACCCGCCTAGGGTAAATGCATTTTTTTAAGTCCCGCCGTGAGATGATAGCCTCTATGCTAGGATCTGTGAAACTCTCTGTTAACAAGAACATACAACCACATATTGCATTAATTAGAAAACATAAAACAGGCGCTAGTAGATGACAGCAAAAGTGTAGTGACAGTGTACACACACACACACACACATACACACACACGCATATATATATGTGTGTGTGTGTGTGTTAGAATTTATTTGGTTTCATTGCAGTATACATACAAACCTTTTGTATTATAATGGGTTATTATAATTTAATTTATTATATAATGTATCTATTATTCATCACCTCATTCTTTGATGCATCATTCATTGCAGGTTTTACCAAACTCATCGATAAAAATGTTAAGGAAAAGGTTGCCATTCCTGTTCATTGTGTTCGTGCTGATGGCTCAAGTGGTATCATGGAAGAATCACGTGGTATCACGTAAGGAACAGATACATTATACACATATAATTGTACTTCTATAAATAATTACAGAAAATATGTGCAAAAATATTCATCAGTTGTGGAATTGAGTTATGTTTTAAAATGCTTCTATCCCCATTGTTCTAATTAGCCGAGTAGTAACCCGCCAAGTGAAAAATATCTTACTAACGTTCGAACAATCGTCTTCACCCTCTGTCATTCCGTGTTGTTGGAATTCCTACTCTCATTCCCGCTATATGTTTATAAACAGTCAAGGATGAAAAATAAATGATTGGAATAGTCTATTCCTAGCAGGCAGACGTGACGTTTTCCGGGATTAAATTGAGAAATAAAGGAATTTATTACAAAACATAAAAATAATAATCTTTTTTAACGAATAAACTCAGCTATCTATAATTGAATATAACTTTACTTGATTTATAAAAATAATGGGGTTTCTACGAATTTACTTAAAATAAATCTATGCTCATACACAATACGCAGTATTTGATACTACGAAATAAATATAATTTCGTTTTTACTGTTTTCTTTTTTTCTTTTAATCTGTTAATGAAATAGCGCCTGGTAATTTCAACTGCAGTTATTCTTTGAGATTATACCGTCTACAAAATATCACGTAACCTAAATATTTGTAGGCCAGAAATTTGGGACTGATAAACCTGGTGAGTCCGTGTCTTGGGGGCGTTGCCGGAATGGTTGTTACTTACTAGGCGGAGCAACCAACTCTCCGAGTGTTAAACACTATAAAACGATAGGTACATCCCTTTTAGATCAAGGAGTTGATAAGTTTTCGGCTACACTTGCTTGACGACTGTAGTTTCGAGTTTCCGGCGTCATTAGACGTCATTAATTCTTTCCTGAGAATTAATTATCTGGGCAGTGATTTTAGTTGCTGGAATTAAACGATCGTGTGTAATAATCGAGCAACATATATTTTATTAAAATATATATTTCAATTTTAAGTCGAGTGTTAAGCTGGCATGGGACCCGCCTATTCTCAGCAATAAGGATAGTCCAATTTTTGCAATCGAATCGTATATCTCGCAACTTTACATATCATCATAGTGTTATTCCAGTCACTATTCGTATTTTTACGTGGTACTTAGGGTTTGATAAGCAGTGATCTTCTAGTAAAAATGTAAAAATAAACTCAATTAGAGAGTATGATTAAATAGTGTGGACATTTTCAATCTATTTAACTAACTTTAAAAGTATTTAAAACGTTTAATAAATCTCAAAATACATAAATACCATAAATTGCAGTGATCAATCATGATTAAATAACGTTATATATATGAATATTAAACTAAATATTCATTTATAATTAACTCTAAAACCTAAAAACCTAGAAATAATTAAACATTAGACTTTTAACCTTCAAGCCAATTTAATTAAATTTATATATTTATATATTCTCTCACATTCTAAATATATATATATGTATATATATATAGAGAGAGAGAGAAAGAGAGAGAGAGAGGGAGAGAGATACGCATGCATTTATATGTAAGTGTATGCATATATATATATAATATGTGTATATATATGTGTGCGTGTGTGTCTATGTTTGTAGATGTAATACATATATATACATATATATATGCGCGTGTGTGTGTATGTGTGTGTATAATATGTATACATATCAGGTTTTATTCAATTTAGGTAAACAAAATTACCATAGGTCGCTACAATAAATATAATGTTTCAGTCCTAAAAGACATGGTCAGATGACAATATGCCTCTGTTCTTATTTGACGCCAGTTCGTTTAATGAAAATGAAAACTAAGTATGAAAATATGAATAATAGAAAAATAGAAAGAGGAGAACAAATCGTTTAAACATGAATAATTTTTATAAAGAAAGGAACACGATTGTACTCAATTTTATTGAAGATGACTTTCGTTACTCAAAGTTTTAAAGCCTACATATTGAAGTAGCAGGATTACAATAGAACTATTAGGGTTAAGGCATGTAATTAAAATAATTATGGAGAGGAGTTCATCTTATTTCCTATATAATATTATGATTGCAAAAATCCCGCTTTTGACAAAAGTACAGAAGGTTTTCAATGGAAGATGCGACATACAAATCTATTATGTCTAGACTATGAGTCTCTATCTTATGTAACCTTAAAACGCCTTTTAAGACACATTTAGTCGTTATAATAAAATCCTATATTTCATCCTAAGAGCAACATCATTACAAGTACTTCCTATTTTCCCCTCTAAATAATAAGTCCTCCTTCCACCCCAACTCATTATCGGGTGGATTTTTGCACTTTTGGCAGATATGGGATTTACCCTTATAAACTCGATCATAAATGATCCTTCCATTTTCAAATTCAAATATAATCAAATTCTCCCTTCTCACATTCCGCCAACTCTAATTGCCTGAAGGCTAGCAACTCGTTCATTCCAAATCTTATTACAAAAACGAACGCTCCAGAAATTTTCGACTATGGCGTCACTCTACAAGTAGTAATCGTTTTAAATAAAAGAACCCAAGTACAAACATAATAATCAACTGCGAGACATCGAGACATATTCATAAGTCAAGAATTATTTTTTTACATTAAATATACCGCATACGTTAATTGATTATATATAGTTATGCTACCATGCTAAATCTGTTTTGTTTACAAGGATCTTACATGTTGTTATTAAATACTGTCTTTCACCACATCGCGCATGTTGATAAGGCATTATTCTATATTTTTAAGCTAGATAAATCCTTTTTAAGTATGACTAACTAAAATTATTTCTTTATACGCTAAATAAAAAATAAAATGGATTAAGTAAATAATATAGCCGAGACCCGGATTTTGCCGAAAATTGACGGTGAACTATACAGCTTAACACTAATATAATAAAAAATTAACAGTTTATATACTTCAAACTCTCCTTATGTGCGATTTTTAAGCCTTTAAATTGTCTGCTTCTGACTATTTGCATAGTGTGTGCGTGTGTGTACGTCTATCTGTCTGCGTGTGTGTGTGTCCATGTGCGTGTTATGCGTGTGTTTGTTTTTGTGTGTGTGTGTGTGTGTTTGCGTGTGTTTTTGCGTTAGTATATGTGTGGGTGCATTGAGTGTATGTGTTTTATGTATGTGCGTATATGTCTTTTTGTGTATGCGTGTGTGTGTGCGTGTGTGTATATGTGTATTTGCCTGTTTGTGTGTGTGCGCGCGTCTCTGTGTTTTTTGTGTGCGTGTGTGTTTTGTGTACGTGTGTGTGTGTTTTTGCGTGTGTATGCATGCGTGTGTGTGCGTGTGTGTGCGTATGTGTGCGTTTGTGTGCGTGCGGGTGTGTGCGTGTATGCGTGGTTGTGTGTGCTTGTGTGCGTGTGTGCGCGTCCATGTGCGTGTGTGTGCGTGTGTGTGCGTGCATGTATGTGCGTTTGTCTGTGCGATACAAATCAATCTAATACTTGCTCCAACCAAACTCAGCCACGGCAATGTGTGGTCGGACGGGTACAATTAGTGGTAATATAAAGAAAAATGTTAACTTTAAGCATGACGGGTTGATTTATTTAATCGTAAAATTGATTATAATGACCCTAACTAGAGGTATATATTCTTGCACAATGCTTGGGTTAATTTTCACTTTTTAAAATCTTTGGTTAGTTCTAATAGTAATAATAATAACAACAAAAACAACAGCAGAAATAATAATAACAATATTAATAATAATAATAATAATAATAATAATAATAATAATAATAATAATAATAATAATAATAATAATAAGTGTTGAACAATGTTTAGGTGTTGTAGAGAGACTGTAATATGCTAGTGAAGGGAAAGTATTTGTAGGAAATTGAGATGAGATTCTATATAAATATTTCTCCCCATAAAAACTTGTAAATATTCACTTTCCGTAATTTGTGTTTTTGATGTTTAGATTGCTGTGAAGGTGTTTTTATGACGCCTAGGCATTATAAAAATCACTTTCTCAGCGACTATGGTAATTTTGTTTACCAAAATTGAATTGAATATTATCTTGCTTTTTTAATTAGCCACTATCAATATATAATATACGGCATAATCACGTTAACACACCGGCTCCCGCTTGATCACCGAAGTTAAGCAACGTTGAACCTGGTCTAGTACTAAATGAGTGACGATTTGAGACTTCCGGGTGTTGTATGTGCTCTCCGCTTGTCTCACTATTGTTTTCAGTCACCCTGGACTTCTCCATGCCACTGGACTCAAACAGTGCCGATTCAGGAGATTGAGAGATTGCGCAACCCTTGTTTCACAACTACACGCGCAGCTGACCCTAAGGGGGTATCCTTCGTCTTTCGAGACTGATCGGAGGCATTGGATCAATATATAATTTTTATACTTGTGAGATCGTGCGCCTCGCCTCTCCGCCAGCCGCCAATGTAAAAGACGATGACATGACCAAAAGAAGAAGTAGAAGAAGAAGAAAAAGAAGAGCTGAGTAGCACGTAATCTCGTCCAAGCAGCAATCCCTTTCATTTATATATGCATTTATATCTACTTCCACTTATTCATTGATTTCAAATGATTGAAGTATTTTGTTCTTTTTTTCTTTCTAGCTCACTCTGATTGCCATCTCTACTCAGATCATTTGTGCCATGCTATATGTTATTTTGCTGAGAAACCCGAGTAAGTGAATCGATTTAAAATCATGATAGCGCGTCTGTATAAAACAATAACAATAAAAAAGAGGCCAATACAACGGAAACAATGTTTAGGAATTTTATTAGATAAGCTATTGATGATGTTTATTGTTTGTATTATGCAGACTTCTATTTTTATCCTCATTGTATATTTTTTTTATTACGTTTTGGCCACTGAAACTTCTGGGCTTTTTCGAGGTCTTCTTCGTGAACTCGGGAATCTTTATGTCGAACTTCCAGAATCTATACGAAATTTACAGCCTTTTCCCACAGAAGAGACGTTGCGAGCCTGTCTTTGCTCTATGGTTATTTTCATGGAAAGTGCTCGTCTGAGCTCAAATCTATGGCCCGATCTTGTTAAACGTAAAAGAAAACATTCGACTAGTTACACTTACTATCAACAATTTCGCCCACTCTCTATATGTGGTGAAATCAAAACGGAGATTCCATGAACACAGCTGCTTTCCGAGCATTGACCACCTGAGGAGCACTGTTCCATTTACCTGATTCCTAGCCAACTGCAATATGGTAACCTTCAAGTCTAATGTAAACAAGTTCTATTTGAACCGTCGTCTTAAATAATCATATTTTACCCAATCTACACCATTAACGATTACTAAACCTTAGATTCATTAAGCCTTATCCTCAAGTGGCTTTCAGGCCTTGTTGAGTGCTGACTTTTTTTTGAAAGAAAAGCAAAAAGGAAACACGTTGCAAGTATAACTCTGCTCTATCGTTATCATCATGGAATTTTCAATCTATAATCCCATCCTGTAAAACATTCACAACAAACACTCGTCTAGTTACAACAATTGCCAACAATTTCCCTTACTCTCTATCTATGCCTAAAACTAAACGAAAATTCCAGGAGATAACGTTCTTTCCTAAAACTATCCACCCATGGAACAAAATACCGCGGGGCTGCTTTTCAACTAATTACAATAATATGGTCGCTTTTAAATCCAATGTAAACAAGCTCATATTAAGCTGTCCTCTTACAAAATTGAATTCTCCCAAAGTTCCACCAGTATCTATCATCAACCACCTGACACATATTAACTCTTATCTTCAGGTAGCTTTCAAGGATTGATTAACTCTCCTCTCATTGTTTGTTTGTGTTCTGTTTTAGATCGAGGGTGTTTAGTTCGTGCTAGTCCCGTTAGAAGTGGCGTGTAAAGTGGCGGAGCTGAGGGATAGAGACCCCAGGAATCTAAATTAAGGATGTCATCCAATTATGTCCTAATCAGAATCGTTTCTCATAATATTTCCCGGTACCCCGACTTATATATGAGTCTTTTCAGGTATCATCAGTTCATAAATAAACAACTTTATACCACTGCTCGCCAACAATAATCGGGCATAACGATGGCTAAATGGTTAAAACAGCACAGATTGAAAACTTACGTGAGCTAGGTTTGAATTCAGTTGCATGCACAGAATCGCTTTTGTTAAGCCCACACTTGACCTTGTGCCTAACCTCCTTATGGACAAGAAAATTAAATACCCATCACTTTATCTATTGCGTCACGAATCATGTGAAGCAGCGGTGCAGTGGAGATTACAGTGAAGGTTATATAGGCTGAAACTTTGTAAAATATATCACTACGAAACTAAGTTGAGCAGTTAATTTGTTTATTGCAGACTATTATCCACATCTTTTTTGGTTGTTGTTTCACGACGTTTCGGCCAACTATTCCTCTGGCCGTCGTCAGTTGGTAACCGCGACGGGATAGGAACTCCAAATCTCCTAACAGCATTCTCCGCAATTACTGCCATCCATAGTTGTTGTCGTCTAACCACGTTTTGGCCAAGTAAGCCTCTGGCCGGCTTTGGGTAGGATTGAAACCGCTATCTTCAAAGACGATCAGAGGCTTACTTGGCCAAAACGTGGTTAGACGACAACAACTACGGATAGCAGCAATTGCTGAGAATGCAGTTAGGAAATTCGGAGTTCCTATCCCGTTGGCTAGAGCAATAGTTAGCCGACACATTGTGAAGCAACAACTAAAAAAGATGTGGATAATAGTCCACAATAAATAATTAATAAATAAATTAATACTCATCTCAATAATGAATCCCAATTAAATAATATAGGGTAAGCAGGTTTTGATAAATTAATGTTTCTGATTCGACTGTGAATCATCTTCAGGTCTAACTCATGGAGTTGATAAGATGAAGTTGAATTGGAGTTAAAATAAGAAGTAGAAAAGTGCAAAGTAAACTACACAATAAATTGTCTTGAGTGATGGGAGGTTAAAAGTATATAAAAAGCAGATTAAGTGTCGATTAAAAACTTAGTCGATTAAAAACCTAAGTTTGTAAATCAAAGGATTCATAAGCAAATGTTAGTTAAGCAAATATTGTTTACGCTCTACGCCACACATTTTAATGCATGGTGACTCTTCATGAAGGCGATGGTATTAATAGTTTTAACCGATTCTTAATCGACTTTTTATATACTTTTAATTAATGGCATCACTCGATAAAATTTACTGTGTATTTTACTTTTCACTTGTGTACTTTACTTTTTATTTCACCCTACGAATTCCATCTAAAGCCGATTCGCAGTTGAATCGAAAGTGGCCGTGATAACTATGAAACATTCATTGATATTTTTAATGTGGATATATAAAGATTATGTGCATATATTTATTTTTCATTCAATTCATCTCATCCAATATTGTTTTATTAAACATATATAAATTTTAATCAAATTTATTTTATTCGTCGTTTAATCATTAAATATATAAAAAATGTTCATTCGATTTATTTTATTCAGTGTTTAATTATTTATTTCATCCAATATTTAATTATTATACCTATATTATTTTTCATTCAATGTCTTCCATCCAATATTTAATTATTACACCTTTATTTATTTTTCGTTCAATTTATTTAATCCAACACTTAATTATTAAACATATATTAATTTTTCATACAATTTATTTCATTCAATATTTAATTATTAAACCTATATTAATTTTTTAATTCAATTTATTTCACATAGTACGTAATTATTAAACCTATATTAATTTTACATTCAATTTATTTCATCCAATATTTAATTATTACACCTATATTGATGTTTGATTCAATTTATATCATCCAATACTTTATCATTATACCTATAATAATTATTCATGCAATTTATTTCATCCAATATTTAATTATTACACCTATATTAATGTTTGATTCAATTTATATCATCCAATACTTTATCATTATACCTATAATAATTATTCATGCAATTTATTTCATCCAATATTTAATTATTACACCTATATTAATTTTACATTCAATTTATTTCATCCAATATTTAATTATTAAACATATATTCAGTTTTCATTCAATTTATTTCATCCAATATTTAATTATTAAACACATATTCATTTTTATTCAATTTATTTTATATACTAATTAATTATTACACCTATATTAATTTTTCATTCAATTTATATCATGCAATACTCAATTATTACACCATTATCAATATTTAATTCAATTTATTTCATCCAATATTTAATTTTTAAACATATATTAATTTTTCAGTCAATTTACTTCATCCAATATTTAATTATTAAACACATATTCATTTTTTATTCAATTTATTTTATATACTAATTAATTATTACACCTATATTAATTTTTCATTCAATTTATTTTATCCAATACTGTATTATTAAACATATATTCATTTTTCATTGCATTTTATTTCATATAATACTTAATTATTACACCTATATCAATTTTTGATTCAATTTATTTCGTCCAATTCTTAATTATAAAATATATATTCATTTTTCATTCACTTTTTAAACAAATTAATGAACAAATATTAATTTTACATTCAATCTCTTTCATATAAAACTTCATTATTACACCTATATTAATTTTTGATTCAATTTATTCATCCAATATTAAATTATTAAACAAATATTAAGTTTTTATTCAATTTATTTCATATACTACTTAATTATTTAACCTATATTAATTTTTAATTAAATTTCTTTATCCAATACTTAATAATTAAATATATATAAAATTTTGATTTAATTTATTTCATTCAGTGTTTTATTATTACACATATTTTTTACTCAATCAATTTATTCGATCAAATATTTAATTATTAAATATATAATAATTATTGATTCACTTTATTTCATCCAATATTTAATTATTAAACATATATTATTTTTCATTCAATTTATTTCATATAATACTTAATTATTACACCTATATTAATTTCTATTTGATTTCATTCATCACATATTTTATTATTAAACATATATTATTCATTCAATTTATTTCATATAGTACTTATTTATTATACCTAAATTAATTTTTCATTCAATTTATTTCATCCAATACTTAATTATTAAACCTAAAGTCATTTTTCATTCAATTTATTTCAGCCACTATTGAATTATTAAACATATATTAATTTTTCATTCAATTGATTTCACATAATACTCCATTATTACACCTATATTAATTTTTAATTCAATTCATTTCATCCATTATGTTATTATTATACATATATTAATTTTTCATACAATTTATTTCATCCAATATTTAATAATTAAACATACATTAATTTTCCATTCAATTTATTTCATCCTATATTTAATTATTAAACATGTATTCATTTTTTATTCAATTTATTTCATCTAGTATATAATTATTACAACCGTATTAATTTTTCATTCAATGTATTTCATCTAATATTTGATTATTAAATATACAGTGATTTTTCATCCAATTAATTTCATCAAATATTTCATTATTAAACATGTATTAATATTTTATTCAATTTATTTCATCCTGTACGTAATTATTACACCTATATTAATTTTTCATTCAATTTATTTCATCCAATTCTTAATTATTACACTTATATTAATTTTTGGTCAATTTAATTTATGCAATACTTAATTAGTAATCATATATTAATTCATGATTCAATTTATTTCATCCAATAATTAATTATTAAACATATATATTTTTTCAATTTATTTCATTCAGTATTTACTTATTAAACATATATTCATTTTACATTCATTTTATTTCATACAATGCATAATTATTATAACTATAATAATTTTTAATCAAATTTATTTCATCCAATACTAAATTTTGAAGCCTATATTAATTTTTCATTCAATATATTTCATTCTGCATTTAATTATTAAACGTATTAATTTTTGATTCAATTTATTTCACCCAGTATTTAATTATTACACATGTATTAATGTTTCACTCAATTTCTTTCAGCAAATATTTCATTATTAAACATATATTAGTTTTTGATTGAATTTATTTCATCCAATATTTAATGATTAAACATATATAAATTTTTCATCTAAATGATTTTATTCGGTGTTCAATTATTAAAGATAATTTTTTCATGTAAATTATTTATTCAATATTTGAAAATTAAAATATACTTTTTTATTTAATTCATTTTATTTAGTGTTCAATTATAAAAGATGTATAATTTATTATTTAATTTATTATTCGGTATTTAATTATTAAACATATATTAAATTTTCATTACAAATATTAATTTCTCATTTAATTTATTCCACGAATATTTACTTTTTAAACATATATTAATTTTTCATCAAATTTTTTTTATTCGGTGTTCAATTGTTAAATATATTAAAAAAAATTCATTCGACTTTTTTAATCGGTTTTTACTTATTAAGCATATATTTATTTATCATTTAATTTATTTCATCCAATATATAATCATTATTTAGTTTTTTATCAAGTTTCTTTTATTTGGTGTTTAATTATTTAAGATAAATAAATGTTTATTCTATGTATTTTATTCGGTGTTGAATTTTAAAATATATATTTAATTTCCATCTAAATGATTTTATTAGGTGTTTAATTATTAAAGATGAATTAATTGTTTTCGTTTTTTTTTCATCGAATATTAAATTATTTACCATATGTTAATTTTTCATCAAATTTATTTTATTTGGTATTCAATTAGTAAAGATATATTTACTTTTTAATTAATTTATTTTATTTAATATTTAATTAATAAACACATATTAATTTTTCATTTAATTCTTTTTATTCAATGTTCAATTTTAAAAGATATATGCACCTTTTATTTGATTTTTTTTATTCAGTGGCTAATTATTAAATATTCATTTTTCATTCATTTTATTTCATCCAAAAATAATAGTTATATTTTTAGTAAAAAAATAATTATTATTATTCTTTTATATGTTGTTCGAAATCGAGAGAGAATAGGAGTTTATTTGTTTTTGTTTCATTTTCATCAATTGTATTGCCGTCTGCGCTCAGTCAAAATAACAAAACAAAACCAGAACAAGAAAACAATCACAACGAGAGAGGATATGAAGAGTGGTAAAAAAAGAAAAGAAAGAATAGCTAACGAGCGCTGACAGTAGAGGAGAAAGAAAGAAAAAAAAAGGAAAGAAATCAGCTAGGGAACGTTGGCAGGCTGTATAGAGAGGTGGAGGTGAAAAATATATATATAGAGAGAGGGGGGCGTTTTAACCTGCGCGCTTACGAAGGACACAGGGGACAGTCTGCTCCTCGCTGCTGAGGGAAGCAGCCGACAACGGCGACACTGTGAACAGATGTATGATTAGCAGTAATACTAGGGTGGATAAAAGTCGAGGAGGTGTGCTTAATAAACGTTGGAAAAGGAGCCTATTTGATATATTTGGAGCCAGGTTTTTTTTTTAAGGAAATCGGATAAGAAGAAGAACGAAGCAATTTCGCTAAGACAGTGAGTGAAGCAAAATCGCTCCCTGTCTCTTCCTTACCCTCTCTTTGCTTGAACTGAGCAGAGGGCAATAACCAGTATGAAAATGTCGTATTGAGATCTGGCATTTTTCTTGAACATTCTCTCTCGATCAAGACAATTTATTTTCTTTCATGCATTACTTCTTTAAATTATCAAAATAATTGCATTTTTATTTATTTATTTTTGTGCTGTTATAAATAAATTTACATTCATAATTCCCATCGGCCTTTTGTTGTTGTTTCAGTTGTGTTTTTCTGTCTTATGTTTTACCGTTGTCTCTGAAGAATTTGGATAATCGCTTTCCGTATTTATTTATTTACGTTTTAATCCTGGAAGAAAAAAAAATTATTATCGTTGCGATCGTATCTCTACAGTTCCCCGAGTTGTAACATAATTTATTAAAGATGTATAATATTTTCATCTAATGTGTTTCATTCGGTGTTTAATCATTAAATATATATTTATTTTTGATTCAATTTATCTTAACCAATATTGAATTATTACACATATGTTTAGCTGTCATTTAATTTATTTTATTCGGTGTATGTTCATTAAAGATGTACACATTTCTATTTGATTTATTTTATTTGATGTTTAATTATTAAACATATATTAATTTTTCATTCAATTTTTTTTTTATCCAATATGAATTTATTTAACATCAATAATATTTTTATCAGCTTTATTTTATTCGGTGTTCAATTATTAAAGATATACATCTTTTATTCGATTTCTTTTAATTGTGCTTAATTATTAAACATATATTTGTTTAATTCAATTCATTTCTCCCAATATTTATTAAACACTTATTTATTTTCCTTCACTCAATTTCATCTAATATGTAATTATTAAGCATATATTAATATTTTTCATTCAATTTGTTTCATCCAATATTTAATTAAGCATGCACTGCTGATCAAAAATTTAAGCTCAGTTCAAAATCAGACTTTAGGTAACTAATGCTACAGTCTAAAAGTTTATGGGAACAAAAAGGTGCATTCCCAAAATTTTATTTAAAAATTTGCATTTTCATTAAATTGGGCTTTTTACACATGATCAAATTATAAGACTAAGGGTATAAATTGTTAGATTTATGCTAATTCTAATGTATTTCGATCAGTTAAAGATGAGCAATCACTGTGTAAAGGTGTTACCATGCTTAAAGCAAATAAATAACTGGAGTTGAGTGCTCTCGAATTCTAGGATTCCATAAGCAAGGTTTGTCGCAGCAAGCGATAGAAGCTATGGTAAATCGCAGTAAAACTGTTATTTGCAACTTTTTAAACAACACTAAGAATTATGGAAAAGCAAAATCCTTTGGTAAGACCCCCCCCCCAAAAAAAAAAAATCTCCTGCATTGAGTACGAGAATCAGACGAGTTGCTATGAACTACAGAGGGCTTTCTTCTAGTAAAATTAAGGCGGTTAAAGATGCTGATTGCAATCCAATAATCATCAGACGACAGTTACAAGGAAAAGGCATTATAAATTAAAAGCGTAAACAAATCTCTCGATTGCTACCACAATACAAAGTAGACCGATTAAGATTGGGTCGTGAATACCAAACCTGCGACATCGAAAAGTGGAAGAACATGCTGTTTTCTAATGAGAAAAAATAAATTTAGATTGTCTTGATGACTTCCAGCGATATTGGCATGACAATAATATGAATTTTTTTTTCAAACGTCATAGTGGTGGAGGGTCCGTAATGGTTTGGGGTGCCTTTTCTTTACAGAGAGACAATGGAGCTCCAGGTGGTGCAGGGTCGTCAGACAGTAGCTGATTATGTTAGCATGCTACAAAAAGCATATATGATGATGGATGGTCATCGTTTGTGTGGGGATGAATGGTTATTCCAACAAGATAATGCTGCAATCCACACTGCAACACGTACCTTGAGCTTTCTAAAAAAAAATGAAGTCCATCTTTTGGAACATCCTGCAGGCTCACTGGAATTGAATTCAATTGAACATGTTTGGGGATGGATGACAAGGGAGGTTTATCGAAATGGCTAACAATATTCAACAAAAAAAGGAACTTCGTGAAGCTATCTTCAGAAACACGCTCTGATCCCCATCTGGCATCAATTTTGATGGATGGCTCTCATCTGGGTGAGGCCCCGTGTTTTGACAAGCTTCTGGGTTTGACCTTTACCTCTGATCTGAAATGGAACACGTACATCAAGTCTGTTGCCAAGGTCGCTGGAAAGATGGTGGGATCCTTCTACCGCTCCAGAAGATATCTCACTACTGATGCAATTCTCTATCGATATAAAAGCCAAGTACGTCCAAGGATGGAATACTGTTGCCATATCTGGGCAGGAGCTACGAAAAACAGCCTATCCTGCCTTGACAGAGTACAAAACAGACTTCGTGGCTTAGTGGGGGATGCCCCTTTTTCTTCCCTGCAACCTCTCTCCCACAGAACAGACGTTGCGAGCCTATCCTTGTTTTATCGTTATTTCCATGACAGATGCTCGTCTGAACTCCAATCTCTGGTCCCCCCTCGCCAATCTTTCACGAACAACACCCGTCTAGCTGAATCCACTGTGAAAAATTTCCCCCACTCTATATCTGTGTCTAAATCAAAACGCGGATTCCATGAACAAAGCTTCTTTCTTAGAACTGCACGCCTGTGGAACTCTGTTCCGTCTGCCTGCTTCCCACCAGACTACAACTTGGATGTCTTCAAGTCCAACGTTAACAAATTCCTAATGAACCGTCTCCTTAAGTAACCACTTCATCAAATCTCCAAACTAACGTAATGTACTTGCAATAACCCTTATTCCTGAGTGGCTTCCGGGCCTTGATAAGTGGTGATCACTGTGTAAAAAAAAGAAGAAAAAAAGGATATCCGTATCTTAATGGACACCCTTATTTCTAGCATTCCCGTAAGAATTTTTGAAGTCATCAAAATTAGTGGAGGTACAACTCATTATTAAGCTTGATTGTTGAATGTTTTCATACACTTTTCATACACTTTTTGTATAATTTAATAGAATGTTTGTATCTGGTCTGTACCTTTTTGTCTCCATAAGCTTTTAGATTGTAGTATTGGTAACTTAAATTCGGAAGGGTTTAAAATCTACCCTTAAAAATGTTTTTTTTTTAATTTTAAGTGGTCTTAAATTTTTGATCAGCAATATTTTTCATTCAATTCAGTATTTAATTAAACATATATTCATTCTTCATTCAATTTATTTTATCCAATATTAAATTGTTTAACATATTTTTGATTTAATTTGTTCTATCTAATAATTATTTATTAAACATATCTTTGTTTTTCATTCAATTTATTTCATCCAATATTTAATTCAACATATATTCTTTTTTTAAAATTTATTTCATTCAATATTGTTTATTAAACACACATTTAATATTTAATTCAATTTATTTCATCCAGTATTTTGTTATAAACACACACACACACACACACACACACACACACACACATATATATATATATATATATATATAATTGATTTTATTCGGTGTTCGATTATTAAAGATATGTAAATATTTCAATAAATTTATTTCATCAAATATTTAATTATTAAACGCATGTTAATATTTTTTATTCAATTTCTTTCAGCCAATATTTAATTATTAAACGTTTATAAACCTTAATATCCAATTGATTTTATTCTTTTTTTGTCAATTTATTTCATTCAATATTTTTTTATTAAACACACATTTAATATTTTTTATTCAATTTATTTCATCAAATATTTAATTATTAAACATATGTTAATATTTTTTATTCAATTTATTCCATCCAATATTTAATTATGAAATATATATTAATATTTTTTAAATGTTATTTTATTCATTCTTCAATTCATTTATTAAACACATATAATTTTTTCTTAAAATTCTATGTCATTCATAGTTTATTATCAGTTATCAAGTAACTATTCATTTAATGATGGTATTGGCACACCTGATTCTCTCTATTCAAAGATCGTAACATTTCTTTCTTCATCTCCTTTTTATACAGCTTTATGGATTCTGATGATGCTACAAAAAAACGAGTGGACTGTGAAATTTGCCAGATTATTTTTTGCAAGTAAGAAAATTACAGGATCTTCTCTTTACCACGTGTTGTTTTATAGTTATAGAGTTAGCTCCAGGTATCTGGTAATTAATTAATGAATATAAATCCAAAATTTAGATTTTAGTCTATCACGAGCACTTGCAGTTTTTAAAATGCGACATACCGTTAAAGTAAAAAAAAGAAAAAAAAAGATTGGACGAAATAAATTCGCGTACTTTGTCTCCTGAATCATAAAGTGTAGATTTCGAATTCTTGCTTCCAGTATGTGTGATGCAGTTTTAATTAATAGTCGAATAAAGTGACAACGTAAATGTAATGTGTAGCTGGCAAATCCTTGTCGTCAATATCATAACAATTTAAGTCTCGAATTGTCTGTAGCGGGGTAAGTTTAAAATGCCTCGTTGCCAGTTTAATGGGCGATGTAAGTTTTGGAACGTTCGTCACCAGTGTTGTTGACTATATAAGTTTCAAACTTCTTGTCGCCAGTGTTGTCATCTTTCGGGTCGGTAATAATCAAGAAAATCACAATATGGTAATTAGCAAAAGTGTATTAATACAAGTAAGTTGCAGAAGTACATGTCATAACTGCCACGAATTGTTGTTATTTACGTCTTTCCAATCTGCCACAGTGAGGGAAGGCGTGGGAGTGAATCCAGTACCTTTAAACGAGGAGCACTCTGGCTTTAAAAAATGGACTAAGCAATCCTGTCGGCATTCTCCAGTTGGGCACCTCAAGCAGTAAGCAATAAATATCATAGGACCACTTAGAACGAATGCCTCAGCTCGCCAGATAAAATACCAGTGAAATCACCCAATTTCTCCTGACTGATTATTGAGATCGTAACTCAGTTCTCTTTATGTTCTGGAGAACAGAAAGAGAACTGAACTTCTCCTCTTCCGCATGTGATATATGACCGTTTTCCTGTACATCCTCGCCTAGAAATCCTGATGATGTCCCCTGAAATAGGGACGAAACGTTGATTTTATTTTTGTTTTTACTCTTTTAGGTTTTTCCTTTTTATTCACATGACGTCTGAAGCATCGTTTATATCTTGCTTTATTTTATTCACACACACACACACACACACACACACACACACACACACATATATATATATATATATATATACATGATCACATGGTTCTCTGGTGTGTTATGTGAAAACTCTTTAAGCGTATGTTCAGTTAACTAGTAAATCACTCAATATTTATCAAGTGTAAAAATTAGTATTCTTAATATGATTCTAACTTTAATGATCAGCATCAATGGTCGAACGTTTGCATAGATAATACAATTAAATAAATGGTTGATTACCTAAAGCAACCGACATTTGTGAAACAATGTTGCATATGATAATAACGTTTATGATCCGACACACGTCAAATATATAGGAGTATGAGATCTTTTAACATAATGTGAATGCTCGCTTGTAAATATGTTGTGTAGGTGGGGTCTTTTTAAGAGATAGAATGGGGACATTCATATTTACTAGAGACGGCGGACATGTATATTGATGAGGGGAGAAGAGAGAGGAGAAAGACATTTATACATTTACAGTCTGTGGTTCTTATAACATATATTTAGAGAGAGGCGTTATCAGTCCTCATGACCCAGGAGGGGACAGTCATTACTTAGATTAAGAAGGGGTCACATTTCTTAGATGAGTTATACACAAAGTTCATTATAACGATGAGGGAGACAACGGTCATATAAAGATTATTACACATTAACTTACATTTGGTAGAAAGATGACACAAGACGCAGTTACAAAATATGATGTGTTCTTTTATTAGATTCGACTGGTCGCAATGATGTTGACATCCAGGAATTCAAAGTCGACTACATGATTAAAACTTCCTCCCTCGCTCCAAAGGGGCCCTCTTCTGACCAATGTCAGCTCTGTCTCCTATCTTCGCCTCAAACTCTGTCTCCCGTCTGCCTAACTCATCTTCGACTCTAGCTCCTATATTGAGAACCCATTTCAGCCATGACGTCATACGCATGTCCAAAAACGTGCATGACTCATGTAGCCTGAACATGCGTTCTTCGCACATGTCTGCAGACAAAAATTCTTACTAACCTATTTTTCCACCTAACATTTTTTCACTATGTTTTCAATTTTCTATTGTTTGTTCTTCTAACTGACCTTATTTTAATTCCGTTTTCATAAAAGAATCGAACAATCAACATATCTAAACTATTTTATGTGCAAACTGAACAATCGAAATTCTACATTCCATTTCTGACCCTATTTCTGAACCTTGCTTATAAGGTTCGAATCTCGGTCGATCCAATCTCATTTTTACTCATCTAATGCTTTTCTTTCTTACAAGAAAGGGGGACCTTTTATTGCAACAAATACATGAGAAGTGACTTCACCGAGGGGGGGGGGAAGAGAATTTTAAAAAAAAACTAGAAAGACAAAGATCTCATGGGAGATGAGATATCGTTCCCGATCTTGTGAAGGTAGTGGATAACGTTCTAGATCACGTGGGTGACGTCATGGCTGTACTAATAAGGGCATAAATATTGGTGTTACAGAAAACAAGCGTGTTAGAGTTATTTCCTATTCTTTGTTTTGGTATCCCTTGGAATTGAAACTGCACACAACGTAAGTTGGTCTGCGGACAAGTTTACAACGAGTTTTTTTTGTCTGTCCATTTCTGTGTCAGTTTTCGTCTGTTTCATTATCGGTACCGTTTAGAAATCTTATATGTTTCTAATTAATCTACACGAAGCGCAGTCTAAGCTTTTGGGGAGGCTATGTTTATATCTCGAAACATTGTAGATGAGGATCGATTCTTCGTGTTATTTGGATTATTCGAATTATTGTTCTGATCTTTGGTGTTATTCTCACAACGTTTCGGCTGTAGCATCCCAGTTTCTTCGAGTGTGTTTTGCCGAACTTGGAGATCTATACAGAATTACGAACTGAACACATTTATTTAAACTACGGAGGTAGATTGTTCTGGTTTCATCAACCATGATCGAGGAGAAGTCTTAAGTAATTTTAATTACATTCTTACTACCGCATGTAGCTAGGCTTGAACATTTGACCTTCAGAAAACTGTTGCTTAGAACTGATTGCATTCAACAACTGTATTTGTTGCGCTATGTCTTGTTCATAAAGAATTCAGTTCGAAATTTTGCATACATTCCCGAGTTCAACGTAAACATTCACGAGTTCGACAAGACGCAGCTGAAGGGTTCCGCGAATAATATCCTAGATAAAACGGTAGTTCGAATAATGCAAGGAATACACTCGTTTTCATTATTTAAATGAAGTTGTTTAAATATCTGTTGTATTTTCTCAGAGGATACTGGGTTATTTATGATCCTAATGAGTAACCCGAGAATCATAAAGAAGCAACAACACCAATAACAGAGCTGCCCCAAAAAACAACGATAGAATACGAAAATGGACACCAGAATAAAACGAAGACATATCTGATATTCCTTTTCCCAGTAAAAACAAACGTCTATATTATTTTTTCCTTCTAGAACATAAAAATTCTAATGTATGTAATTAATAAATATTCGTAATGTTTTCGTTTTCATAAGTGTTTTCATTTGACTTCGTTAATAAAGAAGTTTATAATAAAAAAAAATAACGATTTAATTTTCAGTGTTACAATGTTCGCATCAAAACTGTTTTTCTTTGATATACATTTTTTTAATTTAATTAATTTTACAGATTTTATTTTCAATCTGTCTGGAAAATGCACAAAAATATGAGTTAGATTCAAACTCCAAAATAATACGCAACCAGTACTAAAAAAAATAAAAAATAAATAAAATGAACCGTTTAGAAAATTTACGCGGAGCTTGAGAAATCCGGCATCCTATCAAAAGTTTAATTCAGTCAATGGGCAGCCCCTACAGTCAATGTTTAAAAAAAAAATAATAAAATTCAAAATAACCCCCCGTTTGCGCTGACATCAGGACGGGTGTGAACTACGTACTAAAAGACTACAATTTACCCACTTCCTAGCCCTGAATAACTTTTCACTAAGCTACACGGAATAAATTCATTAAGTCCGTTAAGAGACTTTCATTGGTATAATTATCGCACTAACATTTTGATCAACTTCTTCACTAGGCTGCCAGTGCGAATATTGGATCCTTTACATAAGGCATCTTATTTACCCCTTCTACGGTTGCAAACTATTTTCTTCGAGGACAGAATGAATCTGCTTCCAGTTCCTGTTGAAACATCAAAGACTTACCAGGTTGTCAACAGTTCTGTTTACAGAGGCAACGATAGTTTTTGCAACCGAGTATCAATAAAATTTGGATTGAATTTTAAAGATAGGCCTTTGTTATGATTGTCTTGTTTTGCTACTGTTCAAGAAGCAAAAAAAAAAAAACGGTAAGAAAGATGTCTTATATGATAACACAGTCATTCCTGCCGTTTTCTCATCATATTTCAATCTGCAGCCGATTTCTTGATGGATAAACCGGTGGAGATTAATGAGTTTCTGACGATTACCAAGAGAAAGTTGAAGCATATGGACCTAATTTTACGTTTTATAAGCTGGAACAACAATTACGATCAGAGATGCTTTGTTGTCTGTTGGTGAATATTTTAAATTGGTTTTAAGCTTATTTCCGGTGTGGAGTTTCTTTTTGCTTTCTCGATTTGAAGTTATTTTTCCAATTGACGTGAACACTAGGATACTTCAATTAAAACTCAAATATGAACAGGTAAAATTGTAGTTGAATAAAAGTCAAATCAAATGAGGTATAAGTTGTTTAAACAGTTACATTCAATTTAGTTTAAATTTGCGCTTTTAGAAAAAATGACAAGTGCGGACTTTCATGTTGACGCCACTGTGTATATAAGAGAAAGCGAGGTAAAGACCTTAATCTTTTATCAAGTTATCCGAGAATAAACTAGTTATCCTGAAATGAGGCATATTTTGTCATTTAGCTATTTATATCTGCTAAGCCATAATGTTATGACGTAACAGCATCGAAATTCATGTAACTAGTCGAAGTGTTTACATACACACCATAAACTCCTAAATTAATGAGAAAATTAAGAATTTTCGAATATATATTTTCGGCAAACCGGTGAGTAAGATGACCACATTATTTTTTGTAACTGTCACCATCTAATAGGTGCCCGAATTTGGTTGGTTGGTTGTTTTTGTTTTACGGCATACCAACCCTTTTCAGGTTATTTAATGCCGACTCCAAAGATTTTGAAGAAAATTTTTTTAATAGAATATATTTGTTGTTTTCAAGTCGGTTTCTATTTAACCCATAGTTGTGACCCTAACAGGTACTACCACACCGGGTCAGAGTTGATCTGGGAGCAATGGCAAGTAAAGGGTGGCTCCACACTCCTCAAAGCCCGCAAGCTGGGGCCTCACCATCGAATATAGTTTAAGGCATATCCAGGACCAAGGTGCCCGAATTTATATTAAAGTACGTGCATATTTTTGTGTATGCCTATGCATAGGATTCACTCATAAACTAATTAACTGATCATTGTGAATTTGGAAGCAGCTTCTAGTCGTAATGATGCGTAATGTTAGATATATTTCATGCAGATGGGCAAAGAGGCTCTTCGTCAAAATTCTTTTTTTGTACAATTTTAACAATGTGCATTAGACAGCGATTTATAAATATTTGGTACTTATGCACTTTTGGTACCGTGCTGAAATTATAACGTATTATTTTGAAAGCCATTGTTAACATGGATGGGGAGGAGAGGATGATTTGTAACTGTTTTGTGCTTCAACCTAACAATTTAATAATAATAAAAAATTATATCGTGAAACTTGAATTTAACTTGAGAAAAAAAAAACTATTTAAATATAACGCGGCATCGAAAGTGCATAAGGAACAAATATTCTATCAATTTCAGTTTGGTACCGATCATTTGGCCGAAATGAAAGAATATGACGTTCACTTGCGATTAGTGCTGGTTTGGGGCGAAAACGTGTAGGTACTGTTTAAATTTAAAAAAAAAAAAAGAAAGAATTAAGGGAATGCGTAAATCAGTATGAACTATAAAAATGACGAAAAATTGTCCATTAAATCAATCATGGAAAGTAAAAACAAGTTTTAGAGGTTAAGGATTCTCACTGTGTATGGACTGTTTATATGGAGCGAATTCAGTGGAAGACGTCCTAGTTGTTTCTGTTTGTTGTCCAAGTCTTCTTCTTTTTTTCAACTTTTCCACCAATACTATTAAATTAAATTCCAGTTTTTTGTCGTCTTTTTTTAACGTGTAAAACAAAACAATGACGACCTTTTCACTTCACTTCTGTGAGTATTGTCATGTTAAAAGCGTTTGGAATAGAGATCCCAAACTCCCATGTAAATTATGGCTTTCGCAATAGACACACCCAACATCTCCATGTAAAGAACAGCTTTCGGAGTAGACAACCCCTTGGGGGGGTGATAATACGCCCAAATTTGTGATAAGCTTTGTCAGCATACCAACTCGCAGATGCCAAAAAAAAGTTAGAGTGGCAGTGTCGCTAGGAGAGAAGTAGATTTGTTTATCGCGCGTACAAACCTGTCAACCCCCATCCATAAAAAAAGTTAACCTGTACGCAATGTTGAGAATCTAGCAGATGATATTGCCGAAATATTTAATTCGGTGACGATCGTAATAGATTGCGTGGGTTTAAATAAAGTATATTTAAATAAAGTATATTTAAATAAAGTATATTTAAATAAAGTGCATAAAATGTCTGTAAAAATGATGTTACTTGTGCATTTAACGAACCATACGTAACTCATCATTGTCCGGCGCATAACGTCAACAGCCGGATCAAACCGAACCTTGCCGATAAAATAAAAACAACGCTAAAAATTAACTGTAAAATGAAATTATAAACGAAGACGCATCAAAAAATAAATAAAAAGGATAAAACCTACCGTTCATTTATGTTATTATTATTATTATTATTATTATTATTATTATTATTATTATTATTATTATTATTGTATGCACTTGTTTTCTGTTTCCAAATAAATACATATAGCACATTTTTGTAAAGAAATAATAGGTAGCAATTGTTTTCGTTTTTTTTACATAGGCATCACCACATTATCAAGGTCAAGGGGCCACTCAAGGATAAGGGTTAAAGAGTGTACAGTAGAAATTGGAAAATATAGTAATCATTAGTAATGAAAATGTGGTAAATTTGATAACTTATATGGAACGGCTCATCAAGAACTTATTTACGTTAGACTTGAACACAACCATATTGTAGTCAGCCGGAAAGCAGGAAAACGGAAGACAATTCCACAGGCGTGCAGTTCTAAGAAAGAAGCTTTGTTCATGGAATCTACGTTTAGGTTTAGGCACATATAAGGAGTGGGGGGGGAATTATTGATAGTGTTTACAGCTAGACGATTGTTTCTTGTGAAAGTTTGGCAAGGGGGGGACCATAGATTGCCGTGAGATAGAGGTTGCAAGGAAGAGAAAAGGACATCTCCTACGAGGCTACGAAGTCTATTTTGAACTCCTGCCCAGATGTGGCAACAGTATTCCATCCTTGGATGTACCTGGCTCTTATATAGATAGAGAATAGAATCAGCAGTGAAATATATTTACCGGATCGATAGAAAGATCCCACCATTTTTCCAACGGGCTTGGCAACAGATTTGATGTACGTGTTCCATTTAAGATCAGGAGTAATGGTCAGGCCCAGAAGCTTGTCAAAACTTGAGGCCTCCTGAAAACAAGAGCCATTCATTTCAATTGATGCCAGATGTGGATCAGAATGTTGATGATGTAAAGAGAGAAGCTTGGTTTTAGATGCATTAATAGTAACCAGCCACTCCTTTCCCCATTTTACTACGTGCTCAATATCAGAGGAGAGAGAATTGGAGAGAACTTGGTCGTTTACTGTCTTAGATGTGCTACCATAAATGGTAGTGTCGTAAGCATACATGTCTACAAATGATGTAAGGATGTGATTTGGAAGATCATTAATATAGATAAGGAAAATAGTTGGGCCCAGGATGGACCCCTGAGGGACACCGGCATTAATACTGTGAGCTTCTGATTTTTGCCCCTCAACTACTACTCTTATGAACCTATCAGAAAGAAATGATTTAATAATTGAGAAGACATTTCCAGCTATACCATAGCTAGAGATCCTACGAAGTAAACCTTTATGCCATACCCTATCAAAGGCCTTAGCTATGTCAAGAGCAATTGCCCTAGAAAGGTTGCCTCCGTCGAGAAATTTGCTAATCCCATGGGATATAACTGTAAGCACATCTGCTGCAGATCTAACAGAACGGAAACCACATTGAGTGTCACTAAGAAGGTTATTTTTGTTGAGATGGTTGATTACTTCTGTATTTAACACAGACTCCAGCAACTTACTCATGATGCACAGGAGACTTATTGGCCTGTACTGAGATGGGGATGAGCGATCACCTGAATTCTTAAATACAGGGCATACTGATGAAATTTTCCAGGGAGATGGGAAACTATTCTCCTTAAGACAACGTTTAAACAGTTTTGTAAGTATGGGCGCTAGTTCAAGTTGAAGTTTTTTGAGTACTATAATTGGAATACCGTCAGGGACAGTTGCTTTACTGGAATCAAGGTTTTTGATTAGCTTGGCAACATCACGTACAGATATACGTATATCACATAGCGTGTTTTCTGATACAGGAGGAAATGTTGGGGGTTGGCGGCCTTGGTCGCAAAGGGTAGAATTAGCTGCAAAGTTATTGACAAAGAGTTTGGCTTTGTCTGATGCTGACGAGATTACCTCAGGTCCATTGATAATAGTTGGGATGGAGCACACGCTTCTGTTCAGGATTCTGTTTGCTATTTGCCAAAACTGGTGGGAAGCAAGCCGCTGCTCAACTACTTTGGACTTAATAGATTGAGCATACAACTCTCTTGCGTTCTTTATTAATTTATTACAATGGTTGCTGGCAGTCCTGAAAGCGGCTTTAGTTTCCATACATCTATTACGTTGGAAGCAGTTGAAAAAGTGATTTCTGTGCGCAATGGCAGCAGCATATTTTGGAGAGAACCATGGCTGGCTGTTAGGTTTTTGCTGAAACTTTTTAGAGGGTATGAAACGGTCAATACCTACAATTAACCATTCCGTCAGGTCTAATACTATAGAGGACACATCCTTTTTAAACATGGAATGCAGAGGTAGATCAGATATAAATGTACGGAAGCTATCCCAGTCAGCCTTAGTGTATCGATATACTGTACGATGGAGAGGTACGTCTGGGGACATATTACATTTCACTTTTATCTTAATTGATACAACAGAGTGGTCGGAAGATTCAAGAGGCGACAGAACAGAAACTGAACATAGTTCAGGGCAAGTTGTGAGAAACAGATCTAGTAGGCTCGCATACTGGCCGTCATTATCGGGCACACGGGTTGGTTCCTGAACAATCTGAGTGAGGTCGTAGGCAATGGAGAAATCATGACAGAACCTCCCCATATCATCGGTCTTGTTTGAGTGGGTTAACCATTCGACATTGTGAACATTGAAGTCTCCACATACGTGAATGTTAGCTGAAAGATAAGCAGATAGGACTTGGTCAATTTTATGCTTTGAAAGATCGTAACTCCACTGTTGTGGGGGCGATAGAGAGTTAATATAAATGCAGTAGTGTGAGCTAAAGCAGCTCGGAAGCACATATAGGGTTAGTTAGGATCTTCCCTGGAGATGTCCCTACCACATGAAAAGCTATCTTTTATATAGGCACATATTCCATGCCCATGGCGATCTTGGGGGGCAGATTTAGAAGTTAAGTTAGAGTATCCTTTACTTGCGAACTCTTCTAGGGAAATAGCCTGTCCAATGCCAGTTTCACTTAAAAATAAAAGGTCTGGTTTAGTCTCCTGTAATTGGGTTTCAACCTCTGGAAGGTTAGAACGTAGATCTGATGTTGGAGGAGACATGGTAGTCGGGGTCTACGTTGAAGTTTAATCGTGTTTTTTTTCTTGAAACTTGTCATGATGAAATTTTGGAATTTGTGGACTAGGTCGTCAGATTTACTTAGAGCAGGACAGAGAGGGGAAACTAAGAGAGAAAAAGAAACGAAGAATTTTTTTTTTATTTGTAGCTAATGACAAGGTAAAGCCGTAACCATTACCCACTAGTATGGCATCGAGAGGCCCCACCAGAAGCTACTGCATGGTCCAGAATCCATTCAACAAATGGCAATATAGCAGCCCCAGTACTTTGCACCTGCTGATAGGACAGCCTCCTTAGTGGTTAATCCAATGTTCGGGTCCCTGACTATCAGGCGGATAACGTCAGCCCCGACAAAACGTTTACCTCCAGTACCCTTACTAGTGACATGGCTACAAGGAAAGACATAAAAACAGAAAATTTCCGCCATCTCTGGCATTGTTCGCGCAAAATACTGCCAACCTAGAAAACAGCTATTCCTTCTCCCTTTGTCAGAAAAATCACTCATTAAAAAATGAGGACTGAGGGACAAATAAAAGAAGCGAGAGTAACAGGAGCTGCCGATAACGCATCCACAATGCGTTTTCTACTCTCCATTAAAATAAATCATTAAGTATTCTACTTAATAAAAGTCCAACAAACGTGTTTAAGAGAAAGTATGGTGATAGATTCCCCTCTCACGAACTAAAAATGAGTACAATTTCGTAATCTATTTTTACAATTAAACTCGGTAGATAAATAAACATTTATGGACGAGAAAAAAAGCTAGCATTTAATAAAACATAAATACATAAATTAAATACTGAAATAAAATGGAGTTATTAATATTTGAATCTAAAAATAAAAAAGTACGAATTAATATTGCAATCACTTATCTCAACAAAAACACTTCTGTCTCCAAAATGCAAACTGTAGTGAAGAATTTAAGTTTTAACAGCGTTCAGAAGATTTTTTTTTTACATTAACCATTAAAAGAAAAGTGTGATTTTATTCTGAACTTTAGCTAGTCACGTTTTAAGAAACTTACGATATAACAGAAAAGCGGATGGGGGGGTCTTCCGAAGTTAGTTGGTAACGTTATAAGTAATTGCGAGATAAGATGGAAGCCGGAATTAAGGGGTGGGGACTGAAAAGGATAATATAATGGATTGAGTATACATTATTTAAGATCAACTCGGTAGAGGTTGAAATGTGGTCTTAGTGATTTTTTTTTGTTCAAGTATTTACATAAAATAACCAACAAAACTGATATTTGTAGGATAATAAAGTTATATTGTTTCATTAAGTATTAGGTGATATTTTTAAGTATTTAAACAGAATCCTTGCGATATTCTCTTTCTTTATTTTTTTGTCAAGAACATAGTTTCTCAGGACGATGTATTTTGCGCAGGAATTTGGAGGTCATCAGAGAAAGTGAACGGAGACGAGAAAGCAAATGCGACAGGAAGCTCCTTACCAACCGGATAGCTTTCGGCGATATGGGTTAATATGGAGTCAAACGGCTGCCTACCAAACATTTGTCTCCACATAAACTCAACAGATGTGTGTCCAAAAGCTCTCCGTTGGTTCCTTGTTTATTGCGCTGCTTTGCTTCCTTCCATATCTGCTCCACATGATTTGTCGTTGCTTGTGTTACGGGATCTACAAAACCAAGGCTGTGGTTAACCGTTAAATAGTGATAACCCTCTCCTCCCATTTTGCTGTAAGACCCTCCTTTTCGGCGGGGTCGTATCTCCTGAAGACCGAGACCAGTAGTAGACGTCTGCCGATGCTGTGTTTCCGACGGTTGAAGACAGACTCGTCGATTCCGACCGTATGGCGTGCGCCACCTATTTGCCGGGGATTCCTGAGAAAGTAGTCCCGGCATATATGTCGCAGGCAATTCTTCCAGTCCACAATTGTGTGGCGTGATTGCAACTCACATTCATGCTGGAGATTCTTTGTCGACGCCATCTCAAACGCCAATAGGTAGATTATTTTGATAATACAGGCGATTGTCAGTCGCGAATTTTTGAATAAGGTCCCAATTCAAATCGAGGTCTAACGGCGACATGTTGCACTGCGACATCTCCAGCCGCATTTGTCCGTGAGGCTTACTCTCAAGAAAACATTTCTGACAGAGAGTGTAGCACTCCTTCGCTTATGCCACCAATTTTCTCTCCTGGCAAAACTTTATTACAGTGACGTAGATGTCCATATTTGTCAATGCAGTCCATGAGCATTCTTTCCATTGTTTTTACTGATAGTTTGGCTCGGCCATTACTTTGAAGATAACGTGCAGATAATATACATCCCAGTCTCCCATGAACGATTTATGCTCCAATGAGTCGAATAGTGGCCTTCCATCGGATGATATCTCTTCCAGTGCACCATATGGGCACAACCAACTCCTCAATGCATCGCATAATGCTGCAGCCTTCCCTGATGGTAGCAGTTCGCATATACCATGTAACTCTTTCCATGCATATCCAGTAGGGTCGTGACTGTCTTTTAGAATGGGAATTCTGGGTTAGAGGGTGGCATTAGTTGTTCGCTCTGTTGGGACAGGGCAATCAAATTGCCTTTTTGACAATGTTCACTTGTTTGTCGGATACTAGTGACTAGACTGGGGCAAAATAATCGTTGTCTAGCATTAGGAACTATCTTATTAACCCTTGATAGGCAGAGTGCAGTGCCTTTAGTACTTCAGCTCTTAGCTGCTTTGGTATCAGAATGTTATCCCCTTTTATGGGTATCCCTTCCATAAAATATACTAGGTCTGCCATCACCCAGAATTGCTGGACTTTTGGTGGCAGTTTGTGTTGGGACCTGTCTTATATATATATATATATATATATATATATATATATATATATATATATATATATATATATATCGCTTAAATTTGGCATTTTTCATCAGTTGCCATGGCTGCCACGATTCTATTCCAAGTTATAGCTTGAAATTTAGGGTCATGTGAGTATGCAGCTGTGATTGATGCTCGGTGGTCTTTAATCTGCGATATCTTGATGGGTGTAATTTGGTGCGGCGTTAAGTTTTCCAGAAGTGTGCTTAATCCGGAACCTGTACATTAACGACATTTGAAAGAAAATAAATGAGGGTTCTTTTTGTTTTCCAGGACCTGATCAGTGACTGGGGATACATTGTAGCCAATAAACCTGGGCACCCTAAAACGAATATCCTACAAGACGCCATGCTGTATATCAATGGCACAGCTTCTCCCTCTATGGAGGTGTAGAGAGATCTGCATCCTTCGTAAACTGAGATCTGGTCAAAATCATTTTCCAGTGGCCCATACCAAAGTTAGGTCATAATTCCCTTGAGCATTTGTAGTGTTTCTGAAAGAGAAAGTACGCAATGCCAAGTTTGCTACAATCTGTTGAGAGGCAAGTTGCCCCGTTCATCTCAAATGTATTTACCTCGATTTTTTTATTTACTCTTTGGAAAGCTCCTTTAGGATAGCATCTGAATAGAATTTGTGGCCATTCATGCGCAACAATTCTTGAAAGGGAGACATGATATCGGCCTGTGAAAATGTGTACGATACTTGGTTAACCAGTCCAGGCCATAATCTGACCTCAGTGATGGTCATCGGCATCGGGAAGTTGAGAAGGGCTTCAGTTATTTTTTTAGTCAACTTTCTTGCCTGCATATTGAAATTTATCGGGATTGAACACGATTCCATTTCTCCCGCAATAGGTGATATACTCCACTGTTTGTCAGAAAGCATCCTTCACACCACACCGTAGGCGTAACCGCTGGTACTGGTTCGATGATGCCCAATGCAAAATCGAAATATCGAATTTAATTTTAATAAATAAATGTTTACTTATTGAAAGAGGCCCTGCACTTGTTTGGAGTTCAAACTGTTAAATTTTTGAATTTTGCATTCTATATCAACAGTGCTTTAAGCATTACTTTCAATTATATATACATATATATATATATATATATATATATATATATATATATATATATATACATATATATATATATATATTAATTTATTTTTATTTCGGACTATTATTCTCATCTTTATTAGTTTATCATCTGGCCTCCGTTAAAATAAATTAATATATATAATGCTTATCTCAAAAAATGAATTCCAATTAAGGAATAATATATATACTAATCGGTACGGACCCAACTATGGAAGATCAGATAATAAATAAACGTGGATTTATAAGATCAAAGAATCCAACCTTGATCGCCCTTCAGGGCCCGTGGCGCAGTTGATAGAGACGTTGAATCTCTACAGTTCCAGATGAACATTGTCTGTAGATAGCGGATTCAATCCCACCCAAAGCGTGCCAGAGGTTTACTTGGCCAAAAATGTGGTGAGACGACAACAACTACAGATGGCAGTGATGGCTGAGAATGCAGTTAGGAGATTCGAAGTTCCTATCCGTCGCGGTTACCACCTGACGAAGGCCAGAGGATAGTTGGCCGAAACGTTGTGAATAAACAAACCAATAAAAGATGAAAAAACAAGAACTAATAAAGATGAGAATAATAGTCCGAAATAAATTAATATATATATAATGCTCATCTCAAAAAATGAATTCCTATATATATATATATATATATATATATATATATATATATATATATATATATATGTGTGTGTGTGTGTATATAAATTTTAAACTTTTATATCTTTGTTTTTTTTTTCTTTTTCATATTCTTCTCTTACTTCTCCCGTACTTAATTTATATTTTATAATTTAATTTTTTTTATCAGGATTTCATTTTTTCATTTTATTTTAAATTTCTGAATTGTATTAATTTTTGAAAATTAAAAAAAAAACATTTTGAGTTTTGTTTTTAAAGTTTTTGTAATTTTTAATATTTTTATTTATTTTAAGCAATGTTGTTTACCTAAAGAGGTTTTTCCTTTATTTCTCCTTCTGTAACCATTATTGATTTGATAATGTAATAAATGTCCTATGCAACATTACTCTTTATCTTCTTTACATATCACGTTGACATACCGGTTCTCAGCAGATCACCAAATAAGCAATGTTGCACCTGACCGGTACTAGAGGGGTTACCATTTCAGAAGGCTAGGTGCTGTATGTACCGCACCGAGTCATAGAACATTTCAGGGCTGTATCTGGGGGCACATTAATTAACTGGTAGAGATACACTACCAGTCTTCATCAAGGCATGCATCTAGGAAACGGTAACTCTGGTGTTATTCCTGCGGTCTTCTGTATACTTATTTCTGTGGCAGTCATCTGCACCGACAAAGGTTAGCGATAATACCAAAACGTGTGGTTGGTTCTATAGAAAATCTTCATCACTATAAACTAATCATGTGAGAGGATTTCCGAGCAACTTAGTTGTTGTGGCGAAAGCTCATACATCAAAATCTTCGGGAGAATCCATATATATATGTAGTCTTAGCCTCCGCAACAAGGTATAAAATGCCGAATTATTCACAAAATGCAAAATATCTGGCATTGAATCATTCCTTATTCAATGGCAATTGCGGTGGGCTGGTCATGTATTGAGGATGCCTTATAACAGAATTCCAAAAATTGCGATGTACAGTCAATTTGAGGGTGGCAAAAGAATTGTCGAGCGACTTGGCTTAGGTACAAGGGCAAGTTGAAGAGTAACTTGTCTGCAGTGAACATACCATACAGGAGTCTTGAAGATGAGGTGAATGACCGAAAAGGATCGAGATCAAAGTTTTTTTAAGGTCTCCAAAGGTTTCAATCTGAAAGCTTAAGGCAACTGAAAGAAAACAGAGTAAGAGCAAAACGACTAGCAGCCGCACCAATATCTACAGCGTTACATCCACATTCATGTTCTATTTGTGGCCTTGTTTGCTAGTCCCTTGGTTGACTAAAAAGTCATCAGAGGCAAAAGCATAAATGAGTTTTAGAAATATGGGTTGTCCGAACCTCATACGTCGAAATCGACGGGAGAGTCTATCATATATATATATATATATATATATATATATATATATATATACTAGCAAAAGTGCCCGTCGTTGACTGGGTTAAAAAACAGCCTACGGAAAATGGACTCTGATTTATGAAAGTATGATAGGTTATGAAAAGGAAGGGCTGTAAAGAAATAGCTTCGAATTTGGGGGTATCTAAACCAAAGCAAAATATGATTTTTTTTTTTTTTTTACAGTGATCACCACTTATCAAGGCCCGGAAGCCACTCAGGGATAAGGGTTATTGCAAGTACATTACGTTAGTGTGGAGATTTGCTGAAGTGTTTACTTAAGGGGGCGGTTCATTAGGAATTTGTTAACATTGGACTTGAAGACATCCAACTTGTAGTCCAGAGGGAAGCAGGCAGACGGAACAGAGTTCCACAGGCGTGCCGTTCTAAGAAAGAAGCTTTGTTCATGGAATCCGCGTTTTAATTTAGGCACAGATATAGAGTGGGGCAAATTTTTCACAGTGGATTCAGCTAGACGGGTGTTTTTCGTGAAAGATTGGCGAGGGGTGACCAGAGATTGGAGTTCAGACGAGCATCTGCAATGGAAATAACGATAAAACAAGGACAGGCTCGCAACGTCTCTTCTGTGGGAGAGAGGTTGCAGGGTAGAGAAAAAGGCATCCCTCACTAAACCACGAAGTCTATTTTGTACTCTGTCAAGGCAGGATAGGCTGTTTTTAGTAGCTCCTGCCCAGATATGGCAACAGTATTCCATCCTTGGACGTACTTGGCTTTTATATAGATAGAGAATTGCATCAGTAGTGAGATATCTTCTGGAGCGGTAGAACGATCCCACCATCTTTCCAGCAACCTTGGCAACAAACTTAATGCACGTGTTCCATTTCAGATCAGGAGTAAAGGTCAAACCCAGAAGCTTGTCAAAACATTGAGCCTCACCCAGACAAGAGCCATCCATCACAATTGATGCCAGCTGGGGATCAGAGCGTTGATGATGCAAGGATAGGAGTTTGGTTTTGGATGCATTAAAGGAAATCAGCCACATCTTCCTCCACTGAACCACGCGCTCGAGATCAGAGGAGAGAGAATCAGAGAGAACTTTGTCATTTACAGCCTTTGATGTGTTACCGTAGATGGTTGTGTCATCAGCATAGATGTCAACGAATGATTTAAGTATGTGTTTAGGGAGGTCATTGATGTAGATCAGGAAGAGAGTTGGGCCCAGGATTGACCCCTGAGGGACTCCAGCATTTATATTGCAGGCCTCCGATTTTTGTCCATCTACCACTACTCTTATGAGCCTATCGGAGAGAAATGATTTAATGATTGAGAAAACATTTCCAGTTATACCGTAGCTGGAAATCTTGTGAAGTAGACCCTGATGCCATACCTTGTCGAAGGCCTTTGATATGTCAAGAGCAATTGCCCTAGAAAGGAAGCCTTTGTCAAGAGATTGACTGATCCTGTGGGATATAACGGTCAGCACATCTGCGGTAGATCATGCAGAGCGGAAACCATATTGTGTGTCACTAAGAAGGTTATTCCTCCTTAGGTGGTTGACTATTTCTCTATTTAATATGGATTCCAGCAACTTACTCATAACACACAGAAGACTTATTGGTCTGTACTGAGAGGGAGATGACTTATCACCTGAATTCTTAAATACAGGGCAAACTGATGAGGTCTTCCAGGGAGTTGGAAAGCACTTCTCCTTAAGGAAGCACTTAAATTGTTTCGTAAGTATGGGAGCAAGTTCTGGTTGAAGCTTTTTTAACACTATAATTGGGATGCCATCAGGGCCAGTTGCTTTACTGGAATCTAGGTTCTTTATTAGCTTGGCGACCTCATGCACGGATATTTGTATGTTACCTAGCGTGTTCTGTGTTATAGGAGGAAATATGGGGAGTTGATGGCCTTCGTCGCATAGGGTAGAATTAGCTGCAAAGTTCTTGGCAAATAGTTTGGCCTTGTCCGACGCTGATGAGATGACCTCTGGTCCATTGATAATGGTTGGGATAGAACGCACACTTCTGTTCAGGATCATTTTTGTTATTTGCCAAAACTGGTGGGACCCAAGCCACTGATCAGCTACCTTGGATTTAACAGACTGGGCATATAGCTCTCTTGCATTTTTTATTACTCTTTTACAGTGGTTGCTGGTAGACCTGAAAGCAGCTTTAGTCTCAGTGCATCTATTACGTTGGTAGCTATGGAAAAGGTGATTTCTGTGCGCGATAGCAGCAGCACATTCTGGGGAGAAGCATGGCTGGCTGTTAGGTTTTTTATGAAAGTATAAATAAAATAGATAAACCCCATAATTTATTATACCATACCTGTTCACAATGAAACACTTATCACGATATTCTGTGGATCTATATTAAAAAACTTTGTTAAACATTGTGACATATTTCAATTCTATGGAGGTCAGGTGCAAACGAACAACCCATAATTTTATTATACCGTATTTCTTCAAACAGAAACATAATTATCAATGTATACTTACGCAGATAGATATGAAAAGTCTTTATTAAAGTTTGTGCATATTTCCATTCTATGGAGACCAGGTGTGAACGCAGACCCCACAATTTTATTATACCATCCCTATTTAAGTTAAAACATACTTATCAAAGTATTATTATGTACATCTATATCAAAAACACTTGTAAACGATTTTCTTTAATTTTTAAATTTTTTATTTCCATACTTGGTGGACCAGGTGCGTACGCAGACCCCACAATTTTAATGAATCATCATTATGCTAGATAAAACATACCTATTCCTGTGTGTCGATACATCTTCTATCATTATATGTGATCGGTTTTCTAAAATAGTCAACCATATAGGAGCCTATTCGTGACCAGCCACACACACAGAAGTTCAGCTTCATATTATATTATATATATATATATATATATATATATATATATATATATATATATATATATATATATATATATATATATATATATCTTCTTTCCCATTGATTAAATGATCAAGTTAATTATTTAAGCTTGAACTGTCATTTATTATTTCTTATATATATATATATATATATATATATATATATATATATATATATATATATATATATATTGTTTTACTTTTTATGTTAGCATTTATATTGTCTTCATTATCTTATTCATTTGCTGTTTCACTCACTGCAGGGTTTATCAAAATGTCAACCAAAATGCTGATATTACTGTTCGTTATGTTAGTGCTGGGAACTCAAATGGCAGCACGTAAGTAAAAGTTATAGTACACATATTTAATTCCCTAATTATATTGTTATCACAGAATATAAATGTAAAAATATTCATTGGTTTTGGGATTAAGCTATGTTTTAACAACATTTTCACTTTTATTATTTTAATTAGCCAAAGGTATGGGCGATAGAGGATATAGATAAAGAGATAGTAGGAATAGATATACAGTTATAGATATATAGATATAGATAGATATATATATGTAGATATAGATATACAGATATAGATATAGAGATATAGATATATAGATATAGAAAAGTATTGCTTAAAAATGTTTAACATGTGATTGGGTATTTATTGCAACTTTTTTTCTCATAAGACAATGGTCTTATGTATCCACTTCGGTGCACTGCAGCATCTGACATGTCTATGCAGTTCATAGCTGGAATTGACTCTCTAGATGCAGGCCTGTGTAGGTTATAAGGACCTAGGTTTGCCCAGTTACCAAGGTTGCCCCCTCGGCATTGCAGACAAAGTCTGACAGAAAAACAAGCCCATATGGTCGGAGTCAGTGCAGCTGCAAAAGCTGCCAAAAAATGTTGTAGTGTTTCACCATCCGCCAGTGGAACTCCAAACCAGATTTTTTTTCGGGCTTTACTTCTTTAGCATTTGCCTTTTCCAAAGCATCTGCAAGTCAGTTGATTAGGAAATAGCTATAAAATAATTTGTCGTCAATAAAGTATTCCTGAGCAAAGCATGTTTTACATATCGAAGTTGCCATAAAGATTTTTAATTCCTACTGGGAAAAAAACTTGAATGCGTACTGGAGAGAACTTGAACGCCTACTAGACATTATTCTCGAGTGTCTAAGGTGGTCTCTCTACACGGGAGTTTGTCATGACAACCTGGCATAAGAATATTTTCCCTACAAGTAGACTATTATTACATTTTCACCCCAAACAAGACACAGGGCCACGTTGATATAGGGGGCTACGATCAGTAACATAAGTTGCAAGGATACTATGTATGGAATTGAGAAGCAAGATGTCTGTTCACATTACACTTGAACTTCTGCATGTCAGTAAAGTTGGGGAAGCAGGAACCCAGAAGGGATTTCTAGAGTTCAGCAATTCTGGAGAAGAAACTTTTAAGTAGAAGTCTTTCTTACATCTAAAGATCTCTTCTGTGCAGCGGTGGGGTGTAGCTGCTTGTCAGGTTTAACAGGGTTATTTACATTAAGGGGGTACAACGGCATGTAGTTTGTCAGAGCATTCACCATTAAAATACTTGTAAAACAGGCAAAGGGATATGACAGTTCGTCGATGGGACAGAGGTTGATGCTTAGAGGACAGTTCAGGACCTTGTCCATGCATGAGAGACTAGTAGCAGATGCACCAGCCCAATGTGACAACAATACTCCATACATGGACGAATGGTACAGGATACTTTCAGGCGTAAGTAACTTTCTAGCACGGTAGAAAGAACCTACTTTCTTTGCAGCAGCCTTGGCAATGCTCTCAATGTATATGTTCCAACTCATGTTTTCTTTGAAGAAGTACTTTCAGGTAATATATCTTTAGCCATGACTATTAGTGGTTGAGAAGTTTCTTATAATTATTGAAGGACCCCTGAGGGACTCCAGCATTTATATTGCAGGCCTCCGATTTTTGTCCATCTACCACCATGTTTGTTCCCATTCCACTACAGTTCGGTGGTCTTCCTCTAGTGTTTCTGCCATTGCCTTAGATATGTGTTCATTTATTTTCCTCTTGTGTCTGTTATAGAGTTTGGTGTCATCAGCAAATATACCCATCTTGGAGAGAATGTTATAATGTAGGTCATTAATGAATATTAGGAATAATAAAGGTCCAAGGATAGACCCCTGAGGTACACCCGCATTTATATCATATTATTCACACATATGACCTAACAGCCAGCCATGTTTTTCCCCAGAATGTACTGCTACCACCGCGCACAGAAATCACCTTTTCCATAGCTACCAACGTAATAGATCCTCAGAGACAAAAGCTTCTTTTAGGACTGCCAGCAACCACTGTAAAAGAGTAATAAAATATGCAAGGGAGCTATATGCTCAGTCCATTAAATCCAAAGTAGCTAAGCAGCGGCTTGGTTCCCACCAGTTTTGGCAAATAGCAAACAGGATCCTGAACAGAAGTGTGTGTTTTATCCTAACCATCATCAATGGACCTGAGGTCATCTCATCAGCATCAGACAAGGCCAAACTATTTGCCAAGAACTTTGCAGTAAATTCTACCCTATGCGACAAAGGCCATCAACCCCCCATATTTCATCCTATAACAGACAACACGCTATGCAACATACAAATATTCGCCAAGCTAATCAAGAACCTTGATTCCCGTAAAGCAACTGGCCTTTACGGATTTCCAATTATAGTGTTGAAAAAGCTTCAACCAGAACTTGCTCCCATACTTACAAAACTGTTTAAGCGTTGCCTTAAGGGGAAGTGCTTCCCAACTCCCTGGAAAACTTCATCAGTATGTCATGTATTTAAGAATTTAGGTGATACGTCATCTCTCTCTCTGTACAGACCAATAATCTCCTGTGTGTCATGAGAAAGTTGCTGAAATCCATATTAAATAGAGAAGTAGTCAACCACCTCAGCAGAAATAACCTTCTTGGTGACATGCATATGGTTTCCTTTCTGCCAGATTTACAGCAAACACGCTAACGGTTATATCTCATAGGATTAGTGACTCTCTCGACAAAGGTTTACTTTCTAGGGCAATTTATCTTGACATATCATAGGTCTTTGATAAGGTATGGCAAAAAGGCCTACTTCACAAGATTTCCAGTTACGGTATAACTGGAAATGTTTTCTCAATCATTAAATCATTTCCCTCTGATAGGCTCATAAGAGTAGTAGTTGATAGGCAGAAATCACAGGCCCTCAGTATTAATGCTGGGGTCCCTCAGGGATCAAACTTGGGCCCAACTCTCTTCCTGATCTACATCAATGATCTTCCAAAACACATACTTAAATCATTCGTTGACGCCTATGCTGATGACAAGAATATCTATGACAACACATCTAAGGCCCTAAATACAAAGTTCTCTCTGATTCTCTCTCCTCTGATCTTGAGTGCACGGTACAGTGGAGGAAGAGGTGGCTGGTTACATTTAATGCATCTAAAACAAAGCTCCTATCTTTACATCATCAACGCTCTGATCCCCATCTGGCATCAATTGAAATGGATGGCTCTCGTCTAGGGGAGGCTCTATGTTTTTATAAGCCTCTGGGGTTGATCTTTACTCCTGAACTTGAAATGGAACATGTACATCAAGTCTGTTGCCAAGGTCCATGGAAAAATGGTAGGATTCTTCTACCGCTCCAGAAGATATCTCACTGCTGATTCCATTTTCTATCTATATAAAAGCCAAGTACGTCCAAGGATGGACTACTGTTGTCACATCTGGGCAGGTGCTAACAGTCTATCCTGCCTTGACAGAGTATAAAATAGACATCGTGGCTTAGTGGGGGGTGCCCTTTTCTCTTCCCTGCAACCTCTCTCCCACAGAAAAGATGTTGCGAGCCTGTCTTGTTTTATCGTTACTTCCATGGTAAGTGCTCGTCTGAGCTCCAATCCCTGATCCCTCTTTGCTAATCTCACATGATAAACACCCGTCTAGCTGAAACCACTGCCAAAAATTTTTCCCACTCTTTAACTGTGCCAAAACCAAAACGTAGATTCCATGAACAAAGCTTCTCTCCTAGAAGTGCACACAAGTAAAACTCTCACGCAAGTAAAACTCCCTTCTGTCTGCCTGTTTCTTACCTGACTACAACTTGGATGTCTTCAAGTAAAGCATAAACAAATTCCTGATGAACTGCCCCCTTAATAAGACACTTTATCAAATCTCCAATCCTAACGATTACTACGATACAATCACATTGATTACTGTACATGCAGTAACCCTTATCCCTGAGTGGCTTCCGGGCCTTGATAAGTGGTGACTTCCATGTAAAAAACATATTAGATGGTATTCATGACTAAATGTGATCTCGGTATGACTAACCAACTTGGTTTTACGAGGAATTGTGTATAACCTAACGATATTCTCAAGGGAGTCGGTCGCCCCACTGAGAAAATTCACCGGTAAATAAGTTAATTTAGAACTTTTCTGGTCATGGAATGCCAAGAAAGTTCAACAGTTATTTTCTTCACCCAAAACCACTCTCCCATTATGAATGTTTAGCCTTGATCGGCTACACATGGACAGGGGTTTTGGTCCCTTCAGCTTTATTCACTCTATTTGTTGGGGCAACCATGAATGACGTAATCGATTTCTTGAGTCCAAGACAACGGGACACGACCCACGTTGTGATTAGGTTAATTTTTGTGTACGGTCACTCAAAGTTAGGGCTAGTTCTTGCAACTAAAGGCACATTACTCCTTACAGCAAGCAAAAAAAAAACATCAATGAAGCCATTGATAATTTTTTACCACTATAGGATATATTAAGAGCTAAATTATCTAATTACAAAGTCTATTATAATACAATTGTACAAAAGATGTGAATATATGTATGAATGTTTAAATCGTGATGCCAATAGTCTATTCAAATAAATACCCTTTTCATATATAGTAAAATCAATAGTCACAAATAAGTGAATTCGTCTTTTCTTTCTATTTTTTAATGTTGTCACCATCAGCCCGCTTTTATGGATTAAGGGGCTCCTTCTGTCAGCAATAGCATCTAGTGATGAATGGTTCTAGCAACAGGGAAGTTTTCACTAGCCACAAATCTATTTTTGTCCAAGTGGAACGTTTTGATTAGGTTACCCAACCAGGGGTCTTGTGGCTTGCTTGAGTAAAAAGAAATGAGGTGCGATGCTCAACATCTATGTATGGCTCAGTGGTCAGGGACTTGTCTAATCTTCAAGCTCTCTTCTCAACTCTACTCTGATCTCCTCTCGATTGTCCAAAATCGCTTTTACATGAGCTTATAATATGAAGTAATGGGGTGGAGACTGATGCTCCAAAGTCCATTCTAGTCAATCGGTGATCACTGCCTCATATCACCCTCTCTTCTTATTGGTCCAGTGCCAACCATACATAATCGCTTATTGAGGTAATTTTCCATTTCTCGCCAAGAAGTCCTTGGGAGATTACGTCAGGGTCAGGTACTGTTTCCGGTTGTAGCCCAAATAACATTTCAATACCATTCTTCGAAATACTTTGTTTTCTTAGTAAAAAAAAATACTATTAATATTTTATTATCAATCCCAAATCTAGTAGCTGAAGCTATTTTTCCTTGTTTTGGGTTGCATCATCGATCAAGCAAATGGAGTAAGCAAGGCAATCGAGAATTGCCTGGGACTGTTCACATAATGAAAGCTCTTAGCTCTATTATAACCGTCATTAATGTAAAATTCGACCACCATAGATCAAAGTGCACCTTCTCAAAATGCTGCTACGTCAAGTAACAGCACGAAGCTGGATAGTGCACCAGACTAGATGACTTCTTGACCTGGAATCCAGTAAAACAACAAGAAATGTATACTATAATATTTACATGATCAATTGGATCGAGGAAAATTATGTTCTCAATTTCTCTTCTCAGTGTTTGAGAGGTAAAGAAGAACTTTAATGGAATATTCGAATGTCTATGCCTTATAAGAATCAGGTCTTAACCGCGGAAAGGAGGTTCCTTGATTTCTGAGAACTTTGACTCATGTTAAATAAAACAAAGAAATGTGAGTAAGTGCAAGTTCTGCCACACAAAAGTAGAGAGGATGATCCAACTGTAAGGTTCTGTTGTGAGATGGCTACATATAATGCAACACTATGAAGTGTGCAAATATCTCCACTGGATCATTTGTAAAATGTTGAATATCGAACCTAGCAGCAAGTCTTGTAAAGATATACCAGAAAGAACAGTTGGAAATAAGTCATGCACCATTCACTATGACTGCAATTCCTACATCTATGTGCCTAGAAAATAGAGCTATTAAAACTGACATAGTGACATGGGTCAAGAAGGATAAAGAAGCAACCTTAGAAGAAGTTAATGTCCTCAATGATGCGAGATCAAACGGAGATGAGAGGGAAAGGATAACGAAATACCAAGGTTTTATGCACGACACGAAAAAATTGGAATCTTAGGAAGATCTCTATCATTCCAGTAATAATGGGAGCAACTAGGCTCCAATCATACAACTTATTATTCCCTTCGACAAGACACACCTTAAGACAATTGGATGCTTCATTGGCCGAAATTTTGAGAATAGCACCCAAGATGTTTGAATAATACTAATTATTATCCCTGAGTTGCTTCCGGGCCTTGATAAGTGGTGATCACTGTATAAAAAAAAAAATATCAATACTCATCTCAAAAATGCAGAAATATAGTACGAAATTGTAAGCTTTCGAATATAAAAATGATAAAGGAAACACACACACACATACACACACACACACACACACACACACACATATATATATACATATATATATATATATATATATGGTCTGAACAGAGCTGAAAGGGAGAAACAGACTAAATATCAAGGTCTCATGCATGATATGAAAAGAAACTGGAATCTTAAGGAGATATCAATCATACTAGTTATTATAGGTGCTACAGGGCTTATGGAGAACCTAACTAATATTCCTGGTGGACCAAGTGCAGGAGAAATCCAGACAATTGCACTTAAGGGAACAGCGAGGATACTAAAAAGAGCTCTCGGTTTGTTTAAATAAAAAGCAGGGAAATGTTAGCAGCTGGTTTGGCTGCCCCTTTCCCAGCATTGCAATCTTCAAAGAAAAAAATGAAAAAAAAATTAAAAACTACCTGGCAAATATACTTGGCGAACCAAATGCAAATGTGATACAAACAATTGCATTATAAATGGCTGCTAGAATCTTAAAAGGATTTATTGTAGGGAATTTATGAGATAGCGTTATAGACATATACACACAACTTTTTGAACTCACATACACACAATTTCATGAAATGTGGTCGGACGAACTTATAGTACTTGTGTCCTCTTGACATACATACCCCATTCTAAGCCAACAAGCAGCATAATCTCACCCTTTCACCTAGATGCTGGAAAGCCTTCTACTCTAATAGTTTCTTCCTTTGGAATTCTGGATTTTCTAATTCCCTTCCTGTTTCCTGCTTTCCTGTTCTTGTTAAAATGTAATTTGAACAAATATATCACTGCTTAGCTTGCAATTGTTCTCTGTTAGACACGATTTCAAATAGTAGCCACTTACGTCCAAAGTGATAATATGCCTTGTTTGTATTCAAATAAAAACTAATATACACACATTTACAATATCTACCTTATTTATACATTTGCTGAATGCAAACATGATGTCAACTGAAATGAGCATGTCTATTCATATTTATCTAACAGGCGATTTCTGATAGATTGTAAATAAGAACATAAAAATCTTTATACAACAGTGCGTCCCTTATACATGTTGGATGTTTATATGGAGTCATTTGATTTTCTTCATCATTACCGTTGTATCCAATGGTTGCTATAGAAATAAACTTCTTTTCGTGAAGACTGGTACTACCAAATCAAGCTATCTAAAAATATTGGTTCCCTGATTTAAATGCACCGTACGTTAAATTTTGTGTTTATTGTTTGTCTTTTAACTCTTGTAAAATCTCAATCACGTTCTGAAAAGCAAAAAAAAAAAAAAAAGAAAAAAGTCACGTCTCCTTTCCTTCTCGTTTCTTTTTTCGTCACTTCTCTACTTAAAAGGCACCAAACATTAAATTTATAACTCTTTCCCTTTCTCTTTGCAAAGCAAAATCATGTTCTGAAGGGCCAGGAATGAAAACAACAGAATCCACAATAAGAAAACCAACCAAGCAATACAAATTAATTATTGAAGATATAAAGAACTTGAAACATAAAAAAACTTTCAACAAAATTATTAGATTCAGCATGCATAACCCAAGAGGCGTTGATATACTATAAAACAAAAAATTACTAAACTAACTTACTTCAAAAAGAAATAGGACACAATGAGACGTCTGCTGAGTTTTCTTTAAGATTTTATTTTATTAAGGGTCTATGAGAGACACTGTTACAATATTTTTGATATAATAAAAATGTATGATTAAAAAAAATTGAAAGGCTCTTCCTATAGACACTGACGGTAGAAACTGACCAATCAAATGGAGCCACGTTCTGCTAGCAATCTATCAGAAACCGGAATTGTTCCATAAAAGATTTACTATTTTAGCATCTGTGAACAGATTTTTTTCATGTCCACACGAGAAAGATTTTTGCTCTTTGCCTTCAAAATATTAAAGTCAGAACAGCTACCCACCGAAAACTCCTTTTAATCTCCAATACTTGTACAGAATAGCTACCCATCGGAAACTCTTCCGAAATTAAAAATGGTTTTCAATCCAAAACAAATTAATGTTGTCTTAGCTAATAATTTGCTTCTAAAACATACTAAAATGAGTGACCAGAACCGACAGATATCGAAGTAACATTCGCCTTAGACCACAAGTTTCCTACACCATTGACGGTGTCTCATTTACACAGCTTCCATGCAGAGAATGATCTGAAAACATTTGTTTCTATGAGCTCAAATATGTGACGTCATTTGACATCGTTCAACTCTTGGCTACCGTTTGACCTGTTGTTTCGGCTTCAACTAAACGTCAATCGGTCAACACTTAAAAATATTCTGCTTTTTTGCATGCACTCGGTGTTACCCTTGACAAAATTCACACTCGCTGACTTAATCGCCACCAGTACAGGGTCCTTAATATATTACAAAACAACTCTTTCTTTGGGCAATCTGAAATATCATTCATTACAAAAAAAAAACGTTTAGTTGTACTAACAAGTTGAAAATAAAATCTATATATCTATAAAAGTGAACGTGTCTGTGTGTGTGTCTGTACATTTTCCTACGCAATAACTCTGTCAATTTTAAGTCTACAGACTCAAAATTCGATATACAGGGTACTGAGATTTGGGAAAATATTTGTAATCTGTTCTCGGCTAGAAATTTGTCTGTTAACGGGGCCAAAGCTCAACGATTTGAGCTTTGAGAACTCTGTAAAACTCCTCCGACAATTTTGGGTCTAAATAATTGAAGTTTTAGATATAGGTTCCTTGGACATGAATCTAACTTAATAACTTGATTTCAGCCCCAAACAATAAATGTTAAGGGGTCATAACAGGGGTCAAATTTAAAGAATTGATCTTTTTTTTTTGGTCAACATACACCTCCAAAAACCCGGGCAAAGCCGACTTGAAGTGCTCTAGTTTTATAAAAACTTACATTTTTCTTTTGGTAATTACTTTCAAATATGCTAATTATCTATTTATCTTTGTAAAGTTTATTGAGCACAAAACTAAATTACGTATGTGAACACTACTTAGAAAAATCAATTCCACTACATTTCTGAAAAGTCATAGTCCACTAGCATCAATCCTTTTTGTGTAATTATGTGGCGTGTCTACCTCCAATTCATTGATTACAAACAATTATAAAATATTGTCTTCTTTTTTATTTCTAGTTTTCTATGATTGTCACCTCTACACAAAGCAAAAGTGTTTGGACATGTGTGATTTTTTCGACAAACCTGGGTAAGCCTCTATTTACTTGCCTCTCCAGGAGGACAGAGTTAGATACAAGATCTGTTTTAATGTGATATGTTCGGGAATAAGATATATTTGCTTGAAAGAGCTGAGTAATGTTGACTGTAGTAATCATATAATACACTCTACTATTTAACGCTTGGTTGTAGTTATATGGTAATATGTTGGCAGCTGGTTTGGCTGCACCTTATCCATCATTACAATCTTCAAAGAAAGAAAATGAAAAAAAATTAAAAACTACCTGGCAAATATACCCGGTGAACCAAGTGCAAATATGATACAAATAATTTTTCGAGAAATCTGGGTAAATCTCTATTTCCTTGTCTCTCCACAAAGGCAGAGTTAGACACAAGCTTATCTTTAATGTGATATGTCCAGCATATATTTCGATGTCTCTCCTAGGCTTCTATGCGCATCCATGTTTTATAACTTACATCAGCCAGTCATGCCCCTGTGAGAAAGAACTCTTCTTCTTTCTTCTCTTTCTCACAGAAATGATTTGGCTACTCCCAGTCTTTTCCATTAATAATATTATGGCATGTGTTCTTCAGAACTGTCTCATCTATTCTCTGCTTCTTTTATTTCAGCTCGTTTGACTCATTGGTCTACTGGTCTCCATTAAATCGCTGATTTGATACCTCATTGTAATACAGTTTTTTTTTATTCCAGTGGCTTCTTTCCAAAAACCACAGGCTTGTGGCATCTCTTCCTGCTTATTTTTTTCACCTCCCAATAACCGTGGTCTTTTCAAGATTAAAGTCGATAGGCTATCTACTGTCTTTGCAGTAATTATCTTTCGTTCTTGTTAGCTCTTTACATCAAGTGGCTTCAGACTTAGGCTTGAGCGATTTGGATAAAAAGTAAATGGATGTATTCATATGTATTACATAAGATATTGTTGGGAAAATTTAGCTATCTAAAAATAGGCACTTTGGATTGGGTCCAAAATTAAAATTGCCTCAGTTTATAAGTATCTTCTTTTCAGCAGTCTTAGCAATATCCTCAATGTATTTCTTTCCATTCATGTTGTCTGTGAATTTTAGTACCGATTGTCTTGAAAAAGTTGCTCTAGCGTACTTCACATAGTATTGGCATGAGTTGTATGTATGAACGAGACGTTCTCAGGTAGAATGTTATTAGACATGGCTATCGGTGGCTGATAAGGTTTCTAGCAATATTTAAGGAAAGAAGTCGTAGTGACATTTTATCCTAAGTAAAGAAACATACTCACCTTTTTGTAGAAAAATATCCAAATATTTATGTTACAAAAACAAGTCACCTGTTCTTGTAAGTAAGTAAAAATGAGATAGGATAGATCGAGAATTGAACTTGGTAATCTAGGTTTAGAAATAGGTTCTGAATTAAGATTCAGGAGAATTCCGATCATGAGTTTAAAATAAATAATACAGATATGTTATTGAAAATGGAATGTAGAATTACCCTTTGTTTAGTTTCACTTTAAATAGTTTAGATATGTTGTTTTAAAGAGGAATTTAATGATTCAATTCTGTTTATGTGAAAATGGAATTAAATTGAGGTTATCCAGATCCGAACAATAGAAAATGTTAAACATTATTGTAAAATAGATTAGTCGAAAATTAGGTTAGAGAATTCTTCTTTGCAAGCATGTGTGAACGATGCACGTGTTTTAGGCATGCAGTGACATCATGGCTAAGAGATGAGTTCTCAATATAGTTAGAGTTTTAGGTGTCAGTTAGAGAGAGAAGTCAGTGCTGGGACAGGGTCGGACAGAGAGAGCTGACATTCACCTTTGGAGCCATTGACCGTTCAAGGAATAAAGGACGTCATCATCAACTGTCTTGTGTTATGTCATTTAACAACAAAGGTATTGTGAATTTGTATTATAAGAACTTGTGTCCCACTCATCTGTATTTATAAGAACTTTGTGTATAAAATTAATATAAGTAATGTGACTATCATCTTAAGAATATTTCCCCCCCTCAGCTATTATACGTAATGACTGGTTCCTTCTTTATGATAAAAGAACTGAGAATCATCATCTCAAAGATATATGTGTTGCGGAAAAGATAATGTTTATAGAAACACCCCCAGAACTATCAGAATTGTATAAATGTCAATCTCTCTTCTATCTATATATCTATCCCCCTCTCATTGCCTATAACATGTTCTCGACTCTGTATTAAAATGTACCCTCTCTCTATCTCTCTAATATGAACACTCAAGAACACCAACAATATAACAGTGAGATAAAATATCAGCGTTTAAAATACCTTGCATAAGTACAGGGTGAAACGCTAAGTTTGCCGCCCTAAAAGAAACAGCACTAGAGCTTTCAATCAATTTATGTAGTAGAGCTGACATCTATTCAATGTAACCGCCTTCAACCTCAATCTCTGCTTCAATACGGGTGAGAAACAGGGCACATGCCTTTTCCACAAGCGCCGGTGGAAGCTCGGCGAAGACATGGCAGATGGCGGCGATCAGGCTGGATTTGGTGTTGCAGGACATCATATTGGTGACGTTCTCAACGTATGACAAAACGAAGTGGTGAAGCGTGTTCAGGCCGGGACAGGAGGTGGTTCAGTGAGAGAAGGGTACAAAGGCGTACCTTCTGAAGCTATAACTGGACCTCTTTGGACTTGTGGGCCGCATACTGCTGTCATACCCACGGTCTGCCGGCTGTTTGCACCACACTCTCCAGCATATCCAGGTACACTTTGGTGTTAACTTTCAAGGCGACTTAGAAGATGTGATGATATAGCTCTCACTTGAAACTACACCAAAGACCACAACCATGGCCGGAAACTTTGTTGTGCTGTGCCCTTAAACATTGAATCATCCAAATTTGCATTTTCAGGGTGTTGGCAATGGTCCCATTGTCATAACTTTGATCGGTAGAGAGTTGTACAATGGCACATCTTCGATCTCGCTCGTTGAACATTGTGTAATTTTCAGACATGAGACAAGGCTCCTGTCGATCACTCTTGGGATTTGTACACAACTGGCCAACTAGTAGATGGTCTGCAACAATAAGAAAACTAGTCTTCATCAAACGGAAATGGAATTATGTTGTCTCTTCTAGGGGGACAATTTTATCGTTCCACCCTGTATTTCGTCTTTTGAAAGTATTCACATTTTATAGTGCCAGCTAGTTGAATTCAAATGGACTTGAATGTTATGTTTACCTTTGAATCAACATAACACGTACACTGCGTTGCAAATAAAAGAAGATATATTATTCTGGGATGGATGCTGTAGGTTGCTTGAAGCATTGTGCATAGCGTGAAAGAATTTGTGTTTGAAGGCTATGTCAGTGCAGTTTATGGGAAACGCCGTGGATACGAGTTATTGTATAAAAAATAATGGCAATCTTAGAAGGGATTTCAATAATTTTCAGTTATATTAGGTTTATTTACTAACATAATGTCTCATACCTGATATCCCATCATATGTTGATATCCCAAATTTTCAAGAATAGAATCTCTTCATCAAGGGAGAAAAGAAGCGTCTACAACTGGTTGAGGAGATTTTCCTTTGTTTGACTATTTATTTATTCCTTTATTATTTTGTTTCGGTGGCCAGAATTCAGTGTCGCAGTCAAGCTGTCAAATTAATTTCCAGGATACGAGCTGTGAGGAATATTAAATATTGTTGGAAATTATTGATTAATTATTCTGTGTGCGAAAGTTTATTATAAAAGTTTCTGCATGCATTTTAAGTTCCGTTAATACGCACGCATTCACATTTAAACTTTTGTTCTCTGATCAGCTTATTCTTCTATCTCGTAAAAAAGATGAGATTTTTTGGTTAAAGGCCCACTCAAGATGAAACACTATATCCCCTCTGGCATGGATGTGTCAATACGACCTTCAGCAAAGGAGGAATGGTAAATAAAATAAAAGGATAAAACTTGCAAAATACGCAATTTTTAACATAATTTTAATCATTTTATACAAGTTTGGCATAAACCAATTAAAATAAACAACAAATGATTATGTTTTTTTAATATTCATGAGCAACGGTAAAAGATCGTAGAATGATGCCGACAAATAGGTTGATTCGATAGTCTTTTTTAAAACAGCGTCCTGGATATAACTTTAAACTATATCCGATGTTAGACCCCAGCTTGCGACCTTTGGAGAATGTGGAGCCACCCTTTAATTGCCATTGCTCCTAGGTCCACTCTGGCTCGGAGTGGCAGTACCTGTTAGGGTCCCAACTATGGGTTAAATAGAAATCGACTTAAAAATATATATTCTTTTAAAGAATTTTTCTTCAAAATCACTGAAAAGGGTTGATATGCTTTAAAACAAAAACAACGAACCAAGCAATTGTAAAACAGAGACAAATGATATATTTATAAATATTTATAAATATAATAGATGATAGATAAACACAATGTCTGCAATTACCGAGAGAAAACTATTCGTAACCACAGAAATAGTCGTATTAAAAAATTGAAAAAAATATAATCCAATTTTAAAAAGATGTTCGTTCAGGCATTCACATAAATTCTATATTATATTCCTCTTTACATGTCTGTCTACTTTTTCTCAGAAACTACACGACCGATCTGTCTTAAATTTTGGATGACCATTCTTATGATAAGGGGCTGCATTGTAAATATTATGGTATCTGTTTGATGAATAGTTATGGATTAATATGGATAATTCATTATATACAATACTCTGCAAGTTTTCTCAGAAACTGCTAGACTGATCTGACTGAAATTGTGTACGAATCTTATTATGACAAGGTGCAGTGAACTAAGTAGTATGGTATCTGTTTGATGCACAGTAAAGTTTAATAGGGAATAATAGAGATTAGGAGTTAATGCAAAACTGAGTACAAATTTAATCATATTCAATCATTAATTTGGCATAAAGCAGCCATGCAAACTTTACAGGATAAAACATCGAGTTTTTAAGATATAATTTTAACCTAAACAATGATAGCAACACAGAAAGGTTCCATTTCCAAAGGTAATCATCAGGCTAAATTAAAAGTTATAAAGTAAGCATCGGAGATGTACTTTATCGCAATACTAATAGTGCCGTCTTTTTTTTTTCAAATTTCAAGACACAGAAAAGTACAAGAAAATAAGAGCGGATTGTGAGGTTTGCTACCTGGTTCTTTGCAAGTAAGAAATCAACAAATCAAAATAATTATATCTCATCCGTTTATCATCGTCATTAGTGGAACTCGGATACAACTATACATTTTGTTCATTGACATGCCCTACAATGCGAAACAAGTCTTATCTATGCATGGAAGATAGTAGGAGAGTTCACAGATTGTGATGCTCCAGCTTTTCTTTGGACTTTTTAAAAAAATTTAATTTTTGTCTTCTGTTGTTTATGAGGATTTTTGTGCTTTCATATATTGTTTTTCACTAGCTCTCCTTGTTGACTTCCTAATCGTTTGTGCCAATTTTGTGACCTGGTGGATTTGAGCCGATCTTTAAGACTTGCTTGGAAAGGCGGTTATCATGCATGCGAACATTTATTCTATATATATATACACATTTATTCGTTATAATAAAAACCTAGATTTCTTCCTAGCAGCAGCACCATCAAAATCGCCACACTCTTCAGAAGAAGTAGTTACTATTTTTCCTCTTAATATCAAGTCATCACCAGGAGGAATTCTGCACTTTCGTCAGATATGGGGTGTCATCCTTCGTAATTTCATCATAAACATATAGACATACCATTAGCTTTCTCATTTCCACACTCATAAATAATAACGTTTCCCTAACTGTATTCTGACCGATCTGATCTGGTTGAGATCTGACATTTTAATATTCCGGAATCAATATATTGCCTACATAAACAAACATTTCAAAAAGTCTCCAAAATGGCATCACTCTCCATAGGAAACAATAATGATAACAGTAAAAACAAGTACACACATAGATCAGGAAAAGAGTTGGGCCCAGGAGGGACACCGGCATTAATACTGTGAGCTTCTGATTTTTGCCCCTCAACTACTATTATGAACCTATCAGAAAGAAATGATTTAATAATTGGGAAGACATTTCCAGCTATACCATAGCTAGAGATCTTATGAAGTAAATCTTTATGCCATACCCTATCAAAGGCCTTAGATATGTCAAGAGCAATTGCCCTAGAAAGATTGCCTCCGCCGGGAGATTTGCTAATCCTAAAAACGATTCCTTATTTAAAACTATTTATATTATTATTTAAAAATATTTATTAATAATAATATAAATAATATAAAAGAAAAACAATATAAAATAATTTTTAAGGTCTATACTGGATTTTTCCCGCGTTTTTCTCTGACCGTAACCTTTGATGATTACTTTGACCTTTTAGGTAAACCATTTGCTATTGATCTTTGGTTGTATAAAAAAATAACGCTTTGAAGGAGGCAGACCTCATTAATCCTGTTCGTGAGCCTCCTCAGAGTTGAAGACATGAGCAAAATATCCGGTGTGCAAAAATAAACTGCTTAAAAGATAGATTCTGCTCATCGTTTGGCCTTTGCACTTCTTCTTTTGTCTATAAACCAAGCACATATGCACTATATTAAACCTTGTTTTCTGACTAAGACAGAGAACATATACGGCACAATCGCGTTAACACACCTGTTCTCGACAGATCAATGAAGTTAAACAAGGTTGAGCCTGGTTAGTCCCAGATAGCTAACCATTTGGGAATTCTAGTCGCTGTATGTATTCTCCGTTTATCTCAGCATTTGTTTCCAGTCGCCCGGTACATACACTTTACTTGCCACTGCTATTTAACTACGTCGACTCAGGAGAAGTTTGGTTGGAGATTGCAACCCTTCGTGGTATCCATAGTCTGTCAAATATTGAAAGATTCTTAAGAGGACAGAGAACACCGTCTCAGCTCTTTCTGTTTATTTGTTGCATTTACGCTAACGAATCTCGGTCCCATTTGAGGGCTCTTTATAAGTAGCAGAAACGTATCTGTAATTTGAATGGTTCACACCAGTTCTTTTTTCTGGACCATCTCTCTCACAGACGTGATGTACATAGTCTCAGTTTTTTCCTATAAACACTATTATGGCATGTGTTTTTCAGGATTGTCTGATCTATGCTCTTCTTTTTTTGTTCCAGTACGTTTGACTCGTTGGTCTAAAGATCAGCATCAGTTCACAGTTTTGATGCCTCATAGTAATACAGTTTCCTATTCCAGTAGCTTTTTTTTTCCAAGAATTGCAACTCTCTTTCACCTGACTGTTTTTCTCCTACCTCTAGCCTTAGTTTTATAAGGCTAATAGGTATTTCTTGTTTTAATGCCAACCATTTTTTGTTCTTCTTAGTTTCATACATCGAGTGGCATCATACCTTGCCTGCTGCAATTTTCAAATTCCAAGATCTACATTTTTAGCTGACTATATATTTAAAATCAGCCTTTACAAAATATAACAAAATAAAATGAAATAATTTTTTAGTTTTTTGACATCAATGCAAACGGCACAACTATCTATGGCAACACTTCGAAGAGTATTGATGATCAAGAACTTTATATTCTCTCCTGTGCAATAGAAGTAAAGTGTCTTCTAAAACCAAACTTCCCTCCTTTCACTACCAATGCTCAGTTCTTTGTATTTCATCACTTAAAAGGACTGGCTTTCCTCTTTGAGGAATCCCCTTGCTTTGATAAATATCTTGGATTGACTATCACTCCAGACCTGAAAATTAAAATTTATATCAAATCTGTTGCTAAAATCACTGGGAAAATGGAAGAATCTTTTTTTCCTTCCAATGAAATACGTCATTTTATTTCTAATGCAATCCCATATGTGTATAATAGTCATATGCGTCCAAACACAAAGTATTGCTGCCACATGGCATGTGTTCCTCAAAATTGTTTGATCTATTCTCTGCTTTCTTTGTTCCAGCTTCTTTGACTTGTTAATCTAGAGGTCTCCATCAATTTAATACCTAATTGTAATACAGCTCCCTATTTCAGTAGCTTCTTTCAAATAGAAAGAAGAGTCCATAGACTGGATGCAAAGAGGATTGATGCACTACGATAAGAAGAAAAGTATGATGGCTGCCCAAGATTAAGTTTTGATAACCAATGCTTTTAAGGGAACAAGTGATATACGTAGTGACAGCAAATGCAGCTTCTGCCACACAGAAGTAGAGAGTGGCATACCTGATATACAATCGTAAGAATGGGAAATGGCTGCTGTACGACCTGACACAATGGCGCCTGTAAATATTTCCACTGAAAAGTATGTAAACATTTGAATATCGAATGCAGCAAGAACTGTAAGGACTCTTTGAAATGTCATACACCATCCACTATAACTATGCTATTTCTACAACTACGTACCTTCAAAACGAGGCTATTAAACCTGACATAGTTATATGAGACAAGAAGGATAAAGAAGCAACCTTAGTAGAAGTCAGTGTCACCAATGGTACTGTGTTAAACAGAGATCAGACAGAAAAGATGACGAAATACCAAGATCTCATGTATGATATGAAAAACACTGGAACCTTAGGAAGATCTCTATCATTTCAGTAATTATAGGCGCAATTGAACGTATGACAAAATGTCAAAAACTACCTGGCAAATATAACCGATGGGCCAAGTGCAAAAGAGATTAAATAATTACATTTAAACAAGAACAACTCTTCTTAAAAAGATATCTTGCTGAGAATATACGAAATACTGGGTGAATGTGTGGCATCCAGTTGAATGCCCCATCCCGAGTTTGAACAAAGTGATAAGAAAAGTGTAAAGTTCAACTAGATAACCAATCAAATTCACTGTTATTTCTGAATGCTGGTTAATTATTTCATCCGACAATAGCCAGACTTAACTCATATAAAGATATGGCTGACTTCCACTTTCTATTCTATTGTTCTGTTTTGAAATATATATATTATACATAAATATATATTTTGAATAATATACATACATATATTCAAGAATGAGAGTTCAATAGAAACGTTGTTTATATATATATATATATATATATATATATATATATATATATATATATATATTAGTTACTAACACTTTTACTAATATTTTTTATTTTAGTATCTGAGAAAAAATAGATAATACCAGAACCAACAATTTTTCTTCCTTTCGCAGGTTATTTTTTCCTGCACCATTTTTATCTGAATGGCATACACCTTAAACTTAATGCTTTTATAACATAACAGCGTTTTAATTGTTTACGTCAATGGGGGCAGTCTTATCTCCTATCTCTTATATGATAAAAAAGACTGCAGAAATTGCTCTCTGGACCAAGATACCGTAAGTTTACAACAACAGATGCCACATGAAAATCCAATACATTTAGCCTGATAGTCACTATTTTATGTAGCTTTCGAACACCATTTGTGACATAAAATGCTACATTGCATCTTGCAAGCACCACATCACAATTTTAACATCTTCAGAAAAGAAGTCCTATTTTTCCTCATGAGTATTTAGTTCTCCCACCTCATCAGTCAACACCGGACTGAAATCTACACTTTCCGGATATATTGTGATTATACCTATAATAACTGGCCCATAAACACATATGCATAACATAATTTTCCAATTTTTGATTCATAAATAACAACAGCTCCCTCGGAAAATTCCGTCCATTCTGATTGGTTGAGACCTGACAATTCTCAAATTCGGGAATAAATTTATTCCCTTCATAAATGAATGCTTCAGAAAAATTCCGATATAGCGTCGTTTCTACATGAGCCAATAGTGCTAAAAACAAAAATACAAACATATTAACCGCTCATAAACAGACAATTAAATACTGGTAACCTTAATTACTTGAACATGTGTGCCCACATAAAAATAATGTATACAAAACGTCTTTTTTTTCTTTGCTTGCAAGTCCAAAACGCTCTAAAAATGTGAACACAGCATTGGTTTGGGAATGTAAATATAAACACAATACCTACACGCCACTATCCCCCCAACCTCGGAAAAAACAGCCCTGAAAAAAATTACAGGTAGTAATATATATTTGCATGATGCTATATTTGTTTTATTTTTCTTTTCTTAGTTTTGTCATTTAATATACAAACATATTAGCCGATCATAAACAGACAATTCAATTGTGGTAACCTTAATTACTGGAATATAGTAGCACAAGTAGAATATAATACGTACAAAATGTATTTTCGTCTTTGCTTGCAAATCCGGAAAACTTTTAAAAAAATGTAAACACAGCATTGGTTTAAGAATGGAAATATGCACAAAATGTCTACACGCCACTATCCGCACCCCAAATAAAAAAGCCCTGAAAAAAAATTTGTGTAGCAATATTTATTTTTCGATTTCGGAGCGATTATGACACTATTTGGCGTCATGCATGCATGCAGCGAGATGCATGTTGCAGTGAGAGGTGGTGTTTGACCGACGGGATGGGGTGAAGAAGTTCAGAGAAATGCAAAACCTTAGCTAGGAAAATAGCACCAGCCGCCGATATGTCATTGTAAGCTTGTTAGACTCAAAGCAGATGTTGTGTTGCCTAAAAAAATGGAAGACAGATTTGGAATTATCTACATGTCAAAAGAAATGGTCTTGTTTTTCAAATAGATGATGAGATGACAGAAGAGAGGGGGTTGATGTCTGGTTGGGGCTCGGGTGTCATTTACAAAGTAAACGACAAAACAGGTAGGGGCGAGATGTAACCGGATGGGAACCTGGCTATCCCGAGTGACCTTGCTAGTCGACACGAATTCAGAGGAATTCGCTCGGCTGAATTATGATGATAATGATGATGATGGTTTGATGTTGTTTTAAACAGAAAATGTCAATGGGATTTTGTTAGAAATAAAAAAAAAAACAAATGATAATTTTTCTTACCTTATTGCTGTTATATATCTGTTTACAACGGAAAGGTTGTTTTTAAATTCTCTGTTGAGCGGTATGAAGAATGTGAGTCAAGGGTAGGGGTCGCCGCTAAGCATGGTTCGACTTGAGATGACTAATCACACGTAATTGGTAATAAGTAAAAACCTCAGTGCAAGTGGGGGTTTAGATTTGGTAGAGATAAGCTCTAAGGGGAAGAAAGAAAGGTGTTTGTAACCACTCTCTGAAGGAGAGGTGGGGAAAAGGGGTTAGATTTAGAAAAAGGAATTCTAACAGAGAAGAGTCGTAACCAGAAAAACCGAACGGCTGGGCTAGTCCAGCGCTCCCAGTTTGGGAGCCCTTCAGGGCCTGATGTTATGATGGAAACTAGCCTGTGTTAATGGGAACTCAGTGACTTTACTGGTCTGGTCTTACATCGTTCACTGCTATGGTCAGTCGCCTCAAATTAGACAGTAGTTGTTATGAAGTAATGAAAACAATAAATAGTGTGTTACTGTTATAACCCGGAGTTCTGTTTGTTGTGGTGAGCACTCTTGGTTTTTCAGCAAGCCGCAATGACCAGCGGAGTGATTGATGTACCCGGAGATTACCTATACATGGAATGAAAGACGATTCGATCGAGAGGAAAAGCGCCCCTCCATGAAAACACGGTGGGTAAGGACGATCAAAAGGCCAGCTTGTAACGAGACAAGGTACGATCAAAGGACACCTGCGACATCGGTAACGTTATAATCGTGCCAGATCGTACACTGTTCTAAAATGTATGGGAAGCAATATTTATTTTTCGATTTCAGAGCGATTATCAACCCTTACAGGATTCTATATTTGATTGGATTTACCATGCTTTTTTTTTTTTTGCATTTACTATTCCTGTGGACGATTTGACTTACTTTTATATTTCTCACTACTGACGTAGGCTTCAATCGGATTTAAACTAAATTTAATTGGTTACAAAGACCCCCTTTTTAACACAGAAGTCACCAGTTATCAAGGCTCGGAGGCCACTTGGGGATACAGTGTGTACAGTAATCAATGGGACAATATCGTAGTAATCGCTAGTAATGGAGATCTGATAAAGTGTCTTACTTAAGGCGGCGGTTCATCAGGAATTTGTTTATGTTGGACTTTAAGACATCCAAGTTGTAGTCAGGCCGGAAAGAGACAAACGGAAGAGAGTTCCACAGCCGTGCACTTCTAAGAAAGAATCTTTGTTCATGGAAATAATGATAAAACAACAACAGGTTCACAACGCCCCTCTATGGAAAAGAGGTTGCAGGGAAGAGAAAAGGCCACCCCCTCCTGGCTACGAAGTCTATTTTGTACTCTGTCAAGGCAGGATAGACTGTTTTTAGCAGCTCCTGTCCAGATATGGCAGCAGTACTCCATCCTTGGTCATACCTGGCTTTTATATAGATAGAGAATTGCATCAGCATTGAGATATCTACTGGAGCCGTAGAAGGATCCCACCATTTTTCCAGTAAACAGTTTGGTAAGTATGGGGGCAAGTTCTTGCTGAAGCTTTTTTAACACTATAATTGGAATGCTGTCAAGGCCAGTTGCTTTACTGAAATCAAGGTTCTTGATTAGCTTGACGACCTCACGCACAGATAGTTGTATGTTGCATAGCGTGTTGTCTGTTATAGGATTGAATAAGGGGAGTTGATGGCCTTGGTCGCATAGGGTAGAATTAGCTGCAAAGTTCTTGGCAAATAGTTTGGCCTTGTCTGATGCTGACGAGATGACCTCAGGTCCATTGATAATGGTTAGGATATAACGCACGCTTTTGTTCAGGATCCTGCTTGCTATTTGCCAAAACTGGTGGGAACCAGCCGCTGTTCAGCTACTTTGGATTTAACGGACTGAGCATATAGCATTGCGTTTTTATTACTCTTTTACAGTGGTTGCTGGCAGTCCTGAAAGCAGCTTTAGTCTCAGTAATCTATTACGTTGGTAGCTACGGAAAAAGTGATTTCTGTGCACGATGGCAGCAGTACATTCTGGGGAGTATCATGGCTGGCTGTGAGGTCTTGTTGAAATTTTTTTATACATGTGTTTTTTAAATTTTACTTTTTGTGGAGTATTTTATTTAATTTTATTTTTCGAACTGATTATCGAGACTGCACATACACCGACTTTGCTCTTTCCCCGTAATTTTTTACATTAGGTTCATCTCCATTATTTTGTTTAAAATGACAAGTTTGAAAGGTTTTCGACTATACTGAATAAGAAAATCTCATAAAAAATTTTCAGAGACAAGTAGTTTTCGAGATATAAATACCGGTATTATGCGCTAAAAATTACTGGCCACTAGGTTTGTACCACACGCGATAAAAAAAATCTACATCTCTCCTAGCATTTGCTGACAATAAATATCACGGTTAAATTTAGGGCAAATATTTTTTATGCATTCCCTTAATTGCGTTTGTTTTATAGAATCGAACAGTACCTGAAGGTTATCGCTCCAACCAGCACTAATCGCTAATGGAAGCCAGGTTATTTCATTTAAGTAACGGTCGCCGATTTTCCAGGGACGGCAGTGACCACAAACAACAACCATAGTTAAATTTAAGGGAGCGGGCCATGCTTCCATCGGGCAACGCCGCTTAACGTGTCCTGCTAGTAAATATAAAAGTCTTCCTCTACTAATTCCGTCCATTCTGATTGTCTAAGCTTAGAACATTTCCATGTGCCGGATTAATGTTATTCGCACTATAAACGAACGCTAATCTAACATTAAAATATGGCGTCGTTAAGTGACATATTTTATCCTCCCGTTGGAGTAAATTGGTGCGTTCTTTGTTTATTATTATGCCGACAAAAATACAGATTTTACTGAATGAAATCAACTAAATTGATGAGGTTGCCTCCCAAATATGCCTGTTTATTTTTAATGCCGAAAACACTTGCATACCTTTACTACTCGAAATAAAATGAAACCACTTTTATTTATGCTACATATTTCTTAGAAAAAGGTACCTCCCATTGCGTTTTTTCTTTTATTATTATGCCGAAAAAAAATGAACATATTTTATTAAAGAAATACTCTACATTGAAACGGTTAACTCCCAGATATTTGGGTTATTTTAATAATTATAATGCTGAGAATTTTTACGGATATTTATTTATCCCAATTACGCAAACCCGTCTTATTTACACTGTGCATTTCTTATGCGAACTAACTTTAATCAAACTCAACCCACTGTGCTGACACATGTAGCTTCAACCTCTCGCACTCACAATTCACAACGTTGTCCTGTGACTGTTCCATGCAACTTTGAACTCTCTTTGTGATATCTTTCTTTTAATAACCTTTTTACTCCTTAGATTGCGATTAACTGATGAGAGAGTGTATGGGCACATTCCTTTAAAACCTAACATGCGTTTAATCAAATCGCACACACGCATACACCTTAAAATAATGCACCAGTTACCTGCCCTTTTAATTTCCGTTTTCCCAACTGGTGGCGTTCTTCCCTTCCGTCTTTCTCTCGCTCTCTCTCTCTCTCTCTCTCAATCTTCTTTCGAACCTTCAATGTGATTGGCACGCAAATTAGGTCCACGCCTCGACAGGACGTCTACCTTTCTCAAGGTAAGAATGAACACACGTGTTAACTCTTGCATACAGTATGGACTCTTGTGATCACACATGCAAACATCGTATACACACAAAGAACATTCTAACTCCGTGCGTGTATACACAATGGACTCGCAACGAACATGTTCATACCTGCATGCTAGTTACATACACAAGACCTTTCGTATACACACACGCGCATGTGCACAAACACATTCTGTATTGTCTAATACTTCTCTGTGTAAATAAATATTCTCTGTATATATGTATATATGTAAACTTTCTTTTGCGTGTTTCATTCAACGTCTTCTTAAATGTACCCGTGGCATATGCTTTATCGTTGATTGCTCTTATTATTCTGTATGATATGCAAATGGAGACATTCGTTCGTTCTAGTAATCGAACACGGAACTTTCACAATAATCGGTTTCACAACGCAACCTACAAAGTGGGACCCTAGCTTACAAACAGCAACAAAACCGCTCCGGGGTCCCCCAAAATTGGAATCGTGTCGTCTTTACTAAACCGACAAGTTTATCGTTTCATCTTGTGTATTGTTTTAAATTATTTTATATTTGTTGAGCATATTTAGAATTATTTTAAAATCCTAACAATAATATATCGAATTTATGATATTGCCGAAGTCATGTTGATGATTGTCCAACAAAGCAAAAATGGGATTTTAAATAATGTTAGCAAATTCGAGCTAAGTCACTTTTATATCCACCTGGATAAGTTTTTTTTTTCTTTTTATAACTTATTTTAGAAAGTTATTGTTTTTATTCAACATAAAGAAAGTGTAAATCCTGTAGAGTTAGAACAAAACGAAAAATAAAATGGTGGTCTCATTAAAGTCATATTAGAGTCTCGATAATCGCTCAAAAATCGAAAACTAAAAAAATACTAGTAGAACATTACGTTTATATATAACTAGCAGTTCAGCCCGACTTTACTCGAGCCTTATGTACTGTTCATAACTTTATGTGCATATATATATATATATATATATATATATATATATATATATATATATATATATATATATATATATATTAAAACGTTTGACTCATATTTAGGTAACCTACATCTAGAATGTCAAGCGTTTAGACTAAAAAATGACGGAGAAATTTGGAAGAGTCTGCAAAGGTCAACTCTCTAAACTTTGACATCTTGGTAGTCAAATTTTCGCCTAAAAACTTATTTTAAAGCTTGCTGCATGTCTGAATACCCGTCTTGTAATATTTCAAATATGTAGAGAGAATATTGGCTGAATAGATTGCTAGACACAGCAAAGATCAAAGCATTTGAACTTTTACCCGTTGGCCGCAACATATACCCCGCCAAAAAAACGACTAAAAAGCTTGCCCTATGTTGGAATATACTTATGTAAGTTTTCAAATGTTTAGACTAAAAATTAGCTGAATAATTTGGTAGAGACCTTAGAGGTTAAAAATTTATTTTAACTTTGACCCCAAATTTAACCCGTTAACATTTATTGTTTTGGGCTCAAATCGAATTTAAAAGTTTTATCCTAGTCTAAGTAACCTACATTTAAAATTTCAAGTGTTTAGACCCAAAATTGTCGGAGGAGTGTGGTAGAGTTTTTAAAGGTTAAATCGTTGAACTTTGACACCTTGACAGCCAGATTCCAGGCTGAAAACGATTTTCCCAAATCTCAATACCCCTTATGTAAAATATCGAGTCTGTAGACTGAAAACCGACAGAGTAGTTTGCCAGGAAAATGTATATACACAGACACACACAGACAATCTTACTTTTATAGATATATAGATTGGTGATATTTATTAGGTGTGTTTCTAGTAGTATTTTTAATTTTCGACTTTTGTGCGATCATCGAGGCTCGATTACGATTTATTTTTCGTTCTAACTCGACAGGCTTTATACTAATTCATTTTTAAACACTTTAAAATAAGTTAAAACATCACAAAAATAATGATTGCTAGTGAGGGATTAGAAGCGTGTGAAGAGACCAATCGACTGTAATACAATAAAGTAGACAAAAGACAAGGAGATAGCAGCAATAGCAAAGAAAGATGTTCAGTTTAAGACGTTAGGATATCATATTTTATTGTTTAGCAAGAACAAAGCTACAGTGCACGGCAATGGAATAAAGATGAACTTGAGTGAGAATGGACATCTCGCTAGGTTGAGATGTTTGGGTCATTGAGGTAGGACATTAGCGGGCACTGAGACAAGTAGATGCACGTCAGTGGGAACTGGTACAGGCAGCTGGATTTCAGTGAGCACTGGAGCATATAGCCGGACGTCAGTGGGTACCTAAATGGATAGCCAGACGTTACTGGGCACTGTAATGAGTAGCCGGATGTCAATGGGCACTGGATCAGGTAGCTGGACGTCAGTGAGCAGCAGGAGCTGATATCCGAACGTGCCGGAACCGCAGGAGTGGGCTGGAGCCGCAGGAGCCACTGTAGGAGTAATGGGGAGTTGATGCAAGAGTAAGATGGAGTCGCTAGAAGCTGAGAGAGTAAGTTAGAGTTAATGGAAACTGCATGAGTATGCTGAGGCACATACGAACCTAAATTAAATAAACACTGTTAATGAACACTAAATGGCCTTTTAACTGTAAGTATTATGGTGTGAAATTAATTATAATCATTCGTACTTGCTGTGGAGCTTGTATCACGAATGGCTCTCCATAAAGCTAGTGGCTTTCACAGCAAATCTCCGTGGAGACCAAGAGGGGCAGAACGCAATATACACTCCACTGTCTACCACTGCCTGCATCCTGGGTTTCCTCCCCACAGTCTGCCACTCTAGTTTCTGAATTCCGTACCCTGCTTCAACTTCCGCTCCCTGCTGCAACTTTCCAGCTCACTTCTTCAGCTTTCAGTGACTCCAGCATACTCCTGAGGCAAATCCAGTGCTACCAGCTCATTTCAGCAACTCTCCAGCGATTCCAGCTCTCTTTTGCAGCTCTTACGCCCCTTGACGTTCAGTTACCAGCTCCAGCTCCCACTGACGTCCTGCTACCTGTATCAGTACCCACTGAAATCCAGCTACTTCTTCCAGTGCCCACTAACATCCTGCTACCCGTTTCTCTCTCAGGCACCCAAGAATCTCAACCTCGCATCAAGCCTGTTTTCGCTCAAGCTGATCCTGAATCCATTTGCCGTCCAGTTTTCCTTTTTATTTTGGTAAAATAAAACACGATACACGTAGTCTTTAACCGATCATCTATGTATGTTATCTCTCTTTGCTATTTGCCATTACGTCTTTGCCTTAGGTCTATTAGTTGTACGGTTGATTGAGATTGGCACCTTCACACACCTTTTGCCCCTCTGCAACAATCTCTCAAATTTAACTGAATTTCTAAGTTTTCAGAACCACTGTGAAAACATTTTTCATTATATTTTTTTTTCACATGTAAAATTACATTCTTCCACTAGACGCTTCTCTATTTCAAGTAATTTAAATGTAATTTGAACTGAAGAATATAAAAGCATCAATATTTTAAAAGAAAAAAAATAATCAAAAACTGTCTGTAGATGACTGAAGAAAATCAGTCGAAAGTACTCGCAAAAAAAAAAAAAAAAAAACAGATGGACGAAAACGACTATGGAACTTTCTTACACAAATTAGACCAATATATTAGAACGACCATACGAAAAATGGAGAAATTACGAAAAAAACAAAAACAAAAAAAGAAGACAAAAAGCAGAAACTCTCCGTACTGTTTAACAATGTCTGTCTAAATGAAAACATGCTGCCTAAATACACAATATAAATATATATATATATATATATATATATATATATATATATATATATATATATATATATATATATATATATATATATATATATATATATATATAAATGCCAAGGTCAGTTTTTAAAGTTTGAAATCCAACATCCACCACTGTAAAATAAAAGAAAGTGTCACCCTGGAAGGTTATAGAAATAGTCTCAGTTGGGCTCATCAATATTCACTTATTTCGGCGTATCAGACGATCGACAATAAAACAATTTTTTCTCCCGAAGCAGGAGATAATATCTGGGAGAAGGCCGCACGAGACGAAACAGAACTATACCCCGTGTGTTCTGAGGTGAGAAAAGTTTATTTTTTAACATTTAAAACGAACAACTTTCCTGATACAAGGGAAGCCACTTTGATGTTAATTTGAGATTTGTCGCCCTTGTCAATAGGATTCTCTTAAATTAATAGTTTTAGAGATTCAGAAAAGAGGGTTAGCTGACTACATTAGGATTTGAAATAATCAGTATTTTTTGGATTATTCGGACGTGTTCTCTTTGGACCCCATTCTTTTATTGTTTCGGCGGCTATTAGGAAGAAATCACAATCCGTCTAAGGGACGTAACTCTACTTTTACTAAGCGATTAGGTTGTTTTATTTATTTATTCTTTGTTCATACAATAATTTGGGACGTGGCGTTGTTTTACAATTTGTCATTGTGCAGAGGAAGAGAACTTTCGTTTACTTAGAGATTCATTCATTTATTTCTTTTCATAATTTAAGACGCTCGATACTACGATAGTTTTTAATAAATCAAAACAATAAAAAGATTCAATAAAATGGACGACTGCGTAGTGCGACGAATTTTTGTAATGTAACAAAGTTGATAACAGTAATAATAAAAATGTAGTCTTTATGCGACTATTAAGAAAATCGTTTTTGTTATTATATCATAATTTAGGACGCTTGAACCAACGATATTTTCATTAGATGAACATATTTTAAAACAAAAAGCTTCGACAACTTTTTTCTGCATTTTTTACGGCTACTTTTGGTAAATATACAGGATACAGCGGAACAGAACACCGATCACTCTAATTTGTTTTGACATTTTTCGGAGATTTTAATGTTCACATTGGGACAGGAGGCGGCGGGGTGGGGGTGTTGTTGAGTCCCGAAGTACGTTACTTACGGAAAAAAGGTTAATTAAACTGCAGAATCACCTGTTAAGCCAAACAAGTTCTATAATTGAATCCCCCTCCCGCAAAAAAAAAAATAAATAAATAATTAAAAAAATAAAACGAAAAACATAAAAATATTTGGTGCTTATGTTTTTGTAAACCGCAGTAAAAACTACGTAAGACAAAAAAAAAAACAAAAAACCCTAAAATGTACTGTAATGTATTTAAAAAAAAAAAAAAAAATTTTTTTCGAATTTAAAATTTTTCTGCCAATGCAAAAAAAAAAAAAAAATTAATTCTGTTCTGAAAAAAAAGAAGTCTTTCCTATATCACTTTGAGTGTTTTTCTTCTTTTTCGTATAAGTTCAAATGTTCCACAAAATATTCGTACGTCATGTGAAAATGCAGATTACTACGTGAAGGACTAGCAGTGTCAAAAATTTCGTGAAAACTATTGAATAATTCCACCCGCTCTCTTTCGAAGCTTATAACTCCTCGAAAAATGTAATTCAAGCCCTATTTTTTTTTCAATTAAAGGAGCAAGGACCAAGGTTTCATTAAAAAAAAAATAAACAAACAACGTCCCAGCCAGCCTGAATGATTGGCCCATCATCGGCCCATTAGCAGTATCAGAATTTTTGTAGGAATTTTTGACACCCCTAACATGAAACTGCGAATACAATATAAAAATCTCGTAATTTCTCTGTTAAAAGTGGGTTATTTATTTTCTTTATGGATTATACTTCCAAAATAAACTATTACAGTTGTTTTAAAAGTAATAAAAATATTTTTATTTTTTTTTTTAAAACAGTAATGAATTTTCCGAACTCAATATTTTTCAATTTTTAAACTCAATATTTTTAAATTTTTAAATTTTAAAAATCTATCAAAATTTTTCTATTGATTCTATTTTTACGATATTTTCAGGGTCAATGTGAAATTTTATGTTCTTTCCAATAAACCGAATATAATATTTTAGACAAACGTTTTTTTTAAATTCACGCCCCCCCCCATTTTGAAATGTCTATTAAAAAGTAAATAATTAATTTATGTTTAATAGGTTTATATATCACAAATTGAAGAGAAAAGGTCAATAAATAATATATTCAAATTTAAAACAAAAAAAAAATCAGTTTTTTAGAAATTTACCTGTAAAGTCCGAAGTTTAAAACCTTATTTTATAAGAACACATTTTTTCTTTTTGTCTTTTTTTTTTTTTTTTTAATGAAACCTTGGTCCTTGCTCCTTTAATTGAAAAAAAAATTAGGGCTTGAATTGAATTTTTCGAGGAGTTATAAGCTTAGAAAGATAGGGGGTCGAATAATTTACGCCTCTCATTTTGAAATGTCTATTAAAAAGTAAATAATTAATTTATGTTTAATAGGTTTATATATCACAAATTGAAGAGAAAAGGTCAATAAATAATATATTCAAATTTAAAACAAAAAAAAAATCAGTTTTTTAGAAATTTACCTGTAAAGTCCGAAGTTTAAAACCTTTTTTAAAAAAAAAAAACACATTGTTTTGTTTTGTTTTTTTTTAAATAAAACCTTGGTCCTTACTCCTTTAATTGAAAAAAAAAATTAGGGCTTGAATTACATTTTTCGAGGAGTTATAAGCTTGGAAAGATGGGGTGGAATTATTCACTATTTTCACGAAATTTCTGACACTGCTATCGGCCCATTACATAACCGACGATCAGCCGACAAACACTGTAATGGGCCGATGATGGGCCGATCATTCAGGCTGGCTGGGGTGTTTTTTTGTTGTTTTGTTTTTTTATTAAGGTTTAAAACTTCGGATTTTACAGGTAAATTTCTAAAAATCACTACTTTTTTTGTTTTAAATGAGAATATATTATTCATTGATCTTTTATCTTCAATTTGTGATATATAAAACTTTGGTACATGAATCAATTATTTACTTTTTAATAGACATTTGAAAATTGGGGGGCGTGAATTAAAAAAAAAAAAACGTTTGTCTAAAATATTATATTCGGTTTATTGGAAAGAGCATAGAATTTCACATTGATCCTGAAAATATCGTAAAAATAGAATCAATAAAAACATTTTGATAGATTTTTAAAGTTTAAAAATTGAAAAATATTGAATTCGTAAAATTCATTACTGTTTTTTAAAAAATAAAAAAAAAATATTTCTATTACTTTTAAAACAACTTTAATAGTTTATTTTGGAAGTATAATCCATAAAGAAAATAAACAACCCATTTTTAAAAGAGAAATTACGATTTTTTTTTACATTTTATTTGCAGTTTCGTGTTAGAGGTGTCAAAAATTCCTACAAAAATTCTGATACACCTAGAAGGACATTCAACAACCGGCGTTTATGTTATCGCGCGCTCGCGCGTAGCATAAACGGAATCTGTAAAATGGCAGAAAGTAGTTTGTGGGTTATACGACGCAAACGGTAAATTTGCCCCGGGTTTGATTATCAGATTCGTTGTCAGCTACCTCGATTACCTTTAAAAAAATAAATTAGAGTGGTCGATGTTCTGTTGTAGCGGATCTGTATGTTTACCCTATCTTTTTAAATTAAAAAGTAAATGTTATGGTAAGGTTTTAAAATAATAGTCTTTCACTTTTAAAAAATACAAAGAATTAAATTTAAAAAAAAAAAAAAACAAGGATGAAACTTTTTTTAAAGTTGCAGCGACTTTTTTTTTTTTAATTAAAAATTTTTTTTTATTTTTTTGACTTTAACAAAGCTTATAATAAATATCAATAACACCAACATCGAGTTTTTAAAATTACCAAAAATGAAAATGCAACGATAGTTTTAGAGGAATTGTAATTCTTATAAAAAACAAACAACTGCGATTTATCATTCATGTGTAGAACTAGATGTTGGTGTTATTCATGTTATAAGCTTTGCTCAGTAAAAAAAGTCGCAGCATTTTTTATTACATCCTTGTTTTATTAAAAGGTTTGTTACTTGTACAGTTTAATCAAGACATTGAAAAATGAAAATATCGGAAAAAGGTCATATTGTACGTATCCGATTTGAACTAAAAAAAAAAATAACACTTAATTTGATCGAGTAGTTTTTTTTTTTTTTTTTTTTTTTTACAGCGGAAAACCGCGTTTTTATGACAGCACGCTGAAGGCAGCCATCTTGGATTTTTTTAAATTTTTGTTTGGATTTTACAAACACCACGGGGAGATAACTCATTTAAAAGCGACCACACTCCCTCCTCTTTAATACTAGCTTTTCTTCCTAAAAATCGAACCTTTTGTTTGATATCATAACAAATTGTTTTTTCGCTGTAGAACAAAAACTGCTTGATAAAATTAAGTGATTTTTCGGAGAACTTCATTCCATAATGGATTCGTACAATATAAACTTTTTTTTCGATATTTATTTGATTAAACTGTACAAGTACCAAAGGTTTTTTCTGTACAAAAATCCTTTCGTCTCATTTTTGCGAATGTAATAGAGTAATGTGTAAAAAAACATTACCATAGCGTTTACTTTGTAATTAAAAAAATGTAATCGTAAAAATGTAGAAAAAAGTTGCCGCGGTCTCATTTTTTCAAATGTTTTCATCTAATGAAAATATCGTTGGTTTTAGCGTCGTAAATTATGATATGAAAACAGAAACGATTCTCTTAATAGTCGCATAAAGACTACATTTTGCATTATTAGTGTTATCAACTTTGTTAGATTAAAAAAAATATCGTTGCAGCTTTTTTTTAATGCTTTGATTTAAAAAAAAAAAAACTATCGGCGGATCGAACGTCCAAAATTATGAGACAAAAAACAAAGAATCTCTTAGTAAACGAGCGTTGTCTCCCTCTGCACGCCGGATAATTTGGCAAATTTTTACTTGGTTTCCATCTGTACGAGCCTTTTTCAAGTCTCACCCAAAAACACACATTCATATTTCAAGCTATGTCATATACATACGCGCACACAAACATACGCGCCCACGTCCACACACACGTACATTTATTCACGTTCGCGTACACACACTCACATTCACGTGTTATACACACGCGTTAACGCACACATATGTACTCACACACGCGCACACGAGCGCACACATGGGCGACGTCACTTCCGCTTTCTAAGGAATTATACATATGCGCAAATGACCACCGGAAACGAGTATAAAACAAAGAGACAAGCTGTTTCTAGCCTCTTTAACACTAACTCTCGACCAGAGAGGTGAGACTAACCAGCCGCTTCCCGAAAGGGAGGCGCACGCTCGTTCGCGCGCGTCACGCCCACTTACTACTATGTATGGGGCAAGAGCAAACAGACCGTATGTACACATTCACACTCTTTCTCTCTCTATCTAATACTGGTCCCTGAGAACACCTTCGCGTAGCTGACTACTAACTGATGTCAACTCTCATATCCTCTTCTTTGTCTACACGCTGGACTATCATTCTCAATTTCTACTACAACACTCATTTCTCTTCCCACGCGCGAACAAACGATAGTGACCCGAACTTGAGATGAAAACACATTTCCTTTTCTTGCTACAACACCAGTCGTGATACGAACATTGGTTACATAAACGCGGACATGAACACATGTTATAACTAAAACGTTCATTCTTTCAACAGTAAATAAACGACATGTTTATCTTATCCATCAATTGAGTCTTTGTTTCCTTCAATTCCATTCGTTTCATTATTTTTTTGTAGCGGATTAGAGTATTATATCCTGGCCCGCAACACATCTTGACCTTTAGAATGGCGACTTTTATAGGTTTTCGGGTATTCTGAAATGAATATCATAATTATTGTGCAAACAAGTAGTTTTCAGGATATTAAGCAATTGAATTCCTTATATTATAAGTGGTTGCCATTGTTGTAAGCGCAAAGGTTCGGTACAGTCCAATGAAGGCCGATAATGGTCATGGTGGACCATGATCAGTATCGGCCTTCACTGGACTACACCGAAATGAGTTTGCTTTTAATGACGAGCACTAGTGGTCATTGACGTTTTTTGGCGGTTACTTGCGTTTGGTTATTAACCGTCATTATCGATAATTACGAGTGTCGAACCCTATTTGACCGTTTTGAAATTATATGACCTGCCATTACCATTCGTATACTGTATTCCATTGAATGGCACTATCTCTAGTGTCGGGCACTGTTGAACACTGGTGATGATTGACAATGGTTTTCGGGTGATTACTGTCACTATTGGAAAGTGGTGGACAGTGGCAGGCAGTGGCTGGTAGTGACAAACAATGACAGTCAGTAGCGAGCAGTGGTGTCCTCTGTTGTTTTGAGCCGACTACTGTTGTTTTCAGGCGGTATAACTGCTATTTTGATGAGAATAATAATCTATAATATAAGGAAAGATTAAAATAATGAAAAACGAAGGGCAGTTAATGTATTATGTAGGATACATTTTTTTCTTCGGTGTTTTTTTTTCTATTTTTTACGAAAACGTTTTACTAAAATAACGCTTTTTAAAAATGAGTTAATTTTCTACTATTATTCAATGTATTTTTTTTCTTTACGGCATTTAAAAGAAATAGCGGGGCCTGTGGAAATTACACAAGGGACTAATTCATAGGTCATATATTGATGTTGGCATTCTGTACATGTTAAGCTTAAATGGAGACGCTCTACTATTATTGTAGTTCTTTTGGTAAACAGCAAATATTATCTAAGCTATATATATATATGTACATATATGTATATATGTGTATATGTATATATGTATGTGTATATATGTGTGTATATGTGTGTATATAAATGTGTATATGTGTATATATATGTGTGTATATGTGTATATATGTGTATATGTATATATATATGTATATGTGTGTATATATATGTGTATATATGTGTATATGTATGTATATGTATGTGTATATATATGTATATATATATGTGTATATATATATGTGTGTATACATATGTGTATATATATGTGTATATATATGTGTATATGTGTACTACCTGCCTCATGGTCGGGTCACAGGCGACTAAACTGGTTCCCCACCAGACCCAGTTAGGAGGGCGGTTAGTCTCCCTGAAGGATTAAAAACAAAACCTTCCAAAGGGCGAATGTACTCTTTTTCTGGGTCAAGGGCCAACTAGCACCGTGTATATTTTTGTGTGTGTATATGTGTATTGGGGTGGAGAGGGCTCCCATAAGCCGTGGTGAAGGCAACCTTTCTAGGAGAAGCAAATCTCTGATTTAAAAAACCATAAAGCGGACGACCATTACCCGCATTAAGCGGGTCTGCAGTTTAACTTGTTGCTGGCTATCTTGCTCTAGCTCGTTGCTGGATCTCAACATTTTGAACCGAGAGAGAGACTTAGCTGTCGTACAAAGCTAAGACTCTGTAACATCATATTTGTATAGATACTCCCTCAGGCATTTGGGCTCATGGATTTTAAATGTCTGAGGGAGTGGCACTCGTCTGACAAGAGGTTGCAACCATCATATATGTGTATATGTGTATATATTATAAAATCATTTCTTTCTGATAGGTTCATAAGAGTAGTAGTTGAGGGCTCACAGTATTAATGCCGGTGTCCCTCAGGGGTCCATCCTGGGCCTAAATCTTTTCCTGATCTACATTAATGATCTTCCAAATCACATCCTTACATCATTTGTAGACATTTATGCTGACGACACTACCATTTATGGTAGCACATCTAAGACAGTAAACGACCAAGTTATCTCCAATTCTCTCTCCTCTGATCTTGAGCACGTAGTACAATGGGGTAAGGAGTGGCTGGTTACTTTTAATGCATCTAAAACCAAGCTTCTCTCTTTACATCATCAACATTCTGATCCACATCTGGCATCAATTGAAATGAATGGCCCTCGTCTTCAGGAGGCCTCATGTTTTGACAAGCTTCTTGGCTTGACCATTACTCCTGATCTTAAATGGAACATGTACATCAAATCTGTTGCCAAGCCCGCTGGAAAAATGGTCGGATCTTTCTATCGATCCAGTAGATATCTCACTGCTGATGCTATTCTCTATCTATATAAGAGCCAGGTACGTCCAAGGATGGAATACTGTTGCCACATCTGGGCAGGAGCTGCTAGAAAGGACTTGGCCTGCCTTGATAGAGTTCAAAATAGACTTCGTAGCCTCGTAGGAGATGTCCTTTTCTCTTCCTTGCAACCTCTATCTCACAGAAGAGATGTTGCGAGTTTGTCTCTGATGTATCGTTATTTTCATGGAAAGTGTTCGACTGAGCTTCAATCTATGGTCCCCCCTCGCCAAACTTTCACAAGAAACACTCGTCTAGCTGTAAACACTATCGATATTTCCCCCCACTCTTCCATGAACAAAGTTTCTTTCTTAGAACTGCAAGCCTGTGGAATTGTCTTCCGTTTTCCTGCTTTCCGGCTGACTACAATATGGTTGTGTTCAAGTCTAACGTAAATAAGTTCTTGATGAGCCGTTCCATATAAGTTATCAAATTTAACAAATTTTCATTACTGATGATTACTATATTGTCCAATTTCTACTGTACACTCTTTAACCCTTATCCTTGAGTGGCCTCTTGACCTTGATAATGTGGTGATGTCTATGTAAAAAAAAAACAATTGCTACCTATTATTTCTTTACAAAAATGTGCTATATGTATTTATTTGGAAACAGAAAACAATTTCATACAATAATAATAATAATAATAATAATAATAATAATAATAATAATAATAACATAAATGAACGGTAGGTTTTATTCTTTTTATTTATTTTTTGATGTGTCTACGTTTATAATTTCATTTTACAGTTATTTTGTAGCGTTGTTTTTATTTTATCGGCAAGGTTCGGTTTGATCCGGCTGTTGACGTTATGCGCCGGACAATGATGAGTTACGCATGGTTCGTTAAATGCACAAGTAACATCATTTTTACAGACATTTTATGCACTTTATTTAAATATACTTTATTTAAATATACTTTATTTAAATATACTTTATTTAAATATACTTTATTTAAATATACTTCATTTAAATATACTTTATTTAAATATACTTTATTTAAATATACTTTATTTAAATATACTTTATTTAAACCCACGCAATCTATTACGATCGTCACCGAATTAAATATTTCGGCAATATCATCTTCTAGATTCTCAACATTGCGTACAGGTTAACTTTTTTTATGGATGGAGGTTGACAGGTTTGTATGCGCGGCGCGATAAACAAATCTACTTCTTTCCTAGCGACACTGCCACTCTAACTTTTTTTTTGCATCTGCGAGTTGGTATGCTGACAAAGCTTATCACAAATTTGGGCGTATTATCACCCCCCCTCAAAGGGGTTGTCTACTCCGAAAGCTGTTCTTTACATGGAGATGTTGGGTGTGTCTATTGCGAAAGCCATAATTTACATGGGAGTTTGGGATCTCTATTCCAAACGCTTTTAACATGACAATACTCACAGAAGTGAAGTGAAAAGGTCGTCATTGTTTTGTTTTACACGTTAAAAAAAAGACGACAAAAAACTGGAATTCAATTAAATAGTATTGGTGGAAGAGTTGAAAAAAAGAAGAAGACTTGGACAACAAACAGAAACAAGTAGGACGTCTTCCACTGAATTCGCTCCATATAAACAGTCCATATAAAGTGAGAATCCTTAACCTCTAAAACTTTTTTTTACTTTCCATGATTGATTTAATGGACCATTTTTCGTCATTTTTATAGTTCATACTGATTTACGCATTCCCTTAATTCTTTCTTTCTTTTTTTTTTTTTTAATTTAAACAGTACCTACACGTTTTCGCCCCAAACCAGCACTAATCGCCAGTGAACGTCAGATTATTTCATTTCGGCCAAATGATCGGTACCAAACTGAAATTGATAGAATATTTGTTCCTTATGCACTTTCGATGCCGCGTTATATTTAAATAGTTTTTTTTTCTCAAGTTAAATTCAAGTTTCACGATATAATTTTTTAGTATTATTAAATTGTTAGGTTGAAGCACAAAACAGTTACAAAACATCCTCTCCTCCCCATCCATGTTAACAATGGCTTTCAAAATAATACGTTATAATTTCAGCACGGTACCAAAAGTGCATAAGAACCAAATATTTATAAATCGCTGTCTAATGCACATTGTTAAAATTGTACAAAAAAAGAATTTTGACGAAGAGCCTCTTTGCCCATCTGCATGAAATATATCTAACATTACGCATCATTACGACTAGAAGCTGCTTCCAAATTCACAATGATCAGTTAATTAGTTTATGAGTGAATCCTATGCATAGGCATACACAAAAATATGCACGTACTTTAATATAAATTCGGGCACCTTGGTCCTGGATATGCCTTAAACTATATTCGATGGTGAGGCCCCAGCTTGCGGGCTTTGAGGAGTGTGGAGCCACCCTTTACTTGCCATTGCTCCCAGATCAACTCTGACCCGGTGTGGTAGTACCTGTTAGGGTCACAACTATGGGTTAAATAGAAACCGACTTGAAAACAACAAATATATTCTATTAAAAAAATTTTCTTCAAAATCTTTGGAGTCGGCATTAAATAACCTGAAAAGGGTTGGTATGCCGTAAAACAAAAACAACCAACCAACCAAATTCGGGCACCTATTAGATGTTGATAATAATGTGGTCATCTTACTCACCGTTTTGCCGAAAATATATATTCGGTAATTCCTAATTTTCTCATTAATTTAGGAGTTTATGGTGTGTATGTAAACACTTCTACTAGTTACATGAATTTCGATGCTGTTACGTCATAATTGCATGAATTGTAACGTATGTTATGGTAGCGGCTTAGCAGATATAAATAGCTAAATGACAAAATATGCCTCATTTCAGGATAACTCGTTTATTCTCGGATAACTTGATAAAAGGTTAAGGTTTTTAGTGGCGTCAACATGAAAGTCCGCACTTGTCAATTTTTCTAAAAGCGCAAATTTAAACTAAATTGAATGTAACTGTTTAAACTACTTATACCTCATTTGATTTGACTTGTATTCAACTATAATTTTACCTGTTCATATTTGAGTTTTAATTGAAGTATCCTAGTGTTCACATCAATTGGAAAAATAACTTCAACTCGAGAAGGCAAAAAGAAACTCCACACCGGAAATAAGCTTAAAACCAATTTAAAATATTCACCAACAGACAACAAAGCATCTCTGATCGTAATTGTTGTTCCAGCTTATAAAACGTAAACTTTGGTCCATATGCTTCAACTTTCTCTTGGTGATCGTCAGGAACTCATTAATCTCCACCGGTTTATCCATCAAGAAATCGGCTGCAGATTGAAATATGATGAGAAAACGGCAGGAATGACTGTGTTATCATATAAGACATCTTTCTCGCCGTTTTTTTTTTTTTTGCTTCTTGAACAGTAGCAAAACAAGACAATCATAACAAAGGCCTATCTTTAAAATTCAATACAAATTTTATTGATACTCGGTTGCAAAAAGAATGCCTATCGTTGCCTCTGTAAACAGAACTGTTGACAACCTGGTAAGTCTTTGATGTTTCAACAGGAACTGGAAGCAGATTCATTCTGTCCTCGAAGAAAATAGTTTGCAACCGTAGAAGGGGTAAATAAGATGCCTTCTGTAAAGGATCCAATATTCGCACTGGCAGCCTAGTGAAGAAGTTGATGAAAATGTTAGTGCGATAATTATACCAATGAAAGTCTCTTAACGGACTTAATGAATTTATTCCGTGTAGCTTAGTGAAAAGTTATTCAGGGCTAGGAAGTGGGTAAATTGTAGTCTTTTAGTACGTAGTTCACACCCGTCCTGAAGTCAGCGCAAACGGGGGTTTATTTTTAGTTTTATTTTATTTGTTTTAAACATTGACTGTTGAGGCTGCCCATTGACTGAATTAAACTTTTGATAGGATACCGGATTTCTCAAGCTCCGCGTAAATTTTCTAAACGGTTCATTTCATTTCCTTTTTTATTTTTTTTAGTACTGGTTGGTATTATTTTGGAGTTTGAATCTAACTCATATTTTTGTGCATTTTCCAGACAGGTTAAAAATAAAATCTGTAAAATTTACTAAATTAAAAAAATGTATATCAAAGAAAAACAGTTTGGATGCGAACATTGTAACACTGAAAATTAAATCGTTATTTTCTATTTTATTTTAAACTGCTTTACAACCGAAGTCAAATGAAAACACTTATGAAAACGAAAACATTACGAATATTTATTAATTACATAACATTAACATTTTTATGTTCTAGTAGGAAAAAAGAATATAGACATTTGTTATTACTGGGAAAAGGGATATCAGATATTTCTTCGTTTTATTCTGGTGTCCATTTTCGTATTCTATCGTTGTTTTTTGGGGCAGCTCTGTTATTGGTGTTGTTGATTCTTTATGATTCTCGGGTTACTCACCAAGACCATAATAATCCAAGGGTGCACTGAGAAAATAAAACAGATATTTAAACAACTTTTTAAATATTGAAAACGAGTGTATTCCTTGCATTATTCGAACTGCCGTTTTATCTAGGATATTATTCGCGGAACCCTTCAGCTGCGTCTTGTCGAACTCGTGAATGTTTACGTTGAACTCGGGAATGTATGCAAAATTTCGAACTGAATTCTTTATGAACAAGACATAGCGCAACAAATACAGTTGTTGAATGCAATCAGTTCTAAGCAACAGTTTTCTGAAGGTCAAATGTTCAATCCTAGCTACATGCGGTAGTAAGAATGTGTTTAAAAATTACTTAAGACTTCTCCTCGATCATGGTTGATGAAACCAGAACAATCTACCTCCGTAGTTTAAATAAATGTGTTTAGTTCGTAATTCTGTATAGATCTCCAAGTTCGGCAAAACACACTCGAAGAAACTGGGATGCTACAGCCGAAACGTTGTGAGAATTGAACCAAAGATCAGAACAATAATTCGAATAATCCAAATAACACGAAGAATCGATCCTCATCTACAATGTTCCGAGATATAAACATAGCCTCCCCAAAAGCTTAGACTGCGCTTCGTGTAGATTAATTAGAAACATATAAGATTTCTAAACGGTACCAATAATGAAACAGACGAACACTGACACAGAAATGGACAAAAAAAAAAACTCGTTGTAAACTTGTCCGCAGACCAACTCACGTTGTGTGCAGTTTCAATTCCAAGGGATACCAAGACAAAGAATAGGAAATAACTCTAACACGCTTGTTTTCTGTAACACCAATATTTATGCCCTCATTAGTACAGCCATGACGTCACCCACGTGATCTAGAACGTTATCCACTACCCTCACAAAATCGGGAACGATATCTCATCTCCCATGAGATCTTTGTCTTTCTAGTTTTTTTTTTAATTCTCTTCCCCCCCCCTCGGTGAAGTCACTTCTCATGTATTTGTTGCAAGAAAAGGTCCCCCTTTCTTGTAAGAAAGAAAAGCATTAGATGAGTAAAAATGCGATTGGATATACCGAGATTCGAACCTTATAAGCAAGGTTCAGAAATAGGGTCAGAAATGGGATGTAGAATTTCGATTGTTCAGTTTTCATATAAAATAGTTTAGATATATTGATTGTCCAATTATTTTATGAAAACGGAATTAAAATAAGGTCAGTTAGAAGAACAAACAATAGAAAATTGAAAAAATGTTAGGTGGAAAAATAGGTTAGTAAGAATTTTTGTCTGCAGACATGTGCGAAGCACGCATGTTCAGGCTACGTGGGTCATGCACGTTTTTGGACATGCGTATGACGTCATGGCTGAAATGGGTTCTCAATATAGGAGCTAGAGTCGAAGATCAGTTTGGCAGACGGGAGACAGAGTTTGAGGCGAAGATAGGAGACAGAGCTGACATTGGTCAGAAGAGGGTCCCTTTGGAGCGAGGGAGGAAGTTTTAATCATGTAGTCGACTTTGAATTCCTGGATGTCAACATCATTGCGACCGGTCGAATCTAATAAAAGAACACATCATATTTTGTAACTGCGTCTTGTGTCATCTTTCTACCAAATTGAATATAATGTGTAATAATCTTTATATGAACGTTGTCTCCCTCATCGTTATAATGAACTTTGTGTATAACTCATCTAAGAAATGTGCCCCTTCTTAATCTAAGTAATGACTGTCCCCTCCTGTGTCATGAGAACTAATAACGCCTCTCTCTAAATATATGTTATAAGAACCACAGACTGTAAATGTATAAATGTCTTTCTCCTCTCTCTTCTCCCCTCATCAATATACATGTCCGCCGTCTCTAGTAAATATGAATGTCCCCATTCTATCTCTTAAAAAGACCCCACCTACACAACATATTTACAAGCGAGCATTCACATTATGTTAAAAGATCTCATACTCCTATATATTTGACATGTGTCGGATCATAAACTTTATTATCATATGCAACATTGTTTCACAAATTTCGGTTGCTTTAGGTAATCAACCATTTATTTAATTGTATTATCTATGCAAACGTTCGACCATTGATGCTGATAATTAAAGTTAGAATCATATTAAGAATACTAAATTTTACACTTGATAAATATGGAGTGTGATTTACTAGTTAACTGAACATACGCTTAAAGAGTTTTCACATAACACACCAGAGAACCATGTGATCACGTATATATATAATTATATAAATATATATATATATATATATATATATATATATAAGTGTGTGTGTGTATGTTGAATAAAATAAAGCAAGATATAAACGATGCTTCAGACTTGTGAATTAAAAGGAAAAACCTAAAAGAGTAAAAACAAAAATAAAATCAACGTTTCGTCCCTATTTCAGGGGACATCATCAGGATTTCTAGGCGAGGATGTACAGGAAAACGGTCATATATCATATGCGGAAGAGGAGAAGTTCAGTTCTCTTTCTGTTCTCCAGAACAGAACGAAAACTGAGTTACGATCTCAATAATCAGTCAGGAGAAATAGGGTGATTTCACTGGTATTTTATCTGGCGAGCTGAGGCATTCGTTCTAAATAATCCTATGATTGCTTACTACTTGATGTGCCCAACTGGAGAATGCCGACAGGATTGCTTAGGCCATTTTTTAAAGCCAGAGTGCTCCTCGTTTAAAGGTACTGGATTCACTCCCACACCTTCCCTCACTGTGGCAGATTGGAAAGACGTAAATAACAACAATTCGTGGCAGTTATGACATGTACCTCTGTAACTTACATTAATACACTTTTGCTAATTATCATATTGTGATTTTCTTGATTATTACCGACCCGAAAGATGACAACACTGGCGACAAGAAATTTGAAACTTATATAGTCAACAACACTGGTGACGAACGTTCCAAAACTTACATCGCCCATTAAACTGGCAACGAGGTATTTTAAACTTACCCCGCTACAGACAATTCGAGACTTAAATTGTTATGATATTGACGACAAGGATTTGCCAGCTACACATTACATTTACGTTGAAAATTTATTCGACTATTAATTAAAACTGCATCACACATACTGGAAGCAAGGATTCGAAATCTACACTTTATGATTCAGGAGACAAAGTACGCGAATTTATTTCGTCCAATCTTTTTTTTTTTCTTTTTTTTACTTTAACGGTATGTCGCATGATTTTTTAAAGACAATAAATTTTAAAAACTGCAAGTGCTCGTGATAGACTAAAATCTAAATTTTGGATTTATATTCATTAACTAATTACCAAATACCTGGAGCTAACTCTATAACTATAAAACAACACGTGGTAAAGAGAAGATCCTGTAATTTTCTTACTTGCAAGCAATATACTGGCAATTTTCACAGTACACTCGTTTTTTGTAGCATCATCAGAATCCATAAAGCTGTATAAAAAGGAGATGAAGAAAGAAATGTTACGATCTTTGAATACAGAGAATCAGGTGTGCCAATACCATCATTAAATGAATAGTTACTTGACAACTGATAATAAAACTATGAATGACATGGAATTTTAAGAAAAAAATTATATGTGTTTAATAAATGAATCAAAGAATGAATAAAATAACATTTAAAAAATATTAATATATATTTCATAATTAAATATTGGATGGAATAAACTGAATAAAAAATATTAACATATATTTAATAATTAAATATTTGATGAAATAAATTTATTGAAACATTTACATATCTTTAATAATCGAACACCGAATAAAATCAATTAGATAATAAGATTTATATACGTTTTATAATTAAATATTGGATGAAATAAATTGAATAAAAAATATTAACATGCGTTTAATAATTAAATATTTGATGAAAAAAATTTATTGAAATATTTACATATCTTTAATAATCAAACACCGAATAAAATCAATTAGATAAATATATATATATATATATATATATATATATATATATATATATATATATGTTTAATAACACAATACTGCATGAAATAAATTGAATTAAATATTAAATGTGTGTTTAATAAAAAATGTTGAATGAAATAAATTGAAAAAAAAGAATATATGTTGAATTAAATATTGGATGAAATAAATTGAATGAAAAACAAAGATATGTTTAATAAATAATTATTAGACACAACAAATTAAATCAAAAATATGTTAAACAATTAAATATTGGATAAAATAAATTGAATGAAGAATGAATATATGTTGAATTAAATACTGGATGAAATCAATTGAGTGAAAAATATTGCTGATCAAAAATTTAAGACCACTTAAAATTAAAAAAAAAACATTTTTAAGGGTAGATTTTAAACCCTTCCGAATTTAAGTTACCAATACTACAATCTAAAAGGTTATGAAGACAAAAAGGTACAGACCAGATACAAACATTCTATTAAATTATACAAAAAGTGTATGAAAAGTGTATGAAAACATTCAACAATCAAACTTAATAATGAGTTGTACCTCCACTAATTTTGATGACTTCAAAAATTCTTACGGGAATGCTAGAAATAAGGGTTTCCATTAAGATACGGGATATCCTTTTTTTTCTTCTTTTTTTTTACACAGTGATCACCACTTATCAAGGCCCGGAAGCCACTCAGGAATAAGGGTAATTGCAGTACATTACGTTAGTTTGGAGATTTGATGAAGTGTTTACTTAAGGGGGCGGTTCATTAGGAATTTGTTAACGTTGGACTTGAAAACATCCAAGTTGTAGTCCGGTGGGAAGCAGGCAGACGGAACAGAGTTCCACAGGCGTGCCGTTCTAAGAAAAAAGCTTTGTTCATGGAATCCGCGTTTTGATTTAGACACAGATATAGAGTGGGGGAAATTTTTCACAGTGGATTCAGCTAGACGGGTGTTTTTCGTGAAAGATTGGCGAGGGGGGGACCAGAGATTGGAGTTCAGACGAGCACCTGCCATGGAAATAACGATAAAATAAGGATAGGCTCGCAACGTCTCTTCTGTGGGAGAGAGGTTGCAAGGTTGAAAAAAAGGGCATCTCCCACTAAGCCACGAAGTCTGTTTTGTACTCTGTCAAGACAGGATAGGCTGTTTTTAGCAGCTCCTGCCCAGATATGGCAACAGTATTCCATCCTTGGACGTACCTGGCTTTTATATCGATAGAGAATTGCATCAGTAGTGAGTGAGATATCTTCTGGAGCGGTAGAAGGATCCCACCATCTTTCCAGCGACCTTGGCAACAGACTTGATGTACGTGTTCCATTTCAGATCAGGGGTAAAGGTCAAACCCAGAAGCTTGTCAAAACACGGGGCCTCACCCAGACGAGAGCCATCCATCAAAATTGATGCCAGACGGGGATCAGAGCGTGTATCTGAAGATAACTTCACGAAGTTCCTTTTTTTGTTGAATATTGTTAGCCATTTCGATAAACCTCTCTTGTCATCCATCCCCAAACATTTTCAATTGAATTTAAGTCCAGTGAGCATGCAGGATGTTCCAAAAGATGGACTTCATTTGTTTTAGAAAGCTCAAGGTACGTGTTGCAATGTGGATTGCAGCATTATCTTGTTGGAATAACCATTCATCCCCACACAAACGATGACCATCCATCATCAAATATGCTTTTTGTAGCATGCTAACATAATCAGCTACTGTCTGACGACCCTGCACCACCTGGAGCTCCATCGGCTCTCTGTAAAGAAAAGGCACCCCAAACCATTACGGACCCTCCACCACTATGACGTTTGAAAAAAATTTCATATTTTTGTCATGCCAATATTGCTGGAAGTCATCAGGACGATCTAAATTTATTTTTCCTCATTGGAAAACAGCATCTTCTTCCACTTTCCAACGTCGCAGATTAGGTATTCACGACCAAATCTTAATCGGTCTACTTTGTAGTGTGGTAGCAATCGAGGAATTTGTTTACGCTTTTAATTTATAATGCCTTTTCCTTGTAACTGTCGTCTGATGATTATTGGATTGCAATCAGCATATTTAACCGCCTTAATTTTACTAGAAGAAAACCCTCTGTAGTTCATAACAACTCGTCTGATTCTCGTACTCAATGCAAGAGATTTTTTTTTATTTTTTTTTTTGGGGGGGGGGGATCTTACCAAAGGATTTTGCTTTTCCATAATTCTTAGTGTTCTTTAAAAAGTTGCAAATAACAGTTTTACTGCGATTTACCATAGCTTCTATCGCTTGCTGTGACAAACCTTGCTTATGGAATCCTAGAATTCGAGAGCACTCAACTCCAGTTATTTATTTGCTTTAAGCATGGTAACACCTTTACACAGTGATTGCTCATCTTTAACTGATCGAAATAATTAGAATTAGCATAAATCTAACAATTTATACCCTTAGTCTTATAATTTGATCATGTGTAAAAAGCCCAATTTAATGAAAATGCAAATTTTTAAATAAAATTTTGGGAATGCACCTTTTTGTTCCCATAAACTTTTAGACTGTAGTATTAGTTACCTTAAGTCGGAAGAGTTTAAAATATATCGTTAAAAAAGGTTTCTTTTTAAAAATTTTGAACTGAGCTTAAATTTTTGATCAGCAGTGCATGCTTAATTAAATATTGGATGAAACAAATTGAATGAAAAATATTAATATATGCTTAATAATTACATATTAGATGAAATTGAGTGAAGGAAAATAAATAAGTGTTTAATAAATATTGGGAGAAATGAATTGAATTAAACAAATATATGTTTAATAATTAAGCACAATTAAAAGAAATCGAATAAAAGATATATATCTTTAATAATTGAACACCGAATAAAATAAAGCTGATAAAAATATTATTGATGTTAAATAAATTCATATTGGATAAAAAAAATTGAATGAAAAATTAATATATGTTTAATAATTAAACACCAAATAAAATAAATCAAATAAAAATGTATACATCTTTAATAAATTAACGCCGAATAAAATAAATTAAATGACAGCTTAACATATGTGTAATAATTAAATATTGGTTAAGATAAATTCAATGAAAAATAAATATATATTTAATGATTAAACACCGAATGAAACAAATAAGATGAAAATATTATACATGTTTAATAAATTATGTTACGACTCGGGGAACTGTAGAGATATGATCGCAACGATAATAATATTTTTTTCTTCCAGGATTAAAACGTAAATAAATAATTACGGAAAGGGATTATCCAAATTCTCTAGAGACAACGGTAAAACATAAGACAGAAAAACACAACTAAAACAACAACAAAAGGCCGATGGGAATTATGAATGTAAATTTATTTATAACAGCACAAAAATAAATAAATAAAAATGCAATTATTTTGATAATTTAAAGAAGTAATGCATGAAAGAAAATAAATTGTCTTGATCGAGAGGGAATGTTCAAGAAAAATGTCAGATCTCAATACGACATTTTCATACTGGTTATTGCCCTCTGCTCAGTTCAAGCAAAGAGAGGGTAAGGGAGAGACAGGGAGCGATTTTGCTTCACTCACTGTCTTAGCGAAATTGCTTCGTTCTTCTTCTTATCCGATTTCCTTAAAAAAAAACTGGCTCCAAATATATCAAATAGACTCCTTTTCCAACGTTTATTAAGCACACCTCCTCGACTTTTATCCACCGCAGTAAGATTGCCAATCATAGATCTGTTCCCAGTGTCGCCGTTGTCGGCTGCTTCCCTCAGTAGCGAGGAGCAGACTGTCCCCTGTGTCCTTCGTAAGCGCGCAGGTTAAAACGCCCCCCTCTCTCTCTAAATATATTTTCACCTCCACCTCTCTATACAGCCTGCCAACGTTCCCTAGCTGATTTCTTTCCTTTTTTTTCTTTCTTTCTCCTCTACTGTCAGCGCTCGTTAGTTATTCTTTCTTTTCTTTTTTTACCACTCTTCATATCCTCTCTCGTTGTGATTGTTTTCTTGTTCTGGTTTTGTTTTGTTATTTTGACTGAGCGCAGACGGCAATACAATTGATGAAAATGAAACAAAAACAAATAAACTCCTATTCTCTCTCGATGTCGAACAACATATAAAAGAATAATTAATTATTACTATTTTTTTTTACAAAAAATGTAACAATTTCTTTTTGGGTGAAATAAAATGAATGAAAAATGAATATTTAATAATTAGCCACTGAATAAAAAATCAAATAAAAGGTGCATATATCTTTTAAAATTGCACATTGAATAAAATGAATTAAATGAAAATTAATATGTGTTTAGTAATTAAATATTAAATAAAATAAATTAATTAAAAAGTAAATATATCTTTACTAATTGAATACCAAATAAATAAATTTGATGAAAAATTAACATATGGTAAATAATTTAATATTCGATGAAAAAAAACGAAAAAAATTAATTCATCTTTAATAATTAAACACCTAATAAAATCATTTAGATGGAAATTAAATATATATTTGAAAACTCAACACCGAATAAAATAAATCGAATAAACATTTATTTATCTTAAATAATTGAACACCAAATAAAAGAAACTTGATAAAAAACTAAATAATAATTAAATATTGGGTGAAATAAATTAAATGATGAATAAATATATGCTTAATAAGTAAAAACCGATTAAAAAAACCGAATGAATTTTTTTAAATATATTTAACAATTGAACACCGAATAAAATAAATTTGATGAAAAATTAATATATGTTTAAAAAGTAAATATTCGTGGAATAAATAAAATGAAAAATTAATATTTGTAATGAAAATTTAATATATGTTTAATAATTACACACCGAATAAATATATTAAATAATAAATTATACATCTTTTATAATTGAACACTAAATAAAATGAATAAATTAAAAATTATATTTTAATTTTCAAATATTGAATAAATAATTTACATGAAAAAATTATCTTTAATAATGGAATACCGAATAAAATCATTTAGATGAAAAATTAATATATGTTTAATCATTAAATATTGGATGAAATAAATTGAATCAAAAACTAATATATGTTTAATAATGAAATATTTGCTGAAAGAAATTGAGTGAAACATTAATATATGTGTAATAATTAAATACTGGATGAAATAAAGTGAATCAAAAATTAATATATGTATAATAATTAAATGCAGAATGAAATATATTGAATGAAAAATTAATATAGGTTTCAAAATTTAGTATTGGATGAAATAAATTCGATTAAAAATTATTATAGTTATAATAATTATGTATTGTATGAAATAAAATGAATGTAAAATGAATATATGTTTAATAATTAAATACTGAATGAAATAAATTGAAAAAATATATATGTTTAATAATTAATTATTGGATGAAATAGTTTTAATCATGAATTAATATATGATTAATAATTAAGTATTGGGTAAATCAAATTGACCAAAAATTAATATAAGTGTAATAATTAAGAATTGGATGAAATAAATTGAATGAAAAATTAATATAGGTGTAATAATTTAGTACTGGATGAAATAAATTGAATAAAAAATTAATATATGTTTAATAATAACATATTTGATGAAATAAATTGGATGAAAAAATCACTGTATATTTAATAATTAAATATTAGATGAAATACATTGAATGAAAAATTAATACAGTTGTAATAATTATATACTAGATCAAATAAATTGAATAAAAAATGAATACATGTTTAATAATTAAATATAGTATGAAATATATTGAATGGAAAATTAATGTATGTTTAATTATTAAATATTGGATGAAATAAATTGTATGAAAAATTAATTTATATATATAATAATAACATAATGGATGAAATGAATTGAATTAAAAATTAATATAGGTGTAATAATGAAGTATTATGTGAAATCAATTGAATGAAAAATTAATATATGTTTAATAATTCAATAGTGGCTGAAATAAATTGAATGAAAAATGACTATAGGTTTAATAATTAAGTATTGGATGAAATAAATTGAATGATAAATTAATATAGGTGTAATAAATAAGTACTATATGAAATAAATTGAATGAATAATATATGTTTAATAATAAAATATGTGATGAATGAAATCCAATAGAAATTAATATAGGTGTAATAATTAAGTATTATATGAAATAAATTGAATGAAAAATAATATATGTTTAATAATTAAATATTGGATGAAATAAATTGAATCAATAATTATTATATATTTAATAATTAAATATTTGATCGAATAAATTGATTGAGTAAAAAATATGTGTAATAATAAAACACTGAATGAAATAAATTAAATCAAAATTTTATATATATTTAATAATAAGTATTTCATAAAGAAATTGAATTAAAAATTAATATAGGTTAAATAATTAAGTAGTATATGAAATAAATTGAATAAAAACTTAATATTTGTTTAATAATTTAATATTGGATGAATACATTGAATCAAAAATTTATATAGGTGTAATAATGAAGTTCTATATGAAAGAGATTGAATGTAAAATTAATATTTGTTCATTAATTTGTTTAAAAAGTGAATGAAAAATGAATATATGTTTTATAATTAAGAATTGGACGAAATAAATTGAATCAAAAATTGATATAGGTGTAATAATTAAGTATTATATGAAATAAAATGTAATGAAAAATGAATATATTTTTAATAATACAGTATTGGATGAAATAAATTGAATGAAAAATTTATATAGGTGTAATAATTAATTAGTATATAAAATAAATTGAATAAAAATGAATATGTGTTTAATAATTAAATATTGGATGAAATAGATTGACTGAAAAATGAATATATGTTTAATAATTAAATATTGGATGAAATAAATTGAATTAAATATTGATAATGGTGTAATAATTGAGTATTACATGATATAAATTGAATGAAAACTGAATATATGTTTAAAAATTAAACATTGGATGAAATAAATTGAATGACAAATTAATATAGGTGTAATAATTAAGTATTATATGAAATAAATTGAATCAAAAATTAATATATGTTTAAAAATTAAATATTGGATGATATAAATTGAATAAAAATTAATATAGGTGTAATAATTAAGTATTGAATGAAATAATTAAATCAAAAATCAATATAGGTGTAATAATTAAATATTGGATGAAATAAATTGCATGAATAATTATTATAGGTATAATGATAAAGTATTGGATGATTTAAATTGAATCAAACATTAATATAGGTGTAATAATTAAATATTGGATGAAATAAATTGAATGTAAATTAATATAGGTTTAATAATTAAGTACTATGTGAAATAAATTGAAAAAAAATATAGGTTTAATAATAAAATATTGGATGAAATAAATTATATGAAAAATTAATATATGTTTAATAATTAAGTGTTGGATTAAATAAATTGAATGAAAAATTAATAAAGGTGTAATAATTAAATATTGGATGGAAGACATTGAATGAAAAATAATATAGGTATAATAATTAAATATTGGATGAAATAAATAATTAAACACTGAATAAAATAAATCGAATGAAATTTTTTTATATATTTAATGATTAAACGACGAATAAAATAAATTTGATTAAAATTTATATATGTTTAATAAAACAATATTGGATGAGATGAATTGAATGAAAATTAAATATATGCACATAATCTTTATATATCCACATTAAAAATATCAATGAATGTTTCATAGTTATCACGGCCACTTTCGATTCAACTGCGAATCGGCTTTAGATGGAATTCGTAAGGTGAAATAAAAAGTAAAGTACACAAGTGAAAAGTAAAATACACAGTAAATTTTATCGAGTGGTGACATTAATTAAAAGTATATAAAAAGTCGATTAAGAATCGGTTAAAACTATTAAGATCATTGCCTTCACGAAGAGTCACCATGCATTAAAATGTGTGGCGTAGAGCGTAAACAATATTTGCTTAACTAATATTTGCTTATGGACTCTTTGATTTACAAACTCAGATTTTTAATCGACTAAGTTTTTAATCGACTCTTAATCTGCTTTTTATATACTTTTAACCTCCCATAACTCAAGACAATTTATTGTGTAGTTTACTTTGCACTTTTCTACTTCTTATTTTAACTCCAATTCAACTTCATCTTATCAACTCCATGAGTTAGACCTGAAGATGATTCACAGTCGAATCGGAAACATTAATTTATCAAAACCTGCTTACCCTATATTATTTAATTGGGATTCATTATTGAGATGAGTATTAATTTATTTATTAATTATTTATTGTGGACTATTATCCACATCTTTTTTAGTTGTTGCTTCACAATGTCTCGGCCAACAATTGCTCTAGCCAACGGGATAGGAACTCCGAATCTCCTAACTGCATTCTCAGCAATTGCTGCCATCCGTAGTTGTTGTCGTCTAACCACGTTTTGGTCAAGTAAGCCTCTGGTCGTCTTTGAAGATAGCGGTTTCAATTATACCCAAAGCCGGCCAGAGGCTTACTTGGCCAAAACGTGGTTCCCATCCTGTCGCGGTTACCAACTGACGACGGCCAGAGGAATAGTTGGCCGAAACGTCGTGAAACAACAACCAAAAAAGATGTGGATAATAGTCTGCAATAAACAAATTAACTGCTCAACTTAGTTTCGTAGTGATATTTTTTTTACAAAGTTTCAGCCTATATAACCTTCACTGTAATCTCCACTGCACCGCTGCTTCACATGATTCGTGACGCAATAGATAAAGTGATGGGTATTTAATTTTCTTGTTCATAAGGAGGTTAGGAACAAGGTCAAGTGTGGGTTTGACAAAAGCGATTCTGTGGATGCAACTGGATTCAAACCTAGCACACGTAAGTTTTCAATCTGTGCTGTTTTAACCATTTAGCCATCGTTATGCCCGATTATTGTTGGCGAGCAGTGGTATAAAGTTGTTTATTTATGAACTGATAATACCTGAAAAGACTCATATATAAGTCGAGGTACCGGGAAATATTATGAGAAACGATTATGATTAGGATATAATTGGATGACATCCGTAATTTAGATTCCTGGGGTCTCTATCCCTCAGCTCCGCATCTTTACACGCCACTTCTAACGGGACTAGCACGAACTAAACACCCTCGATCTAAAACAGAACACAAACAAACAATGAGAGGAGAATTAATCAATGCTTGAAAGCTACCTGAAGATAAGTGTTAATATGTGTCAGGTGGTCGATGATAGATACTGGTGGAACTTTGGGAGAATTCAATTTTGTAAGAGGACAGCTTAATATGAGCTTGTTTACATTGGATTTAAAAGCGACCATATTATTGTAATTAGTTGAAAAGCAGCCCCGCGGTATTTTGTTCCATGGGTGGATAGTTTTAGGAAAGAACGTTATCTCCTGGAATTTTCGTTTAGTTTTAGGCATAGATAGAGAGTAAGGGAAATTGTTGGCAATGGTTGTAACTAGACAAGTGCCTGTTGTGAATGTTTTACAGGATGGGATTATAGATTGAAACTTCCATGATGATAACGATAGAGCAGAGTTATACTTGCAACGTGTTTCCTTTTTGCTTTTCTTTCAAAAAAAGTCAGCACTCAACAAGGCCTGAAATCCACTTGAGGATAAGGCTTAATGAATGTAAGGTGTAGTAATCGTTAATGGTGCAGATTGGGTAAAATATGATTATTTAAGACGACGGTTCAAATAGAACTTGTTTACATTAGACTTGAAGGCTACCATATTGCAGTTGGCTAGGAATCAGGTAAATGGAACAGTGCTCCTCAGGCGGTCAATTATCGGAAAGCAGCTGTGTTCATGGAATCTCCGTTTTGATTTCACCACATATAGAGAGTGGGCGAAATTGTTGATAGTAGGTGTAACTAGTCGAATGTTTTCTTTTACGCTTAACAAGAGCGGGCCATAGATTTGAGCTCAGACGAGCACTTTCCATGAAAATAACCATAGAGCAAAAACAGGCTCGCAACGTCTCTTCTGTGGGAAAAAGGCTGTAAATTTCGTATTGATTCTGGAAGTTCGACATAAAGATTCCCGAGTTCACGAAGAAGACCTCGAAAAAGCCCAGAAGTTTCAGTGGCCAAAACGTAATAAAAAAATATACAATGAGGATAAAAATAGAAGTCTGCATAATACAAACAATAAACATCATCAATAGCTTATCTAATAAAATTCCTAAACATTGTTTCCGTTGTATTGGCCTCATTTTTTATTGTTATTGTTTTATACAGACGCGCTATCATGATTTTAAATCGATTCACTTACTCGGGTTTCTCAGCAAAATAACATATAGCATGGCACAAATGATCTGAGTAGAGATCGCAATCATAGAGAGCTAGAAAGAAAAAAAGAACAAAATACTTCAATTATTTGAAATCAATAAGTGGAAGTAGATATAAATGCATATATAAATGAAAGGGATTGCTGCTTGGGCGAGATCACGTGCTACTCAGCTCTCCTTTTTCTTCTTCTTCTACTTCTTCTTTTGGTCATGTCATCGTCTTTTACATTGGCGGCTGGCGGAGAGGCGAGGCGCACGATCTCACAAGTATAAAAATTATATATTGATCCGATGCCTCCGTTCAGTCTCGAAAGACAAAGGATACCCCCTTAGGGTCAGCTGCGCATGTAATTGTGAAACAAGGGTTGCGCAATCCCTCAATCTCCTGAATCGGCACTGTTTGAGTCCAGTGGCATGGAGAAGTCCAGGGTGACTGAAAACAATAGCGAGACAAGCGGAGAGCACATACAACACCCGGAAGTCTCAAATCGTCACTCATTTAGTACTAGACCAGGTTCAACGTTGCTTAACTTCGGTGATCCAGCGGGAGCCGGTGTGTTAACGTGATTATGCCGTATATTATATATTGATAGTGGCTAATTAAAAAAGCAAGATGATATTCAATTCAATTTTCATTCAATTCAATTTTCAAAATTACCATAGTCGCTGAGAAAGTGCTTTTTATAATGCCTAGGCGTCATAAAAACACCTTCACAGCAATCTAAACATCAAAAACACAAATTACGGAAAGTGAATATTTACAAGTTTTTATGGGGAGAAATATTTATATAGAATCTCATCTCAATTTCCTACAAATACTTTCCCTTCACTAGCATATTAAAGTCTCTCTACAACACTTATTATCATTATTATTATTATTATTATAATTATTATTATTATTATTATTATTATTATTGCTGCTGCTGTTGTTTTTGTTGTTGTTATTATTACTATTAGAACTTACCAAAGATTTTTAAAAAGTGAAAATTAACCCAAACATTTTGCAAGAATATATACCCCTAGCCAGGGTCATTATAATCAATTTTACGATTAAATAAATCAACCCGTCATGCTTAAAGTTAACATTTTTCTTTATATTACCACTAATTGTACCCGTCCGACCACACATTGCCGTGGCTGAGTTTGGTGTGGGCAAGTATTAGATTGATTTGTATCGCACAGACAAACGCACATACATGCACGCACACACACGCACACACACGCACACACACGCACACGAACGCGCACATACGCACACAAGCACACACAATCGCGCATACACGCACACACCCGCACGCACACAAACGCACACATACGCACACACACGCACACACACGCATGCATACACACGCAAAAACACACACACACGTACACAAAACACACACACGCACACAAAAAACACAGAGACGCGCACACACACAAACAGGCAAATACACATATACACACACGCACACACACGCATACACAAAAAGACATACACGCACATACAACAAATACATACACTCAATGCACCCACACATATACTAACGCAAAAACCCACGCAAACACACACGGACGCAAACACGCACACACACAAAAACAAACACACGCATAACACGCATATGGACACACACACGCAAGCAGATAGACGTACACACACGCACACACTATGCAAATAGTCAGGAGTAGACAATTTAAAGGCTTAAAATCGCACATAAGGAGAGTTTGAAGTATATAAACTGTTAACTTTTGATTATGTTAGTGTTAAGCTGTATAGTTCACCGTCAATTTTCGGCAAAATCCGGGTCTCGGCTATATTTTTTACTTAATCACTTTTATTTTTTTTTAGCGTATAAAGAAAGAATTTTAGTTAGTCATACTTAAAAAAAAGATTTATCTAGCTTAAAAAGATAAAATAATGCCTTATCAGCATGCGCGATGTGTTGAAAGACAGTATTTAATAACAACATGTAAGATCTTTGTAAACAAAACAGATTTAGCATGGTCGCATAACTATATACAATCAATTAACGTCTACGGTATATTTAATGTAAAAAATAAAATAATTCTTGACTTATGAATATGTCTCGATGTCTCGCAGTCGATTATTATGTTTGTACTAGGGTTATTTTTTTAAAATGATTACTACTTGTAGAGTGACGCCATATTCGAAAATTTCTGGAGCGTTCGTTTTTGTAATTTTAGAGTTGCTAGCCTTCAGGCAATTAGAGTTGGCGGAATGTGAGAAGGGAAAATTTGATTACATTTGAATTTGAAAATGGAAGGATTATTTATGATCGAGTTTATAAGGGTAAATCCCATATCTGTCAAAAGTTCAAAAATCCGCCCGATAATGAGTTGGGGTTGTAGGAGGACTTGATATTTTGAGGGGAAAATAGGAAGTACTTGTAATGATGTTGTTCTTAGGATGAAATGCAGGATTTTATTATAACGACTAAATGTGTCTAAAAAGGTGTTTTAAGGTTACATAAGATAGAGACTCATAGTCTAGACATAATAGATTTGTATGTCGCATCTGCCATTGAAAACCTTCTGTACTTTTGTGAAAAGGGGGATTTTTGCAATCATAATATTATATAGGAAATAAGATAAACTCCTCTCTATAATTATTATAATTACATGCCTTAACCCTAATAGTTCTATTGTAATCCTGCTACTTCAATATGTAGGCTTTAAAACTTTAAGTAACGAAAGTCATCTTCAATAAAATTGAGTACACTCGTGTTCCTTTCCTTATAAAAATTATCCATGTTTAAACGATTTGTTCTCCTCTTTCTATTTTTCTATTATTTATAATTTCATTCTTAGTTTTCATTTTCATTAAACGAACTGGCTTCAAATAAGAACAGAGGCATATTGTCGTCTGACCATGTCTTTTAGGACTGAAACATTATATTTATTGTAGCGACCTATGGTAATTTTGTTTACCTAAATTGAATAAAACCCTATATGTATACATATTACACACACATTCACACACACACGCATATATATATATATATATATATTTATGTATATATATGTATTATATATACAAACGCAGACACACACGCACACATATATATATACATATATATATATATGCATATACTTACATATAAATGCATGCGTATCTCTCTTTCTCTCTCTCTCTCTCTCTCTCTCTCTCTATATATATATATATATATATATATATATATATATTCTACATACAACATGTGACCACATGTGCTTTTACTTTGCCCTCATTAGCCGCTAACCAGATGTGATGACACAGTTTCGGTGGCTAAAGCAGGACTGCCACCTCTGGCGCCACCAGCAGCTATTGCTGCTGAACAAAGCAATAAATAGGATTAAAAATAATTACCTGGCATATTCAAGTAGAGGAAAAACGTTGTTTGTAACTTTTTTCATTTTTAACTTTTTAATTTAAATTTAAATTTTATTTATTTATTTTCTCTTTAATTTTCCCTTTTTTTCGTTCCTTTTCTCCTTCCTCCCCCCTCCCTTCTTTTTCTTTCCTTCTTCTCCCCCTTTTTTCCTCCCTCTATCCTTTTCTTTTTCCCTTTTTTTCTTTTTTTCCCAGAGCAGCCCGAGAACGGAAGAAGTGGACAATATTATGCTCTCTTTGCAAATGTCTTCGAATTGCGCCAGATCCAGCATGACGCTTGTCTAACAATTGTTTGCAGGCGACATTTTTGTTTTTTTAAATCCCTTCCAGTGACGCCTATTTTCGAAAGAAGCGAAATGGAGGAGTGTCCTAAAAATCCTCGACATCCAACCTCGATAAGCATCACATTGCACATCCATCCCTTTTCTATACACTCGGCACGCACGCATTCGTACCGATCTTTCTTTCGTTCATGAGCCTCTGAGAAATTTTCTTCCCAAGGGGCAGTTAGCTCGATGTAAAATATACTCTTTTTAGAGTCAGATAAGAGCAAAATATCAGGCCGCTTTTCTGTTTGGAGGATGTGCACTGGAAATTTCAAAGATGTCTTCAGATCTGCTGAAACTTTCCAATCCTTTGCCCCATTCAATAACTTCATATTGGGATTCAATTTATTTTTCCTCTTTGATGGACATTTGCCTTCCTGGCCAAATTGAACCCTGGGTTCACTAGTTGTTACAGGCTGTTTGTTAGCTAATATACACTGGGATGATATTATCTCAACCAGCACTTCTAGAACCTGGTTGTGTCGCCATGTAAACATTGTGAGGGATTTTGAGCATGCAGACAAGACGTGACGCAAGGTACCGCGCTCTTTTTGACATATAGTACATAGATCAGAATCTATATATCCCCATTGTTTGAGATTCGATGCGCATGGCAGTAGGTCATATGTAGACCTCAAAAGGTATGATATCGCCAGTGGTTCCATTTCGATTAAGGTGTCCCATGATAATTTAACTGGCTCAATATCACTCCATGTTGTCCACGCACATTGCTTGGCTTGAGTAACAGCAGTAGCTTTTCTTTTTCCTCCTCAAACATTTTTATTTCCTCGGTCACCATTTTTCTCTTATCTTTAATGCACATTTTGGAAAATGGCTCATAATTTGTGGATCCTAAACCAGCCCTGTCAACCTGAACAAGACCCATTATTTCCTTAGTTCGAAGGCTGGATTCTGCTTCTTCGATTGTTTTTCTAACTGACCACTTGGTGCCAGCTTTTACAGTTGGATGTGTTTCCCGGACAAATTCATCATTTGAGTCATCCATCATCATTTGAAGACGCACCTTTCCAACTTTGAATTCTTCTATTAATGAGGACAAAGGAAGTTGCAGGCTGCCAGAATTCGTGTATAACCCTATTTTAGAAAAACAGGGCGGGACTCCAAGCCATTTACGTAGATATTTATTTGCGTGTTGTTCTATCCGTTCAATACGAGATAGTACTATTTCATAAATTTGCATGGGCCACGAAAGATGGGGTACTAATCCATATTGATAGCACCAAGCTTTCATCTTTCCCGGCAAAAAAGTTTTATTTATTGCCTCAAGTCCCTTCAGGGCCATGTTTTGCAATTCCATACCCCGATGTCTGTCTGTTAGTGGAATTTCGTAAAGGCGTCCTAGACTCTTCACAGGAATTTCTTTAACTGTCGGCATAATATCCTCCCCGACATTAAAGTGAATTTGCCTTACAGAACCTTTAATGATTGACAAACTTCGACTTTTCTTTGGTTTAATCCTCATTTTCACCATTGTAAGAAGATCAAAATACCGGTTAAGCAAACACTTAGCAGCTGTTTTGGAAGGGACAATGATGGTAATATCGTCCATGAACGCTCTTGATGGAGGAATAATTACTTGTTTATTAGTCGTAACCCCCGTTGTAGTGTTAGCGGCACTTCTTAATATAGGTTCCATTGCTAACACAAACAATAGTGGGGAGATGACGCACCCCATCATAATGCCGATTTCAAGTGACTGTCATCTTGTAGTGTATTTTTTCATTGTAAACCTCATGAAAGCCAAACGAAAATATTTCATTATAATGTCCCTAATCTTTTCCGGAAAGTGGAAATAGTTTAATGCCATATCAATTAATTCGTGGGGTACCGACCCATATGCGTTGGCTAGATCAAGCCAAATTACATGAAGGTCTGACTTTGTCTTTTTGGCCGACATAATTGATCCCCAAATCATTTCCGCATGCTCCAGACAACCAGGAAACCCGGGCACCCCAGCCTTTTGTACTGATGTATCTATATATTTATTACTCATTATAAATTATATATTTATTAATCATTATAAATTATATATTTATTACTCATTATATATATATATATATATATATATATATATATATATAGAATGTGACAGAATATATAAATATATAAATTTACTTTAATTGACTTGAAGGTTAAAAGTCTAATGTTTAATTTGTTCTAGGTTTTTAGGCTTTAGAGTTAATTATAAATGAATATTTAGTTTAATAGTCATACATATAACGTTATTTAATCATGATTTATCACTGAAATTTTTGGTATTTATGTATTTTGAGATCTATTAAACGTATTAAATACTTTTAAAGTTAGTGAAATAGATTGAAAAAGTCCACACTATTTTATCATACTCTCTACTTGAGTTTATTTTTACATTTTTACTAGAAGATCACTGCTTATCAAACCCTAAGTACCACGTGAAAATACGGATTAGTGACTGAAATAACACTATGATGATATATAAAGTTGCGAGATATACGAGTCGATTGCAAAAATTGGACTATCCTTATTGTTGAGAATAGGCGGGTTCCATGCCAGCTTAACACTCGACTTAAAGAAAATACTCCTTTTTCAAATTGAAATAAATATTTTAATAAAAGATATGTTGCTCTATTATTGCACACGATCGTTTAATTCTAGCAACTAAGATCACTGCCCAGATAATTAAATCTCAGGAAAGAATTAATGACGTCTAATGACGCCGGAAACTCGAAACTACATTCGTCAAGCAAGTGTAGCCGAAAACTTATCAACTCCTTGATCTAAAAGGGATGTACCTATCGTTTTATAGTGTTTAACACTCGGAGAGTTGGTTGCTCCGCCTAGTAAGTAACAACCATTCCGGCAACGCCCCCAAGACACGGACTCACCAGGTTTATCAGTCCCAAATTTCTGGCCTACAAATATTTAGGTTACGTGATATTTTGTAGACGGTATAATCTCAAAGAATAACTGCAGTTGAAATTACCAGGCGCTATTTCATTAAAAGATCAAAAGAAAAAATAAAACAGTATAAACGAAATTATATTTATTTCGTAGTATTAAATATGAGCATAGATTTATTTTAAGTAAATTCGTAGAAACCCTATTATTTTAATAAATCAAGTTAAGTTATATTCAATTATAGATAGCTGAGTTTGTTCGTTAAAAAAGATTATTATTTTTATGTTTTGTAATAAATTCCTTTATTTCTCAATTTAATCCCGGAAAACGTCACGTCTGCCTGCTAGGAATGCACTATTCCAATCATTTATTTTTCATCCTTGACTGTTTATAAACATATAGCGGGAATGAGAGTAGGAATTCCAACAACACGGAATGACAGAGGGTGAAGACGATAGTTCGAACGTTAGTAAGATATTTTTCACTTGGCGGGTTACTACTCGGCTAATCAGAACAATGGAGATAGAAGCATTTTAACACAAAACTCAATTCCACAACTGATAAATATTTTTGCACATATTTTCTGCAATTATTTATAGAAGTATATTTATATGTGTATAATGTAACTGTTCCTTACATGATACCACTTGAGCCATCAGCACAAACACAATGAACAGGAATGGCAACCTTTTCCTTAACATTTTTATCGATGATTTTGGTAAAACCTGCAATGAATGATGCATCAAAGAATGAGGTGATGAATAATAGATACATTATATAATAAATTAAATAATAATAACCCATTATAATACAAAAGGTTTGTATGTATACTGCAATGAAGCCAAATAAATTCTAACACACACATATATATATATGCGTGTGTGTGTGTATGTGTGTGTGTGTGTGTGTGCACTGTCACTACACTTTTGCTGTCATATACTAGCGCCTATTTTATGTTTTCTAATTAATGCAATATGTGGTTGTATGTTCTTGTTAACAGAGAGTTTCACAGATCCTAGCATAGAGGCTATCATCTCACGGCGGGACATCAAAAATTGCATTTACCCTAGGCGGGTTAAACCACGGCTACCAAGATATAGAAGGCCTGTAAACTGAAAAATGCCGAAGGCAATGTAGGTAAGATTTGTCGAACTGTTACTGTCGATACTATATGACGGCATTTTTAAAAGAGCATTAAAACATTTAAAAAAAAGAAAAGAAAGGGACCCAATTCGATTAACAATGAAACTGAACTTTATTCAATATAAAATGTAAATATTATCTATGTAAAATTACGCAATGAATGATGCATCAAAGAATGAGGTTAAAACAATATACAATCTAATACTGATAAAACTGAATTATGAATTTAGGGAACACACAATTAAAGAAACATAAAACAAAAACAATTCTTGGCCTTCGGGATAAGATCACAGCGTAGTAATATCTGTTCTGAAGCTATAATTCACCTTTTCCAGTGAAGAAGAAATCCGTTATGACTGAGACAATGTTTGTTTTTGTTTCTATCCAGGTGCCCCCTATTGGCGAGTTGGATTTTCCCCACAATATTATATGTTGTAATATTTAAAAAAACAAAACAAAAATATATTACATTTAATCCAGAAATTACATTTAAAGTGTTGGTTTTCTGTTTTTCTAATTCAGTTTTTCCCATGTTTTTCATCAAAATGTGTAGCGTATTTTCATCGGTTATGGTTAAGAATCCTATATTCCACTATAGTCTTCATTTATCAGAGCAGAATACATGAATAAGGGAATGAAGGTCACATAACTACTAATAGACAATCATATCATAATGTGAACATTGGCTAAAAACTAAGAAAATATAGTAAAATTTTACGATATTAAATCAGGGTAGTGGTGAATTTGGGAGGGGGGCATTAATATTATTATTATTATTATTATTATTATTATCATTATTATTATTATCATTATTATTTCACTCACTAAAAGTTGTCTCACAGGACATCATCAGTGATCGCTCACTGGCAGTAAGCAGTAACCTGTGGTATTCGCTGGAGCCCGTGTGACAAGTCTCCCTAGATTTCCAATGTTCTCGACCCCTTGGCCACACGTACAGATGATTGCACGTTATTGCAACAACCGTTTGGTATTGATTGATCGTTGACATCGGCCATTGGAGTTTCCAGCGGTCTGGGGTGACAAAATACCTCACCAAGGTACCAGATTTGAACTGCACACTCCCAGTGGATATCTGGTTAGTACTGTTACAGAGAGAGAGAGAGAGAGAGAGAGAGAGAGAGAGAGAGAGAGAGAGAGGTGAGTAAACGTGGAGGTAGACACGTTTACCAGAACCAAAGGTCAGCTGACCAAATTACGTATGTGTGACGAGGTTGGCTAGATCGGTGAGATTTGATTTGAGCTTTGAAGAAGACGGACGTTTTTCCGTGGTCTCCCCCTCTTAACTGGGGAGGGGGGAGACGAACGCTGACGTGTGTGAAGAAGAACCACACAAGCAGATTTCACTTCTACTTCTGCAGGACCTCTGGGGAAAGTGAAATAAAAACTATAAAACCCATTCATCGTCTTGGAGTGATAAATCTTCGTCAAACAGGTATCAAGTCTCCCTCCAGGATGAGAAATTTCCAGATGGTTCAACAGCGAGAAGAAGCAGAGGTAGGTTCAGAAATTACATGTCACACACACGATTCCCTTTTTGATAATCAAACACACAACCATTTATATTAGAGACACTCACACGGAATCTTTGATGTTATATAGTGTATACACCCAAACGTAAAAAGTGCCACTCAATAATTTAAATGGCGCCCCTAAATGAAGAACTCTATATAACATATTCGATGATAACAAATATATAACAGTACTCCTGAAGGTCGAATGGCGGCATTACGAATATACATGCGTTACGTAATAGCTATTGGTTCATGTTTTAATTTTTAGCGTTGCAGCAAGCATGTCTTTATAGGTCAGGCATTAACGTCAAAGCGAACGTTTGGTTTCGATTCTCGTTGGTAGTGTATGAGTCAATTTTTTTTTTTTAACTTTGTAAATTATTACTACATATTGGGTCCAATATAATATAATAATAAATACAAAAGCTGTATTAATGAATATATCATATTTAAGCGGACTTTACGAACGCGAAATGCCGGGCGGCCGGCTAGTACAAATTTATATAATAGCGACACTTGACATGTTAATGTTTTGAACAAATGGTCGGTTAAAACCAGAAGTATTCGTCTGGCGATTTGATATATATATATATATATATATATATATATATATATATATACAGAGAGAGAGAGACAGAGAGAGAGAGAGGGAGATAGATAGATAGATAGATAGATAGATACTTATTATAATATCGTATGAATCCAAAGTTTCTATTCTTCGTATTGACTTTTCCCTTATTTTTCTAGAAAGACTTTAACTTGGAAATAATGCACCAGAAACGTATAGAATACTTCACACTGCCTTTGGACTATCTTGCATGAATCGAGAATTAATGTTTGAGTAGTATAAGAAATTCAAGGAAGATAGGGAGTTTGCGAGGGATGATGAGAGGTATAGGGGGAGTAAGGAGGTCAGAACACCAGAGTTAATTGGCGAAATATATAATTTCATGAATAAGGACCGTCATGTGTTTATAGGGACTATACGTGCACAGTTTGATGTCAGTGTGAGCACTGTACAGACAATTATTCGTGAGGGACTGAAGATGCGGAAGATTTGTACGAAGTTTGACCCAACAATGCTCTATCCTTGTCACAGACTATTTGACCAAGATTGGCATCACCCTCCCCTATAATTCAGACATTGCTACTTGTGAATTTTGGTTAATAACTACGCTCATTAAAACCCTTAGAGGCTGTTGTTATGAGTCAATTAAGGAGACGAAAATGGCTGTGAGAAGGGTCACTAACACTCTCACATAGAACTTCCATGTAGACTGCCAGAAGTTGTCGAAACAGTAAAAGTGCACTGCAGCCGGAGGCGATTACTTCGAAGGGGACCAGAGTTTCATGTATCTACTATCAATAAAAGTAGTAACACGAGATGAAACACTTCCATCCATCCATCCATCCATCCATCCATCCATCCATCGCCTTGAACCCCTGGGGGGGGGCATAGGCCATCTACAATTTTGTAGATGCTTTTGTAGCAAGGAGTTCTTTTTACAGAGTGAGGGTGCTGTGCCCACGCCCAACCTTCCCAGAAGTTACATACAAAGCCTAGCCTTCCCAAATGGTCACTCATCTGGTACTGGCCAGGCTGAAGTTGCTTAACTACTATGATCTGGTGAGAACCGGTGTGTCGACATGATTGTGCCGTACAAATGAAACTCTTGATACCGGATATTTGTAAACAAAAAAAGCGAAGTCATATATGCAATCACATTTATAATCAAACTACGACGTATGTTACTTACTGGCTTATTGTACTTAAGATAAACCACCTAGTTAACATCGAAACATTCGTTAAATATGTTTTATTACTAGATAATCATAGGTTTTCTTGATCAACAATAATCAGTTAGGGCATTTAGAATTGATTACAAATGATTTTGGAGGATGTATCATGACCGCTATTGAAGTCATTTTTTTACAAGGAATTTACGACTTATCAAGGCCTGGCGGCCACTCGGGGGGACAGGTTATTCCGTGTACAGTAACCAATGGGATAATATCGTAGTACTCCCTAGTAATGGAGATCTGATAAAGTGCCTTACTTAAAAGGGCGGTTCAATAGGAACTTGCTTATGTTGGACTTGATGATATCCAAGTTGTAGTCAGGTAGGAAACAGGCAAACGGAAGAGAGTTCTACAGGCGTGCAAGAAAGAAGTTTTGTTCATGGAATCTACGTTTTGATTTAGGCACAGATAAAGTGGTTTGAGCTAGACGGGTGTTTTTCGTGATAGATTGGCGAGGGAGGACTAGAGATTAGAGCTCAGAGGAGCACTTCCGATGGAAATAACGATAATTTCTATTTTGTGTCTTTACATTTTGTGGTTAAATTAGTTACGTCTTAATTGTATGATTTGACACACTGCTGCCAAATCTCCTTAGCCCCAAAACTTAACTCTCTGCTATTATTCTCTTAACTTCGAAAACACTTCCGCTGATCGAACTTCTCTAACTTGATCAAACTCTGAAAAATCTGGCCTCTATCTCCCACCATAGGAATCTCATTTGCATGTCAGGTGATAACACTGCAGGCATATAAAGAGATCAGACGACCATTTTCATTTCTCTTTTCTTCGTTCATTTTTGGTCCACCTAGATTTGTACAAGTTGCAATTTTGTAACAAGTTTTTTATACATTTCACACCATGCATTTCACGTCTAACACCCAGTAAATTACACCAGATGATATCAGAGCCTGGTCATCTTTGTTTAATGACATTCGCCTGGAGAAAATGATGCTGCTTAAATGCTCGATTAAATGTTATACGATCAAATTTAAATTATTTCAGGAAGAACAACATGTTAAGAATTATATCTTATTTTCCTTCTTAATAATTGATAAGGTTGAACTGGGTAGAGAATAAAGTCAGTATTTGATAAACTGCTGCCCAAACATATAATACAATACAAAAATCTCTATAATGCCAACAAATCGTTTAACCGCGGAGATAAAGTATATTTTAAACATTAATAATAACGTTTCCTTTTGGGAAGAGGACACGATCTTACAAATAATCGGCTATGTTACATACATCATTCAGGACCAAATTTCGAACATAAGAGGCACCTGAACCAAATAAGGAAACCGTACCTCCGAAGATAAAGAAGAACCACCGCTGAAAGACAGAGAGGCAATTGATATAGTATACGACTGTTTTGGTGTGGAACCTCCAAAAGGCATGTCAGAACTAAGACGCTCCAGCAGGAAAAGGAAGCTGGTCTGCCCCCAAAAGAAAGGATGCTGATTTCACACCTGGAAAAATCAGCTTGGAAGGGGGATGTTGTGGGCGAACCGCCCTCCAAATGGACTAATCTATCGGCCATATAAACTATATCTCATGGCGATCCTGAGGGGGGGGTCTAATTCCAGAGTGACCCTCGCATGCTCGGTCAATTACCTACACTTTTCGTTTGTAACCTTTCCGGTGTTTTCATGTAATACGTTTTAAACTGTTATCCGTTGTTCTGTTCTTCTTTGTGGGTATTTGCGAGCCATAACAAGAACCTATATGAAAAAAAAATCCTACCTCCCGTGGATAATGTAAAACACATATTTAAAATAATTTACTTAATTTTCTGTAGTGCTAAATTGTCTGTATGTCACAGCTAAAAGTTTGTTTGTTTTTACATCAGAGTGCTATAGTGAAGAAGCACCTGATTTCTTATATCATACTACTCGAATATATTTAAATTTCTGCATAGCATATACTACTCGAATATTACATGGTTTTCGATTTTGATAACTTATGTACGTCACATGTAAGATTTTCTTTGTTTTTCATATGAGTACTATACTGTACAAGTACCTTATTTTCTGAGTAGGACACTGTACAATTACCTTTTCTAATTTAAAAATGAAAGAAGATATTTTAAGTAGTTATCTGTTGTGCTAAATTTTCTATGCGTCTAGACTAAGAATTTTTTTTTTTTTTTCATCTTGGTGCCATAGTTAAGAAGCACCTTATTTCTTATTTTAAAGTCATACGACTCGAATAGATAATATGATTTTTGCTATGATAATAATTTTTAAGATGAGAACAGTAGTCCGAATAATCCAAATAATATAAAGGATTAATCCTTATCTAAAAAATTCCGAACAAAATTTTCATGGTCAGATTGGCAATCTTGACAATCGTAGGTCGAATGCCGAAACATTGACGAAAAAAGGTGATATACCCGTTCTTTTTTTTAAAATATATATTTAAAACAATACTCGTATTAAAAAAAATGGACGAATCTCTTTATAAAACTAGAAAATACGCTTGACTTAAAAACAACAACAGCAATAATAACAAAAATACTCATACAGAGCTATTCACCCATGATATATATCGAGCGTACATTTAAATAAAAATTCTTGTGAAATAATTTAAAATTCGTCAGATATTCTATTTTATTTTTAACTAATTTTTAACCCTAGAAACATTATATATATATAAAAAGTTGTAACTGCTTTCTTTTTCAATCTAACAATGTTAATAAACCATACATATCCCCTACAAACCCACTTAGCAAAAAAATCACACCCCTTCATCGTTGAGATTCCCTAAATACCAGAAAGCTTTTACTCGAATAGTTTCTTCCCTCAAACGGCTAAACTTTGGAATCCGCTTCCTACTACATGCTTCCCTGACTGTACTGCTAAGCAGAATTTTAAATGTAACGTAAAACAACATCTTGTTAACTTTCCCTACGCATGGTCCAAAATGGTAGCCCCTTACGTTCTATTGGCGATATGCCTTGTTTGGGGTTAACGTTATAAATAAATCAAATAAAAAAAACGCAACAACTATTGGAACGTATTTCCTTTCATGTATCCCAATGTCGTATTTTTCATTTCCCAAAGTGACGTCACCCTTTTTCGGCCATGTTATCAGTGTTTCAGCATTCAACCTACGATTGTCAAGATTGCCTTTGGATTAAAAAAAAAAAGATTTAAAAAATAAGTTGCAGTTTTTTATTATTTTATTTTCGATTTCAATAAATATTTGATTGCTTGTGAATAAAAAAAAAAAAAATTTATTGATGGAAGTTATTCATGGGCGAGATAGAGACGCACAAACGTTCGATAAAGATTTTGTTTGATAAGTTATTCATATAAGTTATCAATATACGTTATTAATGTTATTGAATCAAAGTCAAACACATACCTGATGAAGAGTTCTTTCTCAAAATATTATGGAACACAGATATTCCATCAGACCAGCTGCCACAGGTAATCACGTACAAATATAAATAAAACAAATAAAATGTGTGTATGAAATATCTAAATATATATACATGTATTTTTAGTTGTACCAATAAAATTATTATTCATCTGCTTCACTTTGCGTTTTTCCGTTACTTTTGCATTGTACTTCCTTGTTACAGTTATTAATATAAGTTATTCATATATGTTATTCATCTATGTTAATTACATATGTAATTCATATATGCAATTCATATATGTTATCCATATATGTAATTCATATATCTTCCTTATATATGTTTATTACATATGTTATTTAAAATTTTTTCATATATCTATTTCATATATGTTATTCATATATGTTAATTACATATGTTATTCATATATGTAATTCATATATATTGTTCATATATGTTAATTACATATGTAATTCATATAAATTATTCATATAAGTTATTCATGTATGTAATTCATATATGTATTTCATATATGTTATTCATGTAGGTTATTCGTATATGTTATTCACATAAAGCTAATATTTAGAAAGTAGAGACGTTGTTTTTACACACACAGAAATTGGAAGGCTAGTTATTTAAAAATGTTATAAATGTTGCTAGTTATGTAAAATGGTATAAATGTTGTTTTTTCATATTATTCATGGATTTGTTTATAAAAAAAATACAGAATGTAATAATGCGTTCACTTACGTTATATGCGATTCTGTGCCGATTTGATTACGACCTGTTTTAACCAAAACTAAATCGTAAAATGTTGAAATGTCTAGAAAGACAAGCAAAAAAAGAAAAAAGAAAACAATTCCGTTTTTTTTTTAAATTTATGTCCCTTACAGCTGTGTAAATTATTTAAGACTTTTTTCTTCTTTTATCTTCTATTTTTCTTTTTCTTCTTCTTTTTCCTCATCTTTTTCTTCTATTTTTCTTCTTTTTATTACTTCTTTTTTTCTATTTCTTCTTTTTTCCTCAATTTCGTCCTCCTTCTTTTACTTGTACTTCTTCATGTTCTTCTATTGTTCGTCTTCTTTCTCTTTTACTGATTCTTTTTCTCCTATATCATCTTTTTCCTTCTTCTTTCTGTCTTTTCGTCTATTTCTTTTTCTTTTATTTTTTATTTTTTCTTCTATTGCTTCTTTCTCTTTTATTTCTTCTTTTTCTTCTTTATCCTCCTGCTCCTTTTTTTTCCCTACTTCTCCGTTTTCTGATTGTTCTCATTTTTTTTCTGTTTCTTCTATATCTTAGTCTCTATTATTATTATTATTATTATTATTATTATTATTATTATTATTATTATTATTATTATTTACTAACTACGAGTTGTCACGTAAGTAGTTATTACGTATAAATTTCAATAGGTTGCAAATCCCTTTATGTTCTGGCAACAGCCGTTTGTTATTTCTCGTAAACAACGGGCGCTGGGTTTTTCTTTAATTCGAGTGGCAATCAGCTTTTTCCTTATTCCAGTAATCACCTTGTCTTTCCAGTTGATGTCTACATGGTGTTTTCTCTCCCCGGTCTTTCCATTCTGTCACACCGAGAAAACTTATTTCTAGAATACTGACCCATGATGTCACCTCTGCGATTATTTCCATTTGTCGAGTGAAGATGGACGAAAAAATATTATACTCTTTTTCTTCTATATCTGCCGAATTTGCTAATCCCTTGCGTTTGTCTTAATACGTGTTTTCTCATATTCTCGTGGAGTTTTCGAAGGACTATTTTATTTTATCTTAATTATAATTAGCCCGTGTTATCTGGCTACATTAGTTGGTTTCCGCACTCAATGATTTTCGTAATATTTCAGCTGTTTTCTTTCGTATGCATTGCATTGTGAGTGGAAAGAATAAAGAAATAGACAGAAGTTCTAGGACGGAAAGTTGCGACACGTGTGGACGGGTAGACACGATGTGTTTTTATTGAATACAAGCAATGGATTATTGGATATTTACAGACAAAAAGGAGATAATAAAAAGAAAAAAGTTATCGGACTTTCAACACTCCCACTTTCTTTTATAATGTTATGTTTGTTTTGTTTTTTGTTTTTTGCATGGTGGTCACCACTTATCAAGGCCCGGAAGCACTCGGGGATAAGGGTTATTGCGTGTACAGTAATCAATGGGATAGTATCGTAGTAATCGTTAGTATTGGAGATTTTATAAAGGATTTTACTTAAGTGGGCGGTTCATCAGGAATTTTTTTTTATGTTGGACTTGAAGACATCCAAGTTGTAGTCAGGTGGGAAACAGGCAAACGGAAGAGAGTTCCACAGGCGTACACTTCTAAGAAAGAAGCTTTGTTCATGGAATCTACGTTTTGATTTAGGCACAGATAAAGAGTGAGGAAAATTACTGACAGTGGTTTCAGATAGACGAGTGTGAAAGATTAGTGAGAGGAGAACAGATATTGGAGCTCAGACGAGCACTTCCCATGGAAATAACGATAAAACAAAGACATACTCGCAACGTCTGTTCTGTGGGAGAGAGGTTGCAGAGAAGAGAAAAGGGCGCCCCCCACTAAGCCACGAAGTGTATTTTGCACTCTGTCAAGGCAGGATAGGCTATTTTAGCAGCTCCTGTCCAGATGTGGCAGCAGTATTCCATCCTTGGATGTACTTGGCTTTTATATAGATAGAGAATTGCATTAATATTGAGATATCTTCTGGAGCGGTAGAAGTGCTGTTTTTATTTATAACAAATGTGTAAGAAAATCATATTGGTAAACAACTTCAAAGTCCGAATAAAAGTCCTTTAAATGTTTCTAGTTTTGCTCAAGTTGGAGGTTTTGTCATGTCAGCTAGTATATCTGTTATGGGACAATACATTATTTCTATATTGTTGTCATTTAGGGAGTCTCTGATAAAATGGTATATTATATCTATATGCTTACACTTTTTTCAGCGTACAGAGCACTTGGAAAGCGCTATAGCACTTTGATTGTTCTCAAATATCTTAATGGAGGCGTATTTTTTATATGGATCCATTTCTGTGAAGTACATACTTTTGGGGCTATTTTTTCTAGTGCCACGCATTCAGCTTCATATGTAGATAACGCAACCGTGGATAGTCTTTTGGGTTTCCAGGAAATATGTGAGCCATTTTTGGTTAAACTGAAACACTACCCAGACGCGCTTCATATGTCGCCTTTGTCTTATGCCCAATCTGCCTCGCTGTATACAATTAACTGGAGTTGGTCGTGCGTTTTTGTACTACATAATACCCTTTATGTACCTCAGTACATGCTTGGCTGCTGTCCAGTGCTGGTAATATCGTTCGGATAGGTGTTGTGATAGTTTTCCGACAATATAACTCAGATCTGGCCGAGTACAGATCGTCAAATAAATAAAACTCACCAGCGATTTCACGATATTTTCTAGGGTCGATTATGTCATCAGGGTTATTGTTGATTGAATCCAATTGTTGTTCACATGCCATTTTCCTGGGTTTACAGTCAGACATGTTGAACCTTTCCCAACTGTTACTTACCTTACTTTTTCCTTTAGTCCTCACATTCCATGATTTATATTTCTGATAAAAATCGAAGAATTACTATTTTTTAGGTTAGGATTTATTCCATCTAAGACTCACAGTAGGAAAGTTTTTGACCTTGAAATAGTATTTTTAACTCCTAACATCGAGTGGCTTTATTCCTTGTTTGGGGCGATTTCCATAAAAGTGACTTTTGCCATTGATAAACTGTGACCAATATTATCCACTTAGTAAAATAATTAAAAAAAAACTAATTAAGCCTGGAATTTTTGGATGTTTTTTTTTTTTCTAGTAATGAATCACTTTAATGCATCAGGTCGGTGCAACATTTTCAGCCGATTTAAGATTTCATCATAAAAAGAAAAAACAAAAAAAAAACTGTTTTCTGAAATCTTTATTCATAACAATAACGAGCTTTGCTCTCTATAACTTCATTCCATCTGTCAGCGAGCTTATAAATTCCTCGATTGTTAAATCCTTTTTAGATTTGAGTGTGAAATATGAATCTAACTTGTGTTCAATTTTTGAGATATGAGATTGCACCTCTACAAATTAATTAGTTGTTAGAAAACGTAGCAGGGAATACAAAAACAAAACCTCTTCTAAAAGAACCACCAAAGCCTTATGTTAGCGACAGAGAAGTGAACAGTGACCGAGTGGTAAAAAGGAAGAGATGAATGGGTTGTCGAAGGTCGGACAGCTGTTACTTTTAGGCGAAGTTTGTCGATATTGGATCATCCAGTAGACAGGGAAAGTATAGGGAGAGAAGAGAAGTTCTTCTTCAATTTTTCTAGGTCCTCTTTAGTCTGACCGACCGTTATTCACAAAGGGGCTGAAGACATTGTTTAGGAGGCAGGAGAGAGATAAGGTCTATCTTCGATGCTTGTCGCGTTTTGGCTCGGCTCACCGACTGTTATTCAGAAAGGGGCTAAAGACATTGATTAGGAGACAGATGGAATCAACGCTTCAGACGAGTTGAGTGGTCAGCGTGCGACCAAATTGTTTGCATGGGCATTAATTCGCAAGAGAAAATACATACCTGCTTTTGCGTATGGCTGCTATACAATCTTCTCTCGCGATGTTAACCTAAAGACATGTAAATGGTTTTGTAAGCCTCGGAATAAATGATAATCCGAGGAAACGAGTCTTGGAAATTATGAAAAATAGAGCACGGTTTCGCAACCAATACCTTTTAGGAGATTTCTCGTCAGTAGTGTGTTGTGAGGATGAGTATTGTAGGTCGTCAACATGAAAACGTTGTTTTAATTTGAATAATTCAAATTAAAACAACGTTTCTATATGAACTCTCATTCCTTGACGTTATTCTCGCGTTGCCCACGCACAGTTCAAACATTTCAAAATACAACCACTAGAAACAATGCGCGGCTCTTTACAGACTTCTTTCTCCAAATTTACAACATGGCATAGAAGAAGAAAGGAAAAAAAAGAAAGAACACATTGAAGATGGAGGATACCTCTGAAATATACGTTTCTATATGAACTCTCATTCTTGCTTTTCAATCCGTCTTTTTGATCCTAGAAACAACACGCTGAAGATGGAAGATACCTCTGAAATATATTTGTGATAAATTTCAAACAAGTACAATATTTGTTTATTTTTCTAACATTACGTTGTGTTTGGCTTTCAAGCGCAATTGATGCGTATTTTATTTTATTCAAATATGAATTATGTTTCAATAATCTGAAGAATAAAATTATATATTAAATATGGCGATATGTTTAAGTAATAACAATATGTATAAAATACCTTACAATGGTGTAAAAAGCCCCTTCAGCAAAACGGCAAAAAATTTTAGCTGCGGTTCGAAATAGGAGAACCCCCTTACCGGAAGTAAAATCTCTGGTTAATAAAAAATAAAATCCAATTTTCTTATTTAAAAAATAAAAATAATTAAAGAAAAATAGAAAAGGGAAATATACCTTGTAACGTGGAAAAGTTTAAAACGTTTTATTTTTTTGTGTCGTTTACACAAACGGTAACATTAACAATGAAACAAAGAATAAGTCATATGTACATGGTGAAATGATTGATTTTTCTTTTTAGCTTCGTGTTTTATCGTTTTTCAGACTGTTTTGCGTTTTCGAAAGGTAGTAAATTCCAAAAGCATAAAGTAATTCATGGAAAAAATACGCACTCATGACAATTTAACGCAAAGATAGTAAATTTCAAATGTTCAAAGCAATTTATAAAAAAATACGTATTTACGACAATTTAACGTAAAGTAGGCAATACATTCTTTTGCCGATACTTTATGTTAGCTTAACGAAAATAGCATATTTTTTACTGTATTTTTATCATGTCATTCACACTAGATACACGGGATTGTTATAACTTTCATATTTGTGTGACATTTTTCATTTCATTGTAATTTTGTTTTGTTTTAAATAGGGGGTTGGAAGTTCAAGGCTGTTGGGAAGAAGGCAGGCTCTCTCTACCGTACTAGAAAGCTACTTGCGTCTGAAAGTATCCTGCACCTCTATAAGGCCACCATTCGCCCATGTATGGAGTACTGTTGTCACATTTGGGCTGGTGCATCTGCTACTTGTCTCTCCCTCCTGTACAGGGTTCAAAAGAGAGTCGCCAAACTGATAGGTCTTGAACAGTCGTCTAAGCTTCAGCCTCTGTCCCATCGACGATATGTTGCATCTCTCTGCCTGTTCTACAAGTATTTTAATGGTGAATGAATGCTCTGACGAACTACAAGCACTTGTACCCTCTCGACGTAAAAACCCCGACAAACTGGACAAACACCTAAATCCCACCCCTACACAGTAGAGATCTCTAGGTGTAAGAAAGCCTTCTACTCCAATAGTTTTCCCCCAGAACTGCTAGACTTTGGAACTCCCTTCTGCGATCCTGCTATCCCAACTGTACTGACATGCAGAGGTTCAAGTGTAATGTGAACAGACATCCTGCTGCCCATCCCTTCATAATATGCTTGCAACTTATGTCCCAGATATTAGCCCCTACTTCAAAGTGGCACTGTGCTTTGTTTGGGGTAAAAATTGAATTTAAAAAAATATTACCGTACCGATAGCGGTATCAGAATTTTTGTAGGAATTTTTGACACCCCTAACACGAAACTGCGAATACAATATAAAAATCTCGGAATTTCTCTGTTAAAAGTGGGTTATTTATTTTCTTTATGGATTATACTTCCAAAATAAACTATTACAATTGTTTTAAAAGTAATAGAAATATATTTTTTTTAAAACAGTAATGAATTTTCCGAATTCAATATTTTTCAATTTTTAAACTCAATATTTTTCAATTTTTAAATTTTAAAAATCTATCAAAATTTTTCTATTGATTCTATTTTTACGATATTTTCAGGGTAAATGTGAAATTTTATGTTCTTCCCAATAAATCGAATATAATATTTTAGACAAACGTTTTTTTTTTTTAATTCACGACCCCCCCCATCCCAATTTTTAAGTATCTATTAAAAAGTAAATACTTAATTTAGTAACCCGATGAGTACATAATTATTTACTCACAAATTGAAGAGAAAAGGTCAATACATAATATATTCAAATTTAAAACAAACAAAAACATAGTGTTCTTTTAGAATTTTACCTGTAAAGTTTGAAGTTTAAAACCTTTTTTTTAAACCACGTTATTTTTTTTTTTTTTAATGGAACCTTGGTCCTTGCTCCTTTAATTGAAAAAAAAATTAGGGCTTGAATTACATTTTTCGAGGAGTTATAAGGTTGGAAAGACAGGGGGTCGAATAATTCACGCCTCCCATTTTGTAAATGTCTAATAATAATTAATTTAGAACCCGATGAGTACATAATTATTTACTCACAAATTGAAGAGAAAAGGTCAATACATAATATATTCAAATTTAAAACAAAAAAAAACATAGTGTTATTATAGAATTTTACCTGTAAAGTCCGAAGTTTAAAACCTTTTTTAAAAAAAAACACGTTTTTTTTTTTTTTTTTTTTTAATGAAATCTTGGTCCTTGCTCCTTTAATTGAAAAAAAAATTAGGGCTTGAATTGCATTTTTCGAGGAGTTATAAGCTTGGAAAGATGGGGTGGAATTATTCACTATTTTTCACGAAATTTCTGACACCGCTACCGTACCGATTGTGTGGAAGAAGTTGGCTTGACGGGTGGGCTCTGAAGAGTTAATTTGCATACGTGCAACGAATTAGTACCCTTCGTAAAAGGAGCTAGCTGTTATAAAACCGTTACAACCTTTCCGTTTATGGTCCGTCAGTCAAATTTATTTGCCAAGTGAAACATGCAAGTGTCGTTATAATCCCACTTTAAAAAAAAAGCAAAAAAAAAGCGAAGCTTCCCAAATCACATTCGTCGACGTTTATGCAGACCCACGGCACCAAAATCAACAGAGTTTATATCATTTCTGAAATGGCTTTTATCTTTCCGATATATTACTGATCATGTGTAGTTTTAGGAGCTCCACCCTCCCAAGCTTTTCCTTCTCTCTTTGAGAAGGTGTTAGTTTGTTGCTAATTGCTCGAAGCGCCCCTAACAGGTCAGCCCAAACATTTTTCTTTTCTTTTTTTTTCAGGCCAAACTGCTTCTTTCTCGAGAGCGCTAGTTCTTCAATCCTTCTTTCCGATCCTAGTGTCTAATCTCGCCGTGAGAGTGAGATAAATAAAGATACTGTAATCTACAGAAACAGTTTAAATGTTAGTAATGACAAAGATCTTTCTGATCTTGTGCACCTGGTGCAAAGGGGTAAAAAAATGTTGATTAGTTTTAATGTATCTAAAACCAAACTTCTATCTTTTTTACCATCAACGCTCTAATCCTAACTTGGCCTCAATCAAAATGAATGGCTTTCAACTCAAGGAAGCACCCTGCTCCGCCAAGCTTCCAGTATTGATCTTCACTCCTGATCTGAAATTGAAGAACTACATCAAATCTATTGCCATTTCCTGATCAAACTATCTTTGAATCTAGAACCGCCCGGCTGTGAAGTTGCTTTCCAGCTGACTACAATATGTTCGTTTTCAAGTACAATGTAAACAAATTCTTGTTGAATCGTCTTCTTAAATAATAAAATTCTACACAATTTCCACCACGACCGATCATTATTGTGCTGTTTCAACGACCACGTGACACTGATTAACCTTTTATCCTCGAGTGGCTGTCGAGATTTGATAAGTAGGGATTCTTTTGTGGCTGAACTAATCTATGCTTCCTACTAATAGACTATACCAATCTCAATAAATACCAGAAGACTAAGTCGTAAGGTGTCAGTCGATAGTTGGTGAACCAACCTCGGTTGTTCGTCGGCTACAACAAAAAATCCACCTAATGTATGCTTTGCAATATATATTGTTACTTTATTTTCGAGTTTTTCTTTGTAACCTTTTAACAGGGCTACAACAATGGCGACGTCGGATTTATAACACACCGAGGTTCTCGAATTTAAAATACCCACAACATTCAAAAGAACATATGAAGGAAAGCTGAATTAAACCAAGCAATTGTTCAGAAAATACTGAGTGAAGGAGAAAGAGAGGAACTCGTGAAAACCAAATACGTGCGTAGACAAAAATAATTTTGAATTACAAACTTGCGGAAAGTAAAATTATTTTCATATTTTTCTTCTCTTTGCTCGGGACTGTTACGACATCTTGGCGCATTTGCAAATACAAAAGGAAAAATACGAATTATTTGTTGTTTTTCTTTTTTTTTTTTTTCGCGTCATTAAATAAGTGCGTCAGCAAACATTTTTTTTACTTACCAAAAAAAAAAAGAAGAAAAAAGAAATGAAAATACGGGTTTCGGCCTTTTTCATCACAACCAACATTTTTTCTATTCTATTGGATAAGACACATGCTTTGAAAAAATATTGAATATTTCGGTTGATATAGATTTTTTTCGTCTGTGAAAAAAATCTTTTTGGAGAAAATATTCTTTCCAAGGAATTTTAAACGTTCAACGTTCGTATGCAAAATTATTAAAGGAAACGAAATACTGTTCTCTTTTCCCCAGTTGTTCTAAAATACTTAAAACTGGTTAATCTAAATACCGTTTTGTTACCCATCATACAAAAATGTATCTATTACGAAGTACATTGGAATAATTATTAAAACTGCAAATTGAACAATAATGCGTAAACGAAAGACAACAATAATATCAATAATAATTAACTGAACACCAGAAATTCTCAAATGAAAGACAACAACAATTATTTGAACACTAAAAGCGCGCAGATAAAAGACACTAAGAACAACTAACGAGGCTAGAGGTCCAGCAATATTTATATTATATTTATATCAGCACAGACGAAGGAGCTGCTTACTCAAGTCATAAAAAATAATACCGCATTTTCACAAGAATCAACATGGAATGCGATTGACAATTTCTATCATGGATCTGAAGATGGTAAATCATTTGAAGCTTATTTTCGTCGGTATAAAGATTTTTTTTTTAGTATCGACTGCAAACAGTGGTTGGGCCAGAAAAAAGTTTGTTTACTATTACGGAAACCAGAGCCAGTCGAACATAAAACGTTTGTGGGTTTTATTTTAATATGGAAAACGTCGAAATTAACTTTCGCCGAGATGGTGGAACTTCCTACAGAACTATTTAGCTGGAAAGTCTTTATTTCATAAGTGTTGGTCATGTCTGAATTTACAGAAGAATGCCGAAGATGATTTCCTAACGTACGCAGCCATGGTAAATACCTATTGCGATCAATACAAACTTGCAGACCTCAGTGCAGACAATTTTAAATGTGTGTATTTGCGCAAGGATGGACTTCTGGTCTCGATAAAGAAATTACGAGGCGTATCCAAACAAAATTAGAAAATGAACCAAACTTAACCCTACAAAAGTAAACGACCGACTGCTAGAAAATAGAAATTGTTACAAAAGCTTCGATGGATATCGAAGCTAGATTCGCGCAGATAAATATACACGCAGATAAGTTAAAACACGTAAAAAACAATTTGGGAAAGAGAGATACACATATCAACACATAGAAAGAATTTGAAGAAAGAAAAATCTTTCTCCGTGCAATCGATGTAGTAATTGGCATTAGCTTAAGGACTGTCCATATTTATAAAGAAAATGTTTAATATATAAAAATCGGACACAAAGCAGAAATAAAATTAAATACAAAATCCGATTGTGTTTAGCGGAGACTGAAAATAACAAAGAAGAATTGTGAAACTATGTGACTATAAAACTCATGATAAACAAATAAAAATGCAACTCGATTCGGGTTCAGACCTTTCGATAGTAAATTTAAATACCTGGAAGAAATTGAACCGACAATGCCGAGTACACACAAAACAGCGAGGGTTGTTAAGTGTACGCAGTTTAACTTCCAGGGTGAATTTTTAACGAACGTAACATTATTGGGAAAGATGAAAAAATTAAAAGCTCATTATTAAGGAATGCCACTAACCTATTCGGATCAGACTGGGTTCATGAATGTAAATTATGAAATTAGCCAAGCAATGTTTTGCAAAACGAGGCACACAACACACATGCCTTGAAAAACAAATTAAAAGGAAACATTTCTTGTTCTAGGCCACGAAAAGCCAAACGGAAGCGCAAACAAACCGATACTGCTGTAAACCGAACAAAAATAGCCTTCACCTAACAAGAACAGCACCTGCTCACAAACCAAGGAAGGAAAATCAGGCAGAGTACGCTTTCGCTAGTCCTAAAGTGATGACACCCTCACCAACCGACACAGTCGTAAATGTCCATGCGATTGCAGGCGGTTTGTCACCGGATAAGGAAACTTCAGCTACACCGCAACGGATAATAGTCGCAACTGTATTTTTCCCAGTATTGGAACATTACTGCAAGCAAAGACCATATGTGGGGTTACCCCCACATAAAGACCTTGGTCAATGTAGGGGCAACCCTTTATACCAATTGTCACTATCCAGCTCCCCTACTCCCCGGGGAGTTGGTTTCTGATTTCCCCTTCACTCCTCACTTTAAAAATCGGCCTTGTGCCTAATTTGCTCAGTGGGGGAGCAAATAAATACCTCAAAGTGTAGTATCTGTTCTTCAGGTGTTCTCTGTCAGTTGAGGAGAAATCCTTCACGACTGAGACAATTTTTATTTTTGTTCCTTTTCTCCATATTTAAAAACGACCATGGTGTCTAACTCTGTCCTGTGGGGAGACATTGTAAATAGGAACTCTAGTAGCAACCCTTGGGACAATATCGCTGCTTGTCTGACGGATTATGACAAGCAGAGTTCTAGGTGGAGTTTATTGGCCCCTTAATTACTTGTGGTGGAGTCTACCCACGCAAGTAATAAATTGTTTTATTAAATTATCCCGATTAATACATGAGAAAATGGCAATAAAACGTTTTTCTTGCCGACCAAAGGAAACAATTTCGCCCAAAACAATAAATTCCCCAAGATGTAGAGGCTATTGAAACCGTCTACGACACGTTTGATATTGAGCCTCCTCAAGACAACGACGTTCAAGCAATAAAAGGAAAATCACCGAGCCGTTCATAGAACACCCAAAGAGGAAAAAATATTGATACAACGTCCGGAATTTTGTCCGAATTGGAGGTTGTTGGAACGGTACAACAAGTGCATTACAGTCGAAGGAGATTACTTTGAAGGGGACTAGAGTTTAATGTGCGTACTATCAATAAAAGTGCTCATACAAAAAGAGTCTGGAAATTTATTGAAGGCACCTCGTAGTTGAACTCCTACTCTTGTGTTGGTTGTTATTCTTTCAACGTTTTGGCTGATGCGAATTATTTAACTAGATCATGGCTGACGGAATGAGAACACTTTCTCATATAATGTGTTCAGTGTAAAATTCCGTATCGATTCCCGAGTTCAACATAAAGATTCCAGAAGTTTAAAAAAATACAATCAGTCAATATTTACAAAGTTTGGAGGAAATTATGCAGAAAATCGTCAAATGATAATGACAATACAATTAATAAAAACTTCAAATTTAACTTTTAGAAAATAACGTAGCCTAAGGGAGATAACTGTAAACATCTTTTATTTTCTTATATTACTGATCTAAGGGAGATAACCTCTGTTTTTTTGTTGTTTTAATTTTTTTTAAGTATTTCGTACATGGAAAAATATCCCTCAATCACACACTAAAATACCACAGTAAATATTAAATGAATTTTTAAATCAATTTCACAAGAAAAGAAAAGCAACAACTTGAGCTTTGTTTAACTCCTCCCCAAATGATTATTATATTTTTGGATGATTACAGGTAAAATTAATGATTAAAAAAATATTGTTTTTCTTTTTCGTTGGAATGAGAAAATTTAACAAATAAAAAATAATTTGCAACACCACGGTTTTGCGATTATCTATCTATCTATCTATCTATCTATCTATCTATCTATATATATATATATATATATATATATATATATATATATATATATATATATATATATATATATATATTTATATATATATAATATGCGTGTTTGTATATATAAAGAATTTTGTCTGTGTATATGTGTGTTCGTTTCTTATGAACTGCGAAGCGGTTGGGATAATTTTAAAAGAAATTCACAAAAAGATACCTTTTGTTTCCGGGAGTATTCTTAGACAGGTTTTGTATCGGAATGCCCCCCCCACCAGGATATTTATTAAAAATCTGTAAGTGAAAAAAATCGATTAAAGAAGGAACAGTATAATTTCGACCAAAGTTAACATCCTTATACAAGCTAACATTTCAAATGCATTCAGGAAGTGTTATAACTTCACAAACAGAAGGGCTCGGCGCATAAAATTAAGAATGTATCTGTTCAAAACACAACTAAACCATGATACTTGACTTTTGCATCTTAAACTTTGATTCAAGCCATTATGTAATTTTTTTTTAATACAAATTATGTTCTCTACAGTCCAATGTAGGCAACAATGTATTGTGGACTAAGTCACTGCATGTGAAGCTCTGTTCAGATGCGTAGCAGTGCGTTCCCGACAAGAGCAGGCAACCAATCTATTTGATTGAAAAATGAGCTACTTCGCTGATTTTGGTGATAATAAAAGTATCGAAAATGTGGAACAGTCGATGATCCTCATTAAATCCTGGGCAACTTTGGCTCTCTGTGCTAGTTTCATATAGAAACATATTATTTGTACATTCGGTTTTAATATTTTTTTTGTATTGACTAACTCAATAAGTAGCGAAACACCACCCTTTCACTCGCTGAAATCTCTAGATACCGGAAATCCTTCTACTCTTCTAATAGTTTCTTCCCTCAGACTGGTAAACTTTGAAAGTCTCTCATTCTCAGACTGTAGTATCCTGCAGAAATTTAAATGTGTAGACGACTAGGATATATAAATCCTTATCCTGTTACAAAAGAAAAAATAATGAAACGAATGGAATGAAGGAAACAAAAACTCAATTGATGGATAAGATAAAGGTGTAGTTTATTTACTGTTGAAAGAGTGAATGTTTTAGATATAACACATGTTCATGTACGCGCGGGTGTAACCATCGTTTGTTGCAGGATTGGTAGTATAGAAGGAAAAAGGAAATGTAGGTTCATCTCACGTTTGGGTCACTATCGTTTGTTCGCGCGTGGGAAGAGAAGTGAGGGATGTAGTGGGTAATGGGAACGATAGTCCAGCGTGTAGACAAAGACAAAGCATAGAGGTTGACATCAGTTAAATTGTGTGCCATGTTAGCCGTCAATTACGCGGTTGTGTTCTCTGGCACAAGTAGTAGATAGAGAGAGAAAGAGTGAGAATGTTAATCCAGTTCATGGAGAGAGAAGCGTATAAAGTGTACATACTGTCTGTTAGCTCGTGCCCCCTACATAGTAGCAGGGGACGTGACGCACGTGGGCGCTCCGACAGGGGGGGCGAATGGTACGACGACCGCTCAGCTCCAGAGTTAAAAGGGCTGGAAACAGCTTGTCTCTTGCTTTTAAAATTGTTTCCGATGGTTTTTTTTCACATGCGTGGATTTCCTTTGAAAGGGAAGTGACGTCGTCCATCTGTGCGTACGTTAGCGTGTGTGTGTGTGTGTGTATACACGTGAATGTAAGTGTATGTACGGGAACGTGAATATATGTGCGTGTGTGGGCGTGCGCGCGTATGCATGTGACAAGTAATATAGCTTGAGATGTGAACGCGTGTTTTTGTGTGAGACTAGAAAAGGCTCGTACAAATGTAACACTAAGAGACATCTTGCTGCTTAGCCCCCGCCCCTACATAATATCCTGTAGATGTGATCCCAATTAGCAGTGCCTTATGTTCGAGCGGCAATATTCCTTAAAGTTCTTCTTTACCTCTCAAACACTGAGAAGAGAAATTGAGAACATAATTTTCCTCGATCCAATTGATCATGTAAATATTATAGTATACATTTCTTGTTGTTTTACTGGATTCCAGGTCAAGAAGTCATCTACTCTGGTGCACTATCCAGCTTCGTGCTGTTACTTGACGTAGCAGCATTTTGAGAAGGTGCACTTTGATCTATGGTGGTCGAATTTTACATTAATGACGGTTATAATAGAGCTAAGAGCTTTCATTATGTGAACAGTCCCAGGTAATTCTCGATTGCCTTGCTTACTCCATTTGCTTGATCGATGATGCAACCCAAAACAAGGAAAAATAACTTCAGCTACTAGATTTGGGATTGATAATAAAATATTAATAGTATTTTTTTTTTACTAAGAAAACAAAGTATTTCGAAGAATGGTATTGAAATGTTATTTGGGCTACAACCGGGAACAGTACCTGACCCTGACGTAATCTCCCAAGGACTTCTTGGCGAGAGGTGGAAAATTACCTCAATAAGCGATTATGTATGGTTTGCACTGGACCAATAAGAAGAGAGGGTGATATGAGGCAGTGATCACCGATTGACTAGAATTGACTTTGGAGCATCAGTCTCCACCCCATTACTTCATATTATAAGTTCATGCGCAAGCGATTTTGGACAATCGAGAGGAGATCAGAGTAGAGTTGAGAAGAGAGCATGAAAATTAGACAAGTCCCTGACCACTGAGTCATACGTAAATGTTGAGCATCGCACCTCATTTATTTTTACTCCAGCAAGCCACAAGACCCCTGGTTGGGTAACCTAATCAAAACTTTCCACTTGGACAAAAATAGATTTGTGGCTAGTGAAAACTTCCCTGTTGCTAGAACCATTCATCACTTGATGATTTGCTGACAGAAGGCGCCCCTTAATCCATATAAACGGACTGATTGTGACAACATTAAAAAATAGAAAGAAAAGACGAATTCACTTATTTGTGACTATTGATTTTACGATATATGAAAAGGGTATTTATTTGAATAGACTATTGGCATCACGATTTCAAACAGTCATACATATATTCACATCTTTTGTACAATTGTATTATAATAGACTTTGTAATTAGATAATTTAGCTCTTAATATATCCTATAGTGGTAAAAAATTATCAACGGCTTCATTGATATTTTTTTTTTTTGCTTGCTGTAAGGAGTAATGTGCCTTTAGTTGCAAGAACTAGCCCTAATTTTGAGTGACCGTACACAAAAATTAACTTAATCACAACGTTGGTCGTGTCCCGTTGTCTTGGACTCAAGAAATCGATTACGTCATTCATGGTTGCCCCAACAAATAGAGTGAAGAAAGCTGAAGGGACCAAAAACCCTGTCCATGTGTAGCCGATCAAGGCTAAACATTCGTATTGGGAGAGTGGTTTTGGGTGAAGAAAACAACTGTTGAACTTTCTTGGGCATTCCATGACCAGAAAAGTTCTAAATTAACTCATTTACCGGTGAATTTTCTCAGTTGGGCGACCGACTACCTTGAGAATATCGTGAGGTTTTACACAATTCCTCGTAAAACCCAGTTGGTTAGTCATACCGAGATCACATTTAGTCATGAATACCATCTAATATTTTTTTTACATGGAAGCCACCACTTATCAAGGCCCGGAAGCCACTCAGGGATAAGGGTTATTGCGTGTACAGTAATCAATGTGATAGTATCGTAGTAATCGTTAGTATTGGAGATTTGATAAAGTGTCTTATTAAGGGGGCGGTTCATCAGGAATTTGTTTATGCTTTACTTGAAGACATCCAAGTTGGAGTCAGGTAAGAAACACGCAGACAGAAGAGAGTTTAACTTGCGTGAGAGATTTACTTGCGTGCACTTCTAGGAGAGAAGCTTTGTTCATGGAATCTACGTTTTGGCTTTGCCACAGTTAAAGAGTGGGAAAAATTTTTGGTAGTGGTTTCAGCTAGACGGGTGTTTATCATGTGAGATTAGCAAAGAGGGGTCAGGGATTGGAGCTCAGACGAGTACTTACCATGGAAGTAACGATAAAACAAGACAGGCTCGCAACGTCTTTTCTGTGGGAGAGAGGTTGCAGGGAAGAGAAAAGGGCATCCCCCACTAAGCCACGAAGTCTATTTTATACTCTGTCAAGGCAGGATAGACTGTTAGCACCTGCCCAGATGTGACAACAGTAGTCCATCCTTGGACGTACTTGGTTTTTATATGGATAGAGAATGGAATCAGCAATGAGACATCTTCTGGAGCAGTAGAAGCATCCTACCATTTTTCTATGGACCTTGATGTACGTGTTCCATTTCAGGTCAGGAGTAAAGATCAATACCAGAAGCTTATCAAAACATAGAGCCTCCCCTAGACGAGAGCTATCCATTTCAATTGATGCCAGATGGGGATCAGAGCGTTGATGATGTAAAGATAGGAGCTTTGTTTTTAGATGCATTAAATGTAACCAGCCACCACATGGCTGGCTGTTAGGTCATATGTGTGAATAAAATGATATAAATGCGGGTGTACCTCAGGGGTATATCCTTGGACCTTTATTATTCCTAATATTCATTAATGACCTCAATTATAACATTTTCTCCAAGATGGGTATATTTGCTGATGACACCAAACTCTATAACAGACATAAGAGGAAAATAAATGAACACATATCTAAGGCAATGACAGAAACACTAGAGGAAGACCACCGGACTGGAGTGGAATGGGAACAAACAAACATGGATGGTAACATTCAGGACTAAGCTTGTTTCCTTCAATAATTATAAGAAACTTCTCAACCATTAATAGTCATGGCTAAAGATATATTACATAAGAGTACTTCTTCAAAGAAAACATGAGTTGGAACATATACATTGAGAGCATTGCCAAGGCTGCTGCAAAGAAAGTAGGTTCTTTCTACCGTGCTAGAAAGTTACTTACGCCTGAAAGTATCCTGTACCATTCGCCCATGTATGGAGTATTGTTGTCACATTGGGCTGGTGCATCTGCTACTAGTCTGTCACGCATGGACAAGGTCCTGAACTGTCCTCTAAGCATCAACCTCTGTCTCATCGACGAACTGTCATATCCCTTTGCCTGTTTTACAAGTATTTTAATGGTGAATGCTCTGACAAACTACACGCCGTTGTACCCCCTTAATGTAAATAATCCTGTTAAACCTGACAAGCAGCTACACCCCACCGCTGCACAGAAGAGATCTTTAGATGTAAGAAAGACTTCTACTTAAAAGTTTCTTCTCCAGAATTGCTGAACTCTAGAAATCCCTTCTGGGTTACTGCTTCCCCAACTGTACTGACATGCAGAAGTTCAAGTGTAATGTGAACAGACATCTTGCTCCTCAATTCCATACATAGTATCCTTGCAACTTATGTTACTGATCGTAGCCCCCTACATCAAAGTGGCTCTGTGTCTTGTTTGGTGTGAAAATGTAATAATAGTTTACTTGTAGGGAAAATATTCTTATGCCAGGTTGTCATGACAAACTCCCGTGCAGAGAGACACCCTTAGACACTCGAGAATAATGTCTAGTAGGCGTTCAAGTTCTCTCCAGTACGCATTCGAGTTTTTTTCCCAGTAGGCATTAAAATTCTTTATGGCAACTTCGATATGTAAATCATGCTTTGCTCAGGAATTATTGACGACAAATTATTTTATAGCTATTTCCTAATCAACTGACTTGCAGATGCTTTGGAAAAGTCAAATGCTAAAGAAGTAAAGCCCGAAAAAAAATCTGGTTTGGAGATCCACTGGCGGATGGTGAAACACTACAACATTTTTTGGCAGCTTTTGCAGCTGCACTGACTCCGACCATATGGGTTGGTTTTCTGTCAGACTTTGTCTGCAATGCCGAGGGGGCAACCTTGGTAACTGGGCAAACCAAGGTCCTTATAACCTACTCAGGCCTGCATCTAGAGAGTCAATTCCAGCTTCGAACTGCATAGACATAACAGATGCTGCAGTGCACCAAAATGGATACATAAGACCATTGTCTTATGAGAAAAAAAGTTGCAATAAATACCCAATCACATGTTAAACATTTTTAAGCAATACTTTTCTATATCTATATATAGAGGTTGCAGGTAAGAGAAAAGGATATCTCCTACGAGGCTACGAATTCTATTTTGAAGTCTATCAAGGCAGGACAAGTCCTTTCTATCAGCTCCTTTTGAAACGTCTCCGGTACGGTAGAGACGTAAGTACGCAATAAAGAAATGAGTAAACTATAATTAAAAGGTTTAGAAAAGGAACAGGAATTTTGGTCCAAGTAAATAATCGAGGGATTTTTTATATTAAGTACTTCAAGCGTATGAAGTTGTTGATGTCATAAATTTCCTATTGTGGATCCCGTATGGGGATATATTCAAATAAGAAGTATCGTTGAAAAAATCCCGTACGACGAAATACGAAACATCTTCTGCAAGGTAGAGACGGGGATATTTAGAGAAGAAGTATCGTTGAAGTATTGCCAATGTAATTCAGTATGACGGAATACGAAGCTTCTCCTGTAAGGTAGACGAAAATGTTAAGAGAAGAAGTATCGATGAACTAATCTCATATGAGGAAATACGAAGCGTCTCCTGTAAAGTAGAGACAGTATTGTTGAAGAAATGCCGTATGACGAAATACGTGACGTCTCCCGCAAGATAGAGACAGGAATATTCAGAGAGGAAGTATCGTTTTTTTTTTACATACGCATCAACAATATCAAGACCAAGAGGCCACTCAAGGATGTGGGTTAAAGAGTGTATAGTAGAAATTGGACAATATAGTAATCATTAGTAATGAAAATTTGGTAAATTTGATTACTTATATGGAACGGTTAATCAAGAACTTATTTACGTTAGACTTGAACACAACCGTATTGTAGTCAGCTGGAAAGCAGGAAAACGGAAGAAATTCTACAGGTGTGCAGTTCAAAGACAGAAGCTTTGCTCATGGAACCAACGTTTGGAGGGGATTATTGATAGTGTTTACAGCTAGACGAGTGTTTCTTGTGAAGGTTTGGCAAAGGGGGGACCATAGATTGAAGATCAGTGTAACACTTTCCATGAAAATAACGATACAGCAGATATAAACTCACAACATCTCTTCTGTGAGATAGAGGTTGCAGAGAAGAAAAAAGGCATCTCCTACGAGGCTATGAACAAGGCAGGACAAGTCCTTTCTAGTAGCTCCTGCCCAGATGTGGCACCAGTAGTCCATCCTTGGACGTACCTGGCTCTTATATAGATAGAGAAATGCATCAGCAGTGAGATATCTACTGGATCGATAGAAGGATGCTAAACAAAGTACAGTACAACATGCCTAGCTGTTGACAGCTCTAGGTTGGCGATTCCATTTAGGTGCAGAATCAGGAGGGACCATATCCATGACGATGGACGAAAATGGGGAGTGTTGTCGTTAGCATAGGTAATAGACAATACCAAATGTGGTTGGATAGAAGTAGCAGGATGACACTACTCAATCATCGTTTTCTCCGGGGGATTTAATGTATCATGCATAGGCAGATTATTCGCCTGTACTACGACCACCCAACCACGTCCACAAAGGCCAAGAATGAAGGACAGCGTATTTCCGTGTGATATACACGAGAGGATGGACGTGAAAAAGATGGATGTTGACATAGTAATCGCAGATGACACATCTGACGAAGATATGGAGAAAGATAACCAAGACCCGATCAGAGACAAACCAACGAGTCTGATCTCATAACGCAGCATAGGAGTAGCACGACCACCAAGACCATTATCCCTACGAATGTGAGGACTAACTCACAACTTTACAGAACTTTCCCAGCAAGTGACCACAAAACATCGGTGTTGCAATCATTTGGTGTGGGGAGGGCATGTAGAGTATGGGAACGATTGATGAGATAAGTTGAAAAAAAGTGAAACACTGGTCGTCATGCAGTGTTATAAATTCAGCACTGATCTCGGACTCGAGATACTTTTTAAATCCACTTTACATGCGGTGTGGTATTTTCTTGCATGTTATTGCCGCTTGGTCTAATGTGCATTATGGCGCTTGTAACGGTACTCTTATTTTTCTACAGGCACTTGGCTATCTGACCATAAAACCCTTCCATGTTTTGTGGAAGCAAACTATGCGATAAGTTAGATGCTGTCGAGTATTAGGTGTTGGCTCTGTGTTAGGTTATGACACGATGGGTGCGGCCGGAATCTCTAACCACATGCTGAACATTTTTAATCAATTTGTATTTTCTTTCTTTTAAAAAGTTTTGATAATAAATATTGTATTTCAGATTTGGCAAAATACTTAGTAAATAATTAGTGACGTGCAGATATGCTTAGGATTAGCGAATCTCTCAATGGAGCCTTCATTTCTATGGTAATTGCTCTTGATATATAAAAGGCCTTTGATAGAATATAGCATAAAGGTCTACTTCATAAAATCTCCAGCTATGGTATAGCTGGAAATATCTTCTTAATTATTATATCATTTCTCTCTGATAGGTTCATAACAGTAGTGGTTGATGATCAGAAATCAGAAGCTCATAGTATTAATGCTGGAGTCCCTCCAGGATCCATTCTGGGTCCAAATGTCTTTCTGATCTACATCAATGATCTTCCAAATCACATCCTTACATCATTCGCAGATATTTATGCTGAGTACACTGCCATCTATGGCAGCACATCAAAAGCCGTAAACGACGAAGTTCTCTTTGATACTCTCCTCTGATCTTGAGCACGTGGTACAATGGGGAAAGAAGTGGCTAGTTTCTTCTAATGCATCTCAAACCAAACTTCTATCTTTACATCATCACAGCGCTAATTTCCATCTTGCATCAATTGAAATGAATGGTTCTTGTCTTGGGGATGCTCTATGTTTTAACAAGCTTCTGATCTGAAATGAAACGCGTACATAAACGCGTACCATTGCCAAGGCCACTGAATTATTTTATGCTAAATTCTATAAAAATCTATGCTTTTATTTTACTTGTTATTTTACCCTGCAGCAGAAATCTTATTTTAAAATCTTCATGGAAACTCCATATATAATATTTCGATTGCAGAAATTTTCCTCTGGATCAAAGTAACGTAGGTTTAAAACAACAGGTGTCTCATTCAAATGTATTATGTCTAGACTATAAACTACTATCTTATAAAGCTGTAGAACGTCTTTTAGGTACATTTATTCGTTCTTATATAATCCTACATTTCATCCTAGGAGCAATATTATCACAGTCGCAACCATCTTTTACAGGAAGTAATTACTTATTTTTCCCTCTAAATATCAAGTTCTCTTACCGCCCCCAGTCGTCAACGGGAGGTATTTTGCACTTTCGATAGATATGAGGTTTCACCTTTCGTAACTGGATCATAAACTCCTAGACATAACATAATCTTCCCCTTTCCTAATTCAAAGATAAATAAAGTTTCTCAGACTAATTCCGCTCAATCTGATTGGCTGATCTCTGACCATGCCTATATTCCGATTTAACTTTATTTACATGCTAAACGAACGCTAATGTACCATTCAAATATGGTGACTATTGCCTTCTGTGTAAATTGTTGCGTTCACTTTTTTTACATTAAACAGCGTAAGTTTGCATGTCCTCTCTCATTTCTACCTCCCTATCTCTCTGTATATATTCTTCCCAACTGTCTCTCTCTCACTCTCTCCTTCTTTCTGTCTCTTGCTTAATTTTTACATTTCTTCACGGTGATGCCGAAGAAAAAAAAAGCACTCCCTTCTTCCCTATATATCTCTGCATATATTCTTTCCAATTCTCTCTTTCTCTCTTACTGGCTTTTTACATTTCTTAACGGTGATGCCGAAGAAAAAGCAAACCTTTATTCCTCTCTCCCTCTCTCTGTCTCTGTCTCTGTCTGTCTGTCTCTATCTCTCTCTAGCTTGCTCGCTTTGTACATTTGTCCCAGTAATTAATTATAATTTGTCTATTTGTGCATTTAACGAACCAGACGTAACTCAGCATTTATATCTGATCTACCCCTGCATTTCATGTTTAAAAAAGATGTGTCCTCTATAGTATTAGACCTGACGGAATGGTTAATTGTAGGTATTGACCGTTTCATACCCTTGAAAAAGTTTCACCAAAAACCTAACAGCCAGCCATGGTTCTCTCCAGAATGTGCTGCTGCCATTGCGCACAGAAATCACTTTTTCCACTGTTTCCAACGTAATGGATGTATGGAAACAAAAGCCACTTTCAGAACTCCCAGCAACCATTGTAAGAAAGTAATAAAGAACGCAAGAGCGTTGTATGCTCAATCGTTTAAGTCCAAAGTAGTTGAGCAGCGGCTTGCTTCTCACCAGTTTTGGCAAATAGCAAACAGAATCCTGAACAGAAGCGTGTGCTCCATCCCAACTATTATCAATGGACCTGAGGTAATCTCGTCAGCATCAGACAAAGCCAAACTCTTTGTCAAGAACTTTGCAGCTAATTCTACCCTTTGAGACCAAGGCCGCCAACCCCCAATATTTCCTTCTGTATCAGAAAACACGCTATGTGATATACGTATATCTGTACGTGATGTTGCCAAGCTAATCAAAAACCTTGATTCGAGTAAAGCAACTGGCCCTGACGGTATTTCAATTATAGTACTAAAAAAACTTCAACCTGAACTAGCGCCCTTACTTACAAAACTGTTTAAACGTTGTCTTAAGGAGAATAGTTTCCCATCTCCCTGGAAAATTTCATCAGTATGCCCTATATTTAAGAATTCAGGTGATCGCTCATCCCCCTCTAATTACAGGCCAATAAGTCTCCTGTGCGTCATGAGTAAGTTGCTAGAATCTGTGTTAAATACAGAAGTAATCAAACATCTCAACAAAAATAACCTTCTTAGTGACACTCAATATGGTTCCCGTTCTGATAGATCTACAGCAGATCTGTTTACAGTTATATCTCATAGGATTAGCAAATCTCTCGACGAAGGCAACCTTTCTAGGGCAATTGCTCTTGATAGCTAAGGCCTTCGATAGGGTATGGCATAAAGGTTTACTTTATAAGATACTTAGCTATGGTATAGCTGAAAATGTCTTCTTAATTATTAAATCATTTCTTTCTGATATGTTCATAAGAGTAGTAGTTGAGGGGCAAAAATCAGAAGCTCACAGTATTAATGCCGGTGTCCCTCAGGGGTCCATCCTGGGCCCAATTATTTTCCTGATCTACATTAATGATCTTCCAAATCACATCTTACATCATTTGTAGACATTTATGCTGACGACACTACCATTTATGGTAGCACATCTAAGAAAGTAAACGACCAAATTCTCTCCAATTCTCTCTCCTCTGACCTTGAGCACGTAGTAAAATGGGGAAAGGAGTGGCTGGTCACTTTTAATGCATCTAAAACCAAGCTTCTCTCTTTAAATCATCGACATTCTGATCCACATCTGGCATCAATTGAAATGAATGGCTCTCGTCTTAAGGAGGCCTCAAGTTTTGACAAGCTTCTGGGCCTGACCATTACTCCTGATCTTAAATGGAACATGTACATCAAATCTGTTGCTAAGCCCGCTGGAAAAATGGTAGGATCTTTCTATCGATCCGGTAGATATCTGACTGCTGATGCTATTCTCTATCTATATAAGAGCCAGGTACGTCCAAGGATGGAATACTGTTGCCACATCTGGGCAGGAGCTGCTAGAAAGGACTTGTCCTGCCTTGATAGAGTTCAAAATAGACTTTTTAGCCTCGTAGGAGATGTCTTTTTCTCTTCCTTGCAACCTCTATCTCACAGAAGAGATGTTGCGAGTTTGTCTCTGATGTATCGTTATTTTCATGGAAAGTGTTCGACTGAGCTTCCATCTATGGTCCCCCCTCGCCAAATTTTCACAAGAAACACTCGTCTAGCTGTAAACACTATCAATAATTCCCCCCACTTCTTATTTGTGCCTAAACCCAAACGTAGATTCCATGAACAAAGCTTCTTTCTTAGAACTGCACGCCTGTGGAATTGTCTTCCATTTTCCTGCTTTCCGGCTGACTACAATATGGTTGTGTTCAAGTCTAACGCAAATAAATTCTTGATGAGCCGTTCCATATAAGTTATCAAATTTACCAAATTTTCATTACTAATGATTACTATATTGTCCAATTTCTACTGTACACTCTTTAACCCTTATCCTTGAGTGGCCTCTGGGCCTTGATAATGTGGGGATTCTTATGTAAAAATATATATATATATATATATCTGTATATGTAAATATATATATGTGTGAATGTATATGTGTGTATATATTTGTATATATACGTGTATATATATGTGTGTATATATATGTGCATATATATGTGTATACATATATGTGTATATATATGTATATATATATGTGTGTATATATGTATATATATGTGTGTATATGTATGTGTATATATATGTGTGTATATATATGTGTATATATATGTATATATATATATGTGTATATATATGTATACATATATGTGTGTATATATGTGTGTGTATATACATGTATATATATGTATATATACAAGTATGTGTATATATATGTATATATGTATGTCAGGTCATGTCATATGCATCATATGTATATATATGTGTATATGTGTATATATGTATATATATGTTTATATATATGTGTATATATCTATGTATGTATATATGTGTATATATATGTTCATGTATATGTGTATATGTGTATAAATACATATATATATGTGTGTATATGTATGTGTAGGTATATGCTATATGTGTATATATACGTATATAAATGTGTATGTATATATGTATATATATGTGTATATATATATGTGTATGTATATGTGTATATGTGTATATATATGTATATATATGTGTATGTATATGTGTATATATATGTGGGTATATGTGTATATATATGTGTGTATATATATGTGTATATAGATATGTATCTATATATGTGTATATATATATGTGTATATATATGTGTATATATGCGTATATATATGTGTATATATATGTGTGTAAATATGTGTGTATATATATGTATATATATTTGTATATATATATGTATATATGTGTGTGTATATGTATACATATGTATATATATATAAATACCGTTCACATAAACCTTTCACGATAAAGATAGAACCCACAAGTATATAGAATCGAGAAATTGCATCCACAACAGACAATGTCAGACCCAAAGTGTGCTTAGATGTACTGCATCTCATCATCTCATAATATACATCATATATATATATATATATATATATATATATATATATATATATATATATACACACATATTCATTTTTATAGTATGAAAATGTTAGAAATAGCAATTAAGAATAGGAAATTTGATCAAATGTTTGTAACATGTCTTCTTCCTAAGATTAAGGGTGGTGGTGTTTGATCAACACTGCTGGGGAGCCATCATGTAATATACTGTTTTGTTTTTAAATCCTCGAAAAAGTGTTTCATGGTAAACAACTGATGGTCCCTTGAAAAATATATTATTCACATTATAATAAATTCGAGAGCGAGTTGATGCAGTGATTGCAGGTGATTAAATGGCTTACTGACTAGATGGTTTTCAAACGAGTGACAAAAAAAAGTTTTGGTTTGTTTTAAAGGTTTAAAACTTCAAAGAATATACATATCATATATATATATATAATGTACATATATAATATATATAAGGTATATATATAATGTATATATAATATATATATATATATAATATTTATAATATATATAATATATAATATATTTAATATAACATATATATAGTATATACGATATATATAATATATATTTAAAGTGATGGTTGTGTAGTTCCAACGAGAGAAAAAAATGTATATTTAAAAGAGTGTAGCCATCAACAATTGTGGTTTTTTTTAAAAGGTTTTCATCATATTTTTATTTTAAAATATTTTTATAATGCGTTTCGAGCTTAGTGTGTGCTCTCTTCAGATGTTTTCGTAATAAGTTTTTCTTTAAAATGGGAGTTTGGAAAGTTAATTTTTCCTCCGCTGATACTAAATGTGTTTTTCAGAGTGATGTGTGGTCTCAGACATTACAACACTCATTTTACAAGGAGCCATCACATCACCCTAAAACACACCACTCCTCGAAACAAGGAAACAAACAACCCCCACTATTTTTAGGAAACCCCCAGGGAACAACAATTCCACGTTAGAAAAAATTAGACCCAAAATCATCAATTTATCCACATACTCCTTATCAAAGAACGAAATGGAAATACTGAAGCTGGGCCTCAAATTCTGCCCCACCCCTAAAAGCAATATAGCGGAAATAAAAAATGACCTTAAAGAATTCGAACGGACATTTAGACTAATAGAAACACTAGATAACAAAGGGGTCAAAGGTGTATTATTTAGTAAAAAAACAAATCAACATATTTCCCTAACAAACAGAACAACGCAAAAGAACTAAACAGCTACTTCAAAAATCTCTGGAACCTTAACCTCAAAAAAAAAAAAGACAAAAACACAAACAACCTCACACATAAGCAAAAACAAGCACTCGAAAAGATCCGTAATAATAATGACATAATAATAAAAGAAGCAGACAAAGGCAGTGCCGTAGTAATCATGGACAAAACGTATTATGAAACAAAAATTACAGAATTACTGGATAACAAACACTACTATAAACCCATTAGTACCAACCTAGATAACACCACAATCTCAAAAATCACAAAACTTTGTACAACACACAACAAAATAATAAAAAAGAAAGAAAAGGACTTCCTCACAAATTTCATTACAAAGACCAACAACTTCTACGGACTGCCTAAAATACATAAATCTGGCGTAATAAAACTTGCCATCAATACACAAAACTCAGAATATATTAGCGCTCCAAACCCTAATGGCCTTACATGTAGACCCATTGTAGCAGAACCAGCCTGTCCGACAAGCAGACTTAGCAACTTAATAGACATCTTATTACAACCTTTTACAGATCAAGTTAAGAGCTACATAAGATACGACATCAATTTTCTTACCACCTTACCACATACAGTAAAAAACGGGACACTATTAGTTACATTTGACGTTAGCAGCTTATATAGTAATATACCCCATGAATTAGGAAAAGAAGCAATAATATTTTGGATCAACAGACACGCACAAACACTACATCCTAGATTCACAAAACCATTCATTATCGATAGTATAGACATAATCCTAAATAATAATTCCTTCGAATTCAACAATGCCAACTACATCCAAACACTAGGTACAGCAATGGGAACGAAAATGGCACCGACTTACGCAACCCTTACATTGGCCTACCTAGAAGAAAGCTTATATGAAAAAGTAGAACAAAAATTTGGCCACAGCACTAAAAAACTGTTTGTAGAATCATGGAAAAGGTACTTAGATGACTGCTTCATCCTATGGAAACACACATGGGGGGACATCACAGACTTACACACCATACTCCAGAACCTACACCCAAAAATTAAATTCACCATAGAATAAAGCTCTACAGAATCACCTTTCCTAGATATACTGATAAAGATTAACGAAAATAACATTATCACAGACATTTACCGCAAACCTACAGACACCCAACAATATCTACACTTTAAAAGTCACCACCCTAAAAGCTGCATAAAATCAATTCCCTACACCCTAGCACGTAGAATCTGCACCATAATCACGGACAATAACCTTTGGAAAATCCGACTCAAGGAACTACGAATAAATTTAAGAAAAAGAAAATACCCATCACAACTTATAGACAAAGGGATCCAACTTGCGACAAATATACCAGTAGAAGATTTGAGAACCCCTAAAGAACAAAACAAAGAACAAATCCTAACATACGTCTCCACACACAACACAAAAAACCCAGAGCTTTTTACAGAGATAACGAAAAACCTCGTCCTACTTAACCAAAATAGCAAACTAAACAACTTTCTTAAAACAACAAAAATAATAAAAAGAAAACGCCAACCCAAAAACCTAAAACGCATTCTTACCTCATCCAAACTCAATCAAGACGCAACAAAAGGAGTCACAAAATGCAACAAACAATGATGTGAAGTCTGCAACATAATATTAGAGGGAAACACATACACATTTACGAACCCCATACAAACATTCAAAATTAAAAAAAAACTAGATTGCACCTCAAAAAACGTGATCTATGTAATAAAATGTCCAGCATGCGATAAATCCTACAAAGGCGCTACAAAAAACTTAGCAATAGAGTAGCCCTACACCGATCCAACATCAAAATCGCGGAAAATAGACACCTGCATGTATCACAACATATACACACATGTAGTGGAGGCAGATTCGAGATAATGCCCATCTTCCAAACTGACAAGTACTTCTACTTGCTAACACAAGAAAAAAACTTCATAGCAAAGTTTAACCCCGCCTTAAACATCTCTCCATAATTATACATATAAATAGGCAGAACACAGAATACACTTACATGCATGCATACTGGGGTAAATGTGCACCCTCACACACGAAACAAAAGAAGCACAATAAAGCACGCGCACACTTTCACGGGTGCGCGCGTCCATACCCGGAACAGTACCATTTCTCTAAACTAAACAAACAATTAGAAATTATACGTATGTATGTGTATGTGCGCACATGTATGCATGTATGTATGTATGTGTGTGTATGTGAGTGTATACATATGATTGTGTATGCGTGTGTGTATATGTATATATATATATCATCTGTTATCTGTGCTTCATCTTGTTTGTGTGTGTACGTGCACTTATGTTTGGGTGACCGAATACATGTATGCATATGTGCTTGGATTAGAAAAGATAGAAAACTTCAACCAATATATACATAAGGTGGGATGTATGAATATGTATGTGTATGTGTGATTGTGCGTGCATGTGTTCATATATATATATATATATATATATATATGGGTGGATGAATGTATACGCATCTGTATGTGTGTGTATGTATATACATATGTATGCATATGTATAAGTGGGTAAATGTGTTCGTGTGGATATGGATATACGCGTATGTGTGAGCCCCTGCATATATCTCTCTATGTGTGTGCATGTGTGTGTGTATGTGTATGTGCCTACATAGCATGTGGATATTTGTGAGTGTGTATGCACATACATGTATGTATATATAAATATGTGTATGTACGTATATGTGTGTATATGTATCTCCTCCTACCTATTCTCCATCTTACTTGTGTGTGTGTGTGTGCGAGTACTTATGTCTGAATGATTAAGCGCATATATACATGCGGGTTTTGGTTGGTGAAAAAAAAAAAAAAAAAAATAAAAATAATTACCCAATATGTGCCTGACATGTTAGTGGTGGATGTGTGAGTGTGAGTGTGTAGGTGGGTATGTATATATTGATGCTCCTACATATATTTCTATGTATATGCGTGTGTGTATGTGTGTGTGCCTACGTGAGTGTGCATGTGTACATGTACATGTATGTATATGTATGCGTGTGTGATTGTGTATGAGTGTGTGCTATACATAGGGAAAGACAGTCCTTAAAAAAGCCCTAAAAACGATAAAAACCTTCATCAAATAGACAAAAAGCGCCCTCCTTGAACCTAACTTTGACATGACACTTTGAACACTTACGGTTGGAGACAGAATGTCTGAGACAACACACTACTCTGAAAAACACATTTAGTATCAGCGGAGGTAAAAATAACTTTCCAAACTCCCATTTTACAGAAAAACTTATTACGAAACCATTTGAAGAGAGCACACCCTAAGCTCGAAACGCGTTATAAAAATATTTTAAAATAAAGATATGATGAAAACCTTTTAAAAAAACCCACAATTGTTGATGGCTACACTCTTTTAAATATATATATTATATATATATTATATATATAATATATAAATAATATATGCAATATATATGATATATATAATATATATATAATATATTGTACATATATTATATATACAATATATATATATAAGATGTATATAATATTGATATAATATATATAATATATACATATAATATGTATATATATAATATATGTACATATAATATGTGTATATATAATATAATATATATATATTATATTTATAATATATGTATAATATATGCAATATATATGATATATATATAGTATATATATATTATATTGTACATATATTATATATATAATATATATAAGATGTATATAATATTGATATAATATATATAATATATAAATATAATATGTATATATAAAATATATATACATATTATATTATTATATAATATATTTTATATTTTAAATATACATAAAATATATATATATAATATATAATATATATATATATAACATATATATAATATATATAATATATATAGCATATATATAACATATATATAATATATAGATTATATATAATATATATATATAATGTATATAATATATATAATACATATAATATATATATAATATATATAATGTGTACATATAATATAAATATAATATATATAACATATATGTAATATATATATAATATATTTATATAATATATATATATATAATATATATAATATATATATAACATATATAATATTTACATAATGTGTATTATATTTATATGATATATATACATAATGTATATACTATATGTATATGTATATAATATATATACATGTATATATAATGTATATATATTATATATATGTATATATAATATATATATATATATATATTATATATATATAACATATATATATATATGTATATATAAAATATATGTATACATATGTATATATAAAATATATATAATATATATCGATATATATAATATATATATGTATATAATATATATATAATATATATGGATATATAATATATATGTATATATAATATATGTATATATAATATATGTATATATAATATATATATATATGTATATAATATATATGTATATATATTTATATATGTATATAAAATATATGTATATATAATATATATATGTATATTTAATATATATTTATATATAATATATATAATATATACGTATATATAATATATATGTATAATATATGTGTGTATATAAGATATATATGTATATATAATATATATACCATATATATATGTATATATAATATATATGTATATATTGTATATATATATGTATATATATAATATATCTATATATATATAATATATATGTATATATAATATGCATATGTTTTTATATAATGTTTATATATGTATTTATAATATATATATATGAATATATTATATGTATATATGTATATATAATATAGATATATGTGAATATATAATATAGATATATGTGTATATAATATATATATATGTGTATATATAATATAGATATATGTGTATATATAATATATATATTTTACATATATAATATATATATGTATATATAATATATATATATTTATACAATATATATACGTACATATAATATATATATGTATATATATAATATATATTTATATGTATATATTATATATATATTTATATATTATATATATGTATATATTATATATATATATGTATATATGGTATATATATATGCGTATATAATATATATATTATATATATATGTATATATAATATTTTGTTATTTATTTATTGCACGGGCGTCCCTTTTGAAAATTCATCATTCGATGATGTGAAAAGCTATAGCAAACATCTATATGAGTACTTTAACCATAGTTCCTGATTTCAAAAGGCGAAAAATTAAAAGGTAAATTCTTGTACCTATGTTTTTATGTATATACCTGTATATCTATGTATATGTATATATATATATATATATATATATATATATATATATATATATATATATGTCTATTTTTTCATATATATGCATGCATATATTTGTGTATGTTTGTATGTATAATATTGTACTTAAACCAAATTTATAATTTAAATTCAAATTTATATTTTACTCTATTTCTTTTCTATCTCAAACCCATATTAATTTTCTAATCAATTTAAAATCCAGACCTTTATTTTAATTTTTTCCAGATACATCTGCCTTACTTTTAATGATAGCTTTATTTATGGTGTCTTTTAAATTTAATAAAAACCTTCACAATTTGCTGATGAGGAAACCTTGTTTATTAAAGAACTATATGTAATAATTACTGTCCGTAACGTGATGTCTACCACAATAAAAACACTGTTTTCCGAAACGATCGTACAAATAATTGATTTTGTTGTTATTCCTTCTTATGAAACGGATTTTTAATTTAATTATAATTTGATAGTTAAATTTTAAATTATCAATCACATTGCTAAATATGTATATATAATATATATATTTATATGTATACTTTATATATGTATATATAATATATATAATATATATATGTATATATCATATATATAAATCTATAAATAATATATATATGTATATATAATATATAGATATATATGTATTATATATATATGTATATATAATATATATGTATATTATATATATGTATATGTTATATATATATTATATGTATTTATATATTATATATATTTATATTATATATATATATTTATATAATATATATATATGTATATATATAATATATATATATTCAATATATATGTAAATATAATAGGTATATATAATATATATATGTATATATATGTATATATAATATGTATATATAATAAATACATGTATATATATGTATATATTATATGTATATGTATAGTAAATATATTATATATATGTATATATTATATATATGTATATATAATATATATATATGTATATATAATATATATGTATATATATAATATGTATATAATATATATAATATATATGTATATATAATATATATATAATATATATGTATATATAATAGGTATATATAATATATGTTTATATATGTATATATAATATGTATATATAATATATATATGTATATATATATATTATATATATGTTTATATAATATATATATGTATATATAATTTATATATATATGCATATATAATATATATGTATATATATATGTATATATATAATATCCACAACCCAATATATATATATATATTTATATACATGTCCACAATCCAAATATAATTATATATATATACATATATATATATATAATTGTATATATATATATAGTTATATATATATATAATTACATATATATGTATAATTATATACATATTATTATTTATATATTTGTGTCTGTGTGTTTTATTTTTTGATTACCGTGTTATCTGTTTCGTTATATATGTTTCGTATGTTGGCCCGTGTTTACGATCTAACAGTCTGGTCAGACCTTACAGAAATTGTTGTTCAGTATTAGGAAGAACTGTCTTTACAAGAAAAAGAAAACAGAGGGGGTGTTTGGATAGGAGATATTAGGGGGGAAGGTGTTGAATGACAAAATTTCAGTTTTGAATGGTAAAATATATTGGATTGTATTGTGTAGGGGGCTAGATTCAGGTAGGCTTGGGTGGAGATATTTTGATATTGGGAGGGGGGTTGAGAGAGGATTGTAAAGAGAAAAAAGAGGGGGTAATACGTGGAGTGGGGAAATAGGAGTTTCAATTTTTGGGTTTTAAAATTTTTACTACATTTTTTCTTGTTAGATAAGATATATACATTAGATGAGAGGGAGAGAGAGAGAGGAAGGGAGATAGATGGGAGGAAAAGGAGAGAGAGAGAGAGAGAAGTAAAAGGTTAGTGTAGCTGTCATGTTTGGCTGTTACAATGCTTCATTTACGGTTTTTCTGGTCACTGTTCATTTCATAGTGGGTTGTTTTTTAAGCAGTTAATACCGACGTTGACGCCCGCATAAAAACGCATAATACATATACATACATATTATACACCAATATGTAGGCATATAGGCACACACATATAAAAGTAATGCCCCTTCAGACGTACATGGATCTACATGCGGATATATACACACATACACGCAACTCTCGTGCACATATATATACTCGCATATATATACAGATATAAATGCCCACACACACATAAATATATGCATACACACACCCATAAGACCTCAAACGAGACTTATAAACCCCACGAAGCCAGAAATAGGAAAGATATATAAAAGAATGCTAGAAAGAATCAACTTACAAATTAAAACCAAATATGAACTAAACCAATGGATTAACACCAATGACATTGTTCAATAATACGCCAAACAAAAAGAAGGCCGCATTCATCCAGTTCGACATTGAAAGCTACTATATTACTTTGCCTCTCTACTCTCTGACCTACATCGATCCGAATGAGATTATCAAAAAATCTAGGAAAACAGTACTAATCCGCCGAAACACCCAATGGACTAAGAAGAACCAACGCGGATCATTTGCCATCTCAATGTGATCCCTGGATTCAGTAGAAGAAAGCGACTTAGTTGGTTCCTTCATTCTATATAATCTCACAAAAACTATAGATAACAAAAACATAGGACTATATAGAGGCGATGGCCTTAACGTAGTTGAAAATTCAAAGGGCCCCAAATGTGAAAAATTGAAAAACACCTGAACTAAAGAAATGAACAGAATAGACCTAAATCTGGGCATTGAATTTAACGTAAAAACTGTTAACTTTCTCGATATAACTCTCAACCTCTCAAATAACTCATATTAACCTTACACTAAAGACAATACTTACCCACTCTATATAAACCCACTATCAAACCACCCAACACATATCATTAAACATATCCCAACATCTATCGAAAAAAAAACTTAGTAATAATTCCTCTAAACCTGAAACATTCAGCAAACATAAAGCATTTTATGAAAATGCCCTTAAAGAAAGCGGCCACCCAAACACCACCTTTAACTACATTGAACCTAATCCATCCAATACCCAAAACAAGGAAAATAGAGCCAGGAAAATAATTTGGTTCACCCCCTTCAATATAACTGTTAAAACGAAACTAGGCGAAAAATTATTTCAACTAATAAACAACCATTTTCAACTTAATCACACACCACAAAATATTTAATAAAAACACAATTAAACTTAGCTACAGCTGTATTGATAACCTAGAACAAATAATCAAGAAACACAATAGAAAAATACTTAACAAAGATTAGAACACAAATAACACCAGCAGAAATAATTGTAACTGCACCAACAAATTTCAGTGCTAAATTAATCAATAATACCTACAAACGGAAGTATTCTATAAGCCACAATTACACCCGAAGAAAACCCAAACGATAAAAAATACTATATTGGCCTGATAGGCACCTCCTTTAAAATAGGTTTAGAGTACATAAATGCTCTTTTACAAACCCCAACAAAACCTCACTAACCTCCCAATATATAGATCGTGTCCAAAATAAGCTTACACCAACCATTACCTGGGAAATCCTTAAAAACTCTAACGTATGTAAATCTTTAGACTTCCCATGTCTCCTCTGCTTGAACGAAAACCTTTTTATATTCAGTTTTAAAGATGGAGACAAATTACTAAATAAAAAAAAACATTAAACCACCATAAATTGCTGGCACTACAAATCCCACCTCCTTAGCAATTATGCACCTTTCTGAAACATCCCCTAGACAACATCTTTTCAGAACCGCTGAATAATAATACACACAATACACCCATCTACCGCAGCCACCCAACTACTGTAACATCAACACAACCAAACCCCTTACTCAACTCTCCCCATATCCTATATTACCCTTCCCAATTACACATTAATCTACCCATGAATCCTACTACCCCCAACCCACTTAACAATTACGACGAAAACTCCCCACATTTATATGAATGTGCATACATGACAACTTGCATGGATATCTGTATGTATATGTATGTATTTTTTTGTAGATATGCCAGAAACACTATTATATTTAACGCACCATCTTACTTATCTATGTGCATGCATGTATCTTGACATGTATGTGTATGTGCAGCCATGATTGGACTTATGTATGTATCCCTGTCTGTATTTATGTTTATTTCTCTATATACGCGGTCATAATTATGTGTGATCATGGGTCGTATGTATGCATAGATATATATTTGTATGTCTATGCCTGCATGCACATATATCTGTATGCATGCATCTGCTGTCCTAGTGACTATATGTATATGTGTTTCTACGTATATGTACAGATGTGGCTATGCGTGATTTATATACATATATGTGTCTGTATGTATGTGTATGCATATATCCACAATACACTTCACACTGAAAATAAATTAAGCATGGCCACTGCCCAAAGCAACATGTTAGGACCCCCCTCTATGCATATGAACCTAATAGTTAAGATTTAAACCTTTATTCCCCATTTAACCCCCCTTTTTTCTAGAAACTAAAAAATAATCCCCATCCAATAAGCAAAGCAAATCAATACAGACCGCTAAAAATTAAATCAACAACATGCCCTTCGAACTTCAACATGTCCACCTAACCTTGCATTATCTATACCCGCTTATTTATTTATTCTTTATCTATTCATTCATTTATGTACCCTAACTTAACTTTACTTATTCAGCATAAATTTACGCATCTCTGTGTATATATGTATATACGTCTGTATGTATGTGTATGTATGTTTCTATTTTTATGACTATTCATACTTGTATAGTTGTATATGCTTATATATATATATTATATAATCCCCGCGGTATTAACTTACTTAACTAAATAAAACCATGTATTCACTTATTTAGTTATTTATTATTATTATTATTATTATTATTTATCCTAACTTTACTTTATTTACTTGGTATAGATGTATACATGCCAGTATGTGTATGTATGTGTATGTATGGACATGTATATATTTATGTATATGTGTATATATATGTGCCTATATAGGTCTGTATATTTATATTTTATAAATATATATTTTTATGTAATTATGTATACGTGTGCAAGCCAGTGCGTGTGTATGCACTTGTATGTATATGTATGTGTATGTGTAAGTGTGCATATACTTCTTACTGGAGATCTGTATATACACTTATATGTATATGGATGGGTGTGTGTATGTATATATTTATATGTGTGTGGGCATTTATATCTGTATATATATGGGAGTATATATATGTGTACGAGAGTTGCGTATATGTGTGTATATGTCTGCATGTAGATCCATGTACATCTGCAGGGGCATTGTTTTTATATGTGCGTGCCTATATGCCTACATATTGATGTGCAATATGTATGTATATGTATTATGCGTTTTTATGCGTGCGTCAACGTCGGTATTAACTCTTAACTGCTTAAAAAACAACCCACTATGATATGAACAGCGACCAGAAAAAACGTAAATAAAACATTGTAACTGCCAAACATGACAGCTACACTAACCCTTACCCTCTCTCTCTTCCTTTCCTCCCATCTCTCTCTCTCCCTCTCTCTTTCTTTCTCTCTCTCTCCCTCTCTCTTTCTTCCTCTCTCTCTCCCTCTCATCTAATAAATATACTTTATCGAATAAGGAAAAAAAAGTAGTATAAATTTTTAAACCCCAAAATTGAAACTCCTTTTTCCCCCTTCTCTCTTTTTTTCTCTTTATCATCCTATCGCCATCTCCCTCTCCCTATATCCACATATCTTCACCCAAGCCTACCCGAATCTGCCACGACCCCCACACACAATACAATCTAATATATTTTAACATTCAAAACTGAAATATTGTCATTACACGCCTTCCCCTTTATTAACTCCTACCCTAACCCCCCTCCTTTTTTCTTTTCTTTTTTTCTTCTAAAAACAGTTATTACTAATACTAACCGACCATTTTGTAAGCCTGACGAGACTGTTAAATCGTAAACACGGTCCAACATCCGAAACATATATAACCAAACAGATAAAACGGTAATAAAAAATAAAACACGTATTTGCTCTACAATAGTATTGAGCACTCTCTTCATGTGTTTACTAATTACCAGTTTTACCATATATATATATATATATATATATATATATATATATATATATACACATTGGTATTGATTATCTAAGCAAGGCATACAGGGAATAATATTCCGTAATTGAATACGATGATAGACATTTATTTTGATGACATAAGATGTCGGCGGATGCGAGCAAGGGGAAGGGACGCTCTTCTCATATCCAACTTTCATTTCCTCGGTCGACACCTACCCACTTGACTTTTCTATTTATTTCTGAGAGAAGCGCATCTGTTGCAACCGGCGTTAATACAATTTTGTCTCGAAGGACACGGATTTCCATGGGATTAATCTCCCTGGAAAGCTTGTGTACGGGGAAAAACCAATGTTTGCAATCGGCGAGCTGGAAATGTTACGATTTGATTCAAACCGTTCGCATATCTGTCCCATCGACCGAAGGAAACAATCGCCACTCCAACATATGTTTCTGTATCCCAAATCCGTATGTTTTGTTCTACGAAGAGGCGAAGGCAATCGAAACTTCTTAGGAAATAATGAACAAGGCATAAAAGCAACAAGCTATTACGTGTAGGGTAACCTGGTGATGCCCTTAATATATCAGGCTGTACGGGACAATATCTATTTTTGAAAATAAACTGCAATTATTTTAGTACAAATACTATACTACTGTTAAATAACCTTTTCTAGACAGAATCAAAGATTGATACGTGAGTTTGAATACTATTTAGGTCTGACTTTTAAAATATCACTAAATAACTTGATATCGTATATAGTGTTAAAACATCTTCGTATAAATATATGAACAAATATGTTCAACATTTGTTACATACCAAAATGACTTCGAAAGAGACAGAAAGCAGAATATAAATACGATTGCAAGAAACCAAAAGTATAGCCTTTCGTATAGAAAGATGACTTACATTAATAAAGTTAATCTTCAACGCTGTTATCCCGTCTAAAGTTGCCTCTAAAGTTACTACTATTCTATAAAATATTGATTTTAGGCTTCTGTAAAGAATGCGGGTTCTTCTATAATGCTAGAAAATTACATGCACCAGCAAATGTCCTGCATCTTACAAAGACACAATTTGATCCATATCAAAGTAACCTACATCTAAAATTTCAAGTGTTTAGATCTCAAATTGGAGGTGGGGTTGGTAGAGTTTTAAAAGATCAAATCGTTGAACTTTGGCCCCTTAACAGCCAAATGTCTGGCCGAAAACCGACCAAAACGATTTTTCCAAATCTCAATACCCCTTATGGCAAATCTCGAGCCTGTAAACTGAAAATTGACAGAGTAATTTGGTAGTGCACACACAGACAGACAGACACACACACAGACAATTTCACTTTTATAGATATATAGATTATATGAGACCCAATATATAGTAATGATTTTAAAAACCAATGACTCGGGCGCCAGCAGCAAGTATCGAAACCAAACGTTTAGCTTACGATTTCTTTCTTTCTTTGTCGGTAATTATTGAGCTATGAAGACATGTTTGCCATAAAGCTAAAAATTAAGACATAAACAAATAGCTTATACGTCATGCGCGCATATTCGTAATGCCGTCGTTCAACCTTCACCTGGCAAATTTCACTTTTTTTTAATTGTCACACTTTTGTACCCATTTTCCTGGCCTAAAATCCAAATATAAAGTTTCGCATAGGCTCAAATAACTTATATATGCGGTTTCATGTATGTAGACAAAACACTCTAGGAGGAGTTTGGTAGGAAACATCTTTTAACCAAAATATATATACGTAAATATATATAACTACTTCATTTACTCACATAAATTAATATACGAAAGTATAGATTTATGCGTAAACTTCAAGTATTTACTTCAAAAGTGCTCAATACGTAGGTAGAGCGCATAAGCCTGACGAATCCTAGAGTGGATGAAACGCCGAATATTCAGTGTAGCTTAATCGCCATATATATTTTATAAATTACTACGTAAATATATACAGAAAGAGTTTTGTGTTTACTATAACCTTTTTATTTAGCAAAAATATACGCGTTTGTGCGAAGAACAATATTCACTATTTATGACATAAATAATTACATTGCTTAATACTCCAACGCCCTCCTCCCAATGGTGGCTATAAAGTGGGTGTTCATTTTACGTTAAATTAATATGGAAAAGTGATCCCCAATTTTTGGAACTGTAATTTCCTCAAATCTTGAAAAGTGCTCGTTTCCCTCCGGAATGTTAAACGTTATTTTCGTTTTCAGCACCCTGGAAAAACTGTCATGGAGATAATTTAAAAGGATTTTTAAGGGTGGAAAGATACTACACCTTTACCAATGTTTCAATCACAGTCATTTGTTTTCCAAGTTTTGCATAAGTCAAAGTATCTGATATTTCCCCAAAACCTCTGTCCTTGATGGGGGGGGGGAGACAAAAACTTGCTGCTTTGGTTTCAAATGATCTGAAATAACAGCAAGGGGAGACTTGATTCCAAATATTTCTTATATGTTATATCTCTCCGCTTTGGTTTTCATACATAAATTACATCTCATAGTATGGAAGGACTATTGATACTGGTGATATTCAGAAGCAATATCTCTACTATGTTATATTTTCCTATATTGGAAATAGGGAAGATATAACATGATAAATATTTGGAATCAAGTCTCCCCTTCCTGTTATTTTAGATAATTTCAAACCATAGCAAGTTTGAGCCGGCTCGACCCCCACCATCAAGACCAGATATTTCCCCTCCATCATGGCCAGAGGTTTCGGGATATCTATCTATCTATCTATCTATCTATCTATCTATCTATCTCTCTCTCTCTCTCTATATATATATATATATATCTATATATATATGTATATATATATATTATTTACTATAATAATTAAATACCTACAGACACCTTTTGGGAATTTCAGAGTTCGACAAGATGCACTTGCAGAAGGTCGGAGGTTACAACGACCAAAGATTTGGTAATATGAATAGAACAGTTGTCAGAAAAATCCAAATGATACGGATGAATCAGTTTTATACGTAGTTTTAGATTTAAGAAGTTAAACATGCATGGTCCCCCGTGGGTGCACAGTGAACGTGGCGTATAAAAGTTCAGGACTCCCCCCATATAGCCTCAAAAGTGCCAGGGGACGTCAAATCCTGGTGAAAATGAACAAACGGTGCAGTTTTAGGCCTTAACATATGTAAATTCGAGTTCTGCACCATGCAAAAATAAAAAAAAATGATTAAGTTCACCATTTGCTCCCCATTTAGCCTCAAAAGTCCCCAAGGCCTTAACATATTTAAATTTGAGTTCAGAACCATGCAAAACTGCTAAATAGACATTCACAGAAAAATTTTGGGCAAATATGGTAAAGTAATCCCAAACATGGAGTGTTTTTATTAGTCCTAAAAGAGCCCCTGGGGCACACCCAAGAGTTATCGTGAAGTCTAGACAAACAACATTATATAGAAATCAGTTAGTTACAACTTTTTAGAAAGTTTTATAAAAATCCAAGGCATCAGTTTTTTTTTAAATAAACACAAAAGTGTCAACTTTAGCCATTTAAACTCGAAAGGCTCCTCTAGGAAGGCAACCGGAGTTGTCCCGGAAAATCCGTTCTGTTTTTTTTTTTACGCATATCATGCTTAATGTTTGTGCAAACTTTAAAAAAATCCTAAGGCGCACTTATTGAGAAAAGTGTAGACGGACGAACAAACAAAGGTGGATTTACATGTCCACTCTCCTTTTGTCGGGGGATCAAAAATCGATTAACTCTTTAAATGAAGTTTTAAAAGAAAGATGTCAATTAAAATTACTTATCGTTGTTGTTCATTTTATTCAATAAAAATGTTAGTACTTGTTTACTGGCTTACAAAGCGCGTAAACGTCAGACTAAAACTTAACTGTAAATGCGACTTTATTTATTCTATTATTCCGAAAAGCAACTCTGGGTATCGTGAATTGTCAAATGGCAGTGTTTAACTGAACCCATACGAATATTCCATCATTTTTTAGATACGATAATGCAAGTAGAATGCAAAGGCACTTTTGTTATTTAGTTTTGAAATTTAGTGTTCTATATATGAACAAGTATGAGTTAAAAAATGAAACAATAAACGGTGACTTAAGAATAATTGTAAACATTAAGAAAGTCACACGGTGATGTGGGGAGAGTCGAAGTGTTGAATACATAGAGAGTTTACCTGTTTGCTACCTTAATTTTAAAACTTTGTGTTTGAGAGTTGTTCGTTCGGGATAAATTTAATTGTTTTTCTTTTTAATGAGGGTTAAATGCACGCATAGTTTCGTGAAACACGATTTAGGAAGTGATGCAAGTAGTGTGAGTGAAATATTTATTTTAAAAAAATATGCGTAGTACTTTTCCTATTAAAACTGTAGATGCAGAAAACCACCGACTTTATTTTATTATATAGATAATTATTATAAGCGTGTATTTATAGTTTAATTTATTTTCTTCTTAATCTCTCTTGACAAATTAAAAGATAGAATTTCAATTATTAAAATTTCAACAATATATATTTAACAACATAGTATACTGCAACAAATTGAAAAAGTATAGTACAATAAAATGAATAATTATTATAGATTAGTATGGCTGTCCGGAGACAGAAACAATAAAATAGAAAGGGTAAAAAAAATGTGTGAATCTTTTTCTTTTAAAACTTTTAAAACCTCTTTATCTTTAACCATTTCACACTCCTCGCATCACTGTGTTAATTTTTTAATGGGTATAATTTTTTTAATGGGTATAATTTTTTAATCGGTATAATTTTTTAATCGGTATAATTTTTTGTAAGTCACCGTTTATTATTTACTTTTACTTCTTTTATAATTGTTTTCTTTATGTCTTTCTGTTTACTTCCCTCAATCGTTCTCTTTCCGCCCCTTTCCGCATCTCTTCCTTTCCATTATTTCTCTCTCTTTTTACCTCGCCTTCCGCTGCTCATTCTCGTTTCTCGGTTTAATTTTATTGAAATAATAATAAACATGTACAAAAAAAAAATAATCATAAAGCTTTCAGTTTTAATATTATTGCTTTATGACAACGCAAACTATTTGACCTTCCAACTCCTTCAATAAAACTATAAGGATGCGCATTTTTTAGTTTAAATATTGTGAATTGTTAAATACTTCAAAAATAACTTTACTGCCTCGATTTGAGTTTTAAGTTACTTCTCCCGGGCAACGCTGAATTTGTTGTTTTTCCTCTCAGCACTAAGGATCCGCCAAGGAATTAGTGCTTCTCATGCACAGAAATTTATTTCCAAATTACTTGATAATAACATAAATCACTTTAAGTATCAACTCCCCTGACTAATTTTGTCTCAGTTGACGCCATAGAATAAATACGAGGCGCGTTCCAAGATTAATTCCTCATGTTTTTTATTCCACCATAATGGGCCAGAGAGGATTGCACGTTGCATTGCCATGATAAATGTACTTATGCATTCAGAAACTGAAAGTTTCAATTCTTTGTTGCATATATTGCCGGTTTGACACTCTAAGAAAGCAAGCCTTGCCATTGATGTGCGTCGAAGCACAGATGTAGAAAAATAAATTGTAGAACACAAAAAACACTCATTTTAATGGCAACACTATTGTCTTCGTACTTCTACAACTTTTTAAGTAAAAATAGGAGCCTTCACTCAATCGTTGTTGTAAAAAAAAATCGTGTATATTTACTCCATAATTGTATTAAAAAGGGCGTGTCTGTTCGGTTTTGATATTTAACCCGACATACAGACATACCTATATAATAAGGCCTACTGGAGAGAACATGAATGCCTACTAAAGGTAACATGAATTCGTACAGGAGAGAACTAGAATGCTTACAGGAGAGGACTTTAGGGCCTACTAGACACTTTGAGGCCTCTCTGTACAGAACTACCTGGCATGAGGCTAATTTTCCCTAGAAGTAAACCCTGATCAGATATTTAAAATAACAGCCCAAATAAGATCTTCTTTCTCTGGCTAACCCACATTAGCTTTTACGAGGAATGGTGCAACTTCTGCAAGTGATGTTACTTCAAGTAATAACACTAAAATAGATACTATACCAGACTAGATAAATTCTTGTCCTGGAATCCAGTAAGACCAAAAGACTTAAATGAAAGAAATACTACACCATATGAAAATGGTTAATTGGGGAGAGAAAACGTATGTTCTCAATTTATTTACTAACTCAAGGTCTGAGAGATAAAGAACTTTAATGGAACATTCGAATATCTATGTATCTCATATAGAGTTCAAGTGTTCGCCTCAGGAAGTGGGTCCCTTGATTTCGACTGAAGAAAAATAAAACAAATAGGTAGAGAACTTGAATGCTTTCTAGACACTATTATACTTCAGTGTCTAAAGTCTCTTGTACAGGGTTTCGTCAGGAAAATCTGACACGAATATAATTTCCCTGCAAGTATACCCTGACCAAATATGAAAAATAACAGTATTCACATGACAAATAAGATCTCCACGCTATGTCTAATCCACACTGGTTTTAAGGAGGAATAGTGCACCTTCTTCAAGTGATGTTACCTCAGGGAACAACAGGAGCATTGATAAATACATATTCTGGAATGCAGTAAGATCAAGAAACCACAGAAATTTATACTATAACATATTTCAATCGGAAAAAAAAACGATTTACTATAACATCTAGTCAATTGGGGAAAGGAAAATTACATTCCTAATTTCTTTACTAATTCAGTGTTTGCGAGGTAAACGAGAACTTTAATGGAATATTCGAATATCTATGCATATCATATAGAGATTAAGTGTTAGCCCCAGGAAAGAGGCCTCTTGATTTCTGAGAACCTCGACTGAAGTAAAATGAAACACCGAGACAATAGTGATGTTAATGAGGCTGTCTATAGAATCATCACTAAGATTAAGACTCTACCAGACTAGATGAATTCTTGTCTTGAAATTCGGTACGACCAAGAAACTACAAGAAAGAAATAACTCCATTAACTGACCAATTGGGGAGAAGAAAATTTGTGTATTCATTCTTTCTTTTTTTGCGGACCGGTATCCTTATCTTCCTAGTTGTTGTTGTTGTCTCACCACGTCTCTGAAGAAGGCCAGAGGATGAGTTGGCCGAAACGCAGTTAAACAACAACTAAAAGAAAAAAAAAGAACGAATTCACACACATAACTCATCTCAAAGGGTTTCAATAAAACTCTAATTTATAAAACTCGCTATGTCTGTATCCAAATTTTCAGACTTTATCTCTTCCGAAACTAAATGTCACAGAGCGGCTCTTGGGGCTTCAAATGCTTGGGTGTTTTATGGATCGTTCTTCTATAGGTCTTTAGCCAGTTAAAATACTTTTAAAGGGTCAAAAAGAGCTAAAATTGAAAAAAAAAAACCGTTGTAAATTTTTACATTCATTTTAGTTTATTTTTGATCAGTTCATATGCGAGTCACCTTGGTACAGTGATAACGTCTCTAGCTTAAAATGCTACAGTTAAGCATTCGGTTTCGATTCTAGCTGATGGCACTCAAATACTTTATTTACTTTTAAAACACGACTCTATAATAATATCACGTTGGTGCAAAAACAATATCGTTTTCTCACATATTTTACTTTTATATATGAATTTTTTGAATTAATTCATATATATATATATATATATATATATATATATCCATGTTATATATTATTTTGAAGTGCGTTTTTTGCTTTATCGATTGCCGTTATTCGTAAGCGTTCTCAATCTATTCATTTATTTTTTGCAGGCTTGTCAACAGCATGGGCAACGTTTAAATCTGCACAATTTTCTTGTTCCACTTCAAACTAGGTGGAAATCTGCCGAGACAGCTCCTGATATCAATGATTCTTTTGGCCCAGGAACCACTAAAGAACGTGTGGCACACTGCTGCTTCAAGAAATTTCGCAACGGTGACGAGAACCCCGAAGATAAAGACGGTTACGGCCGGCCGACTGCGGTTGATAACGTACATTTGAAAGCCTTAATTGAAGCCGATCCTCAGAAATCACAGACGTTGCTGTTGAACTCGAAGTCGACCACTCAACAGTCGTTTTCCATTTAAAGCAAAATAAGGACGTAAAAACAAACTTGGATGAATTGGTGTCGTATGAATTGAACAATAATAATTAAAAAAAAATGTCTTTTTGAGGTTTCTTCTATGCTCTTTCTGTACAATAAAAACGACCCATTTCTCGAGCGGATTGTGACGTGTGATGAGAACTGGATCCTCTACGACAACCGGCGATGTTCGGTACAGTAGGTGGATGCCGAAGAAGCTCCACAACACTTCCCAGAGCCGAAGTTGATCCCCAAAAAGATTATGGTGACTGTTTGGTGGTTTGGAGCCGGTCTTATCCATCACAACTCATTACGGCGGAGAAGTACTGTCCACAAATTGAGAAAATGCACCAAAACTTATTTCTGATTGGCAAAAATATGTCGATTCTAATGGTTCTTACTTCGATTAATAAAGTTTATTATGAAATTGAAGCTGAACGTCAAAGAACAACATTATATTTGCACCAACCCAATATATACGAAATCTAGACAAATTAAAATATCATATTTAGGCATATTTTACGACCGGGCAAAGTTGGGCACTCCCACCCCGTTAGTAATATATGAGGAGAAATTGTGTTGTTCACTTCTTAACTAAATTAACGGGAATTTAACGCAAAACCCGGATATCTATACATTTTCAAGTCCAATGTTAACAAATTCCTAATGAACCGCCCCCTTAAGTAAACACTTCAGCAAACCTCTTCACTAAATTAATGTACTTGCAATAACCCATATCCCTGAGTGGCTTCCGGGCCTTGATAAGTGGTGATCACTGTGTAAAAAAAAAAAAAAATCATGTAGCGATGGAGTGTTATCCCAAGGAAGAGGCATACAATTATAACAACGTCGATTTTGTGTTACATAATAATGCATGGCTATGTTTGTAACACCTTCATCTAATCCAATATCTTCACATTTCCAAGGTTATCATGGTCCAGGTGAGACAATAGCAACAGTCAACAAGCAAGTTAATGAGCGAATGTCTATGCTATTAAAGAGGCAAACCCCAAAGCGGGTCATGTGAACTCAGATAACTGAAACACGCCAAATTTACAGTTAATTTAATTGCAGGAGGAAACTCAAGGGATAAGCACCTCTAACTAAAACTTTCGTCGATGGTCGAATACACGAAGAGTTTGAAAGCTAATCAGGACATGACGAAGTCCAAAATTTCATCCGGAAATTTACTATTCCCTAAAGAACTGTTTAAATGGTTAATCGTAGCAATGACTATCGCTTTCAAATTCAAACATCCCCTAGACGTTTCACAGATGCTAGATGAAAACCCGAATCTCTCATCGTGCATGGCATAAAGTTAAAATAAATTATATCTATATTTAACATCAGATAAGGAACTTTCGCTTTCAAAAACTCAAATTCTGCCTTTTAAGCAATTACGTAAAAATATTTTAGAATTTAAAGTGGGGATAATTTTTTTCATATGAATGTTTATTAGAATGATGTTATTCCTTGGAAAAAAAATGTTACATTTACATTAAATTAGGCAACACTTTTCCTAGCCGCCACCATTCACAATCGAGTATAGTTTTGCCTACTCTGAATATTTTAAAAATGAAAAACATATGATATAAATATTTGCCAAATTTACAATATCTTATTATTTTCGGTTTTTGTGCATTATTTTTTTTTTCACCAATATATATATATATATATATATATATATATATATATATATAATATATATATATATATATATATATAAATATATATATATATATATATATATATATATATATATATATATATATATATATCTGTCTTTGGTCAAGGACGGAGAAATCCTTTAAGATTGAGGATTAAAAGGTTGCGTCAATCCCGAATGCCTTTTTTTGGGAGTAGCGAGGTTGTGACTACATTAAAAACGTACCTTGCGACTAACTTTGCCATCATAGGAAAGCAAGTATTTTTCCACATATGGAAAACTTTTTTCTGCTTATAATGTTTGCTCAAAATTAAACGCAATAAACTTCGCTGAGATGTATGCTAATTCTTAAAGAAGTTAGTCCACGCTGAAAATTAAATGTAATGATAAACATTGAAAGATTAGTAAAAGTAAGTAGAATCATGAATGTTGGCTCTTTTTTAAAGTGTAGAATAGGTAACACTCGAAAAATTGTAAAGATGCTTCCACCGGTCAACGCCGGTTCACAGGTCCTGCTAATGTAATCATAAACGTTGAAAAATTAGTTAATATAAGTAAAATCATGAATGTTGACTCTTTGTGGTGGGGGAGGCAAGTAAGTAGAAACAAGAAATTGTAAACAATAACAAAAATCAACAAATACCTTATACCAAATGCAGTAAAATTCAAATATCTTTTATACGTACTGAAATGGTGCTTACCTTCTTTTTATTTCATTTCTTTACGCTAGCTTTACAACAAATAACTGGTTGCTTGTCGCTTAACCGTTGGTGACTTCATTCTTGAAGAATTGTGTAAAATATTTATGACTAGTACCAACTCTAAATTTGGAAGCGCAACTCGAACTTAGGTTTAGTAGTAGAATAATCATTTGTTTACAACTTTTCAAGAATTAAGCCTTCAACCCCTTAAGCAGTAAGCGGTCATTTGTTTACTTTTAAGTCAGTGTGTAAAAGCGACCTTGAATAATATATTTGGAAATTAGGAAAATATTTTTAGCACGTTAAAGTGAACCTTTCGGTAAATAATTAAATTCTACTGCGGTTGGTATAAGATTTCGCTGTTGTTGCATTTTTACAATTTTCGACTGTTAATTTTACTACATTTTGAGCAAATAAATAAATGTTTTTAAATTAAAAGGGGGTGCTTAGATCGTATTTAAATCTATAGAGGCTAGAACGCCGTCCCTAATAAAAAGTACTTGATAAATTGATTTTATAGCGAGTTGAGGAATGATTAACTGAAAAAAATGGGGAAACAACAAAAGCAAATAGTTGATAAATAAATTTTACGAAAGCCAATAAATGGTTTTCGATTATATTATACTATAGCGACGATAAGAGTATAATATAACTTCAGATCAAAGAGAAAATTTAGACCAATACGCAACCGCCAAGTTAACAGAATACTAACACCTCCCCACTGCAACAGCTTCACTCCTGCTCCCTTGCTTTACTACACCTTCGTCCAGAAACTCCTGCTGCCTACATTCACAAAGTATAGACTACATTCTTTTGCAGAACGTAAACCACACCCTAATATCTTATGAAAAATAATGTAATTTTCATTACCATTTCAATATCGAGTCTTTTTTGGTCGGGTAATCCTTGAATGTGGATTTCACTTAAACATGTATGCACATATGTTTATGCACATAATAATATTTGCATAATAAACAAACTATATACCAGTTCTGTCATGCATTGAATACTCTTTAATAATCACGCGAATTTCACTGAATTTACAGTTAGGAAAACAATCGATGCAACCATTATATATATATATATATATATATATATATATATATATATATATATATTACTAATATATCTAAATTATAAATTACAATCGATAAAAGAGTCATAGAACAAAGAAGAAATAAGCTAAAAGTGACGAATTTTTAAAATAAAAATCGCTCCTGAAATGTCGTTAGGTCATTCAATGTTAGGATCTTACAAGAATGAAAGCAGCCCATGGAAAATACATGAGAGTGACTTCAGTCTTGCATAACAAGGAGCTATCAAAACAGCGAATTGATTGAAACCACTAGATTAACGAGTGAAACAAGCTGCAAAAAAAGAATTAGAAAACAGATGAGCCAATTCTGAAGAATATATGCAGTAACAGCATTTATAGAAAAGACTGGGATTATCAACATCACATATGTATGTGTGTGAGAGAGAGAGAGAGGGAGGGGGGGGAGCTTGCAGTCGAATTAAACTCTACGGAATAAAGAACAAAGGTCGCGTTGCCTAATTTACTTTATTTGTCGGGAAATTGAGGAGTATTCCTTTGGTGTGTTATATTTTCTCTACAAATATTTTATATTTTTTTTTGGTACTTATGCATTATTTGACCCGGATTTTTGTGACATCGGCGCGGACACAACCAACTGCTGAAAGGAACCGACGGTAAAAGCCGAGCCTTTATCGTGGACACGACCGACAGCTGCTGAAAACCGCCGGAAAAAAATTAAAACAAAAAAACGCACACACAAAACAAACAACAACTTCAACAAACGAGAATTATTTTGTTGAAATGTTACCGTTTTTTAAATATATATAACATATATATTTACTTTTTTAAAAATATATATAACATATATTTACTTTTTTTAAATATCTATAACATATATATTTACTTTTTTTAATATATATAGCATATATATTTACCTTTTTTAATATATATAGCATATATATTTACCTTTTTTTTAATATATATAGCATATATATTTACTTTTTTTAAAATATATATAACAGTGGCGTTTATTTAAAAAAAATACGTGACTAGTAAATAGAGTTAATGTTTCAGTGATCAATTGATCATTATTGTAAGACTAGCCTTGGTGCCCGGAGTTGCCTGGGTACTTGAAGGTGATGTTTAACAACAAAAAAAAAATGGTAGTGGGAAGGCAGGCTCGAACCTGTACCGCGAAGGAAAGAACGTGAAAAAAAACCGTGACGTCTTTGCCGTTGCGACCATCACCAAACCGGAAGTGGTGAAGGTTTAAATGAAGGCTTGCCAATCGAAAAAAAGGGAACGATTTCGAAAATATCGGCGAAAAAAACCGACCTCTCCATGTTTAAAAGTGACCAGTTGAGGGTGCAAGAATTAATGTTTTTGGCCAATTTTTCGAAATTTGTTTTCTGAAAGGTCGAGCTTCAAAACGATACTAACCCTATGAAAATCTGTCGAAAGTTTTAGGCATACATACATACATACATACATACATTTAAACAGGCAGGTGGGATTTATATTATAGTCTAGCGGGGGTAACCGGGCGTTGCCCGGGTGTGGTGAGATGTAGGGAGGGTGGGGGTTAAATCAAAAACAAAGAGAAAATTACGAATAGCGAACATAATAACCCCGTTTGAATATTATAAATCAGTAAAACGAAAGGAAAAAAAACAGCAAACGAAATGCAAAATAAAGAGTAAGAGAACGAAAAAAATGGCATAAATAACTCTGTTTAAATGTTAAAACTACTTTTAAAAAATCGGAAAAACAAAAACAAAAAAAACAGTGATGGAAAAGAAAACGAACGTAAAAATGGCATAAATAACCCTGTCTCAATATTAAAACATTAAATATTAAAAAAATAGCTGTAACGTGTAATCTAAAGATAACAACGCTGTCACTAGTCTATGATCTCGTGAGTGAAGTTAGGTCGTTTTTTATATGTAAACTAATCCAAGAAAGAACATTTTTTGCGCATGCTTGTTTGGATGAATTGTCATGAAGGAACGATTTTTTGTTACTCCTCCCTGTAGAAAAGTGCCCATTTCCGGGTGCAGGAATTACTATTTTGGGCGAATGTTTCGATATTTGTCGTCCGAAGGTTCGCCCTTCAAAACTATATCGATTTCGTGAAAATCCGTCGCCTCTGTGAAAAGTTTTCAGCAAAGATACACACATAAATACATACATTTAAACATATTTTTCCCTTTTTATTATATACTAACCTGAGTACCCGGCATTGCCCGAGTGTTTGGATGTGTGTGTTGAGCCCAAAAAGTGATAGTAGGTAGGCAGGCTCGAAACCATACTGCGAAGGAGGAAAAGAACATGAAAAGGAAAAACGTGACGTCAGTGCCATTGCGGCCATCGCCAAACCGAAAGTGGCGAAGATGTAAATGAAGGCTACTCAATCGCAAGGAGGGAATGGCTTTCGAAAATATCGACCACTGCCTGTAGAAAAATGCCAAGTTTAGAGTGAAGGAATGAATGTTTTTTTTTTTTACCCATTTTCGATATTTGTTGTCCGAAAGGTCGAGCTTCAAGACAATACTGATCTCGTGAAAAGCTGTTGCCTCTGTTTAAAGTTTTAGGCAGATACACAAAAAACATACATGGATACATACATACATACATACATACATACATACATTTAAAGAGACAGGCGAGATGTATATTATAGACTATTGGGGGTGCCTGGCGTTGAAAAAAAGTGTTAGTAGGCAGGAAGGCACGAACCCGAACACGCGACTTGAAGGCGGAAAAGAAAGTGAAAGAAAACGTGACATATTACCGCCAAAGGAAGACGGGAGCGGAGATGTAAAGCGTTGAAATTTAGTGATGTTATCATACGGCAGAAAGCTGAAAGCTAAACTGGCCTACAGCCAGCTAAGTTTCAGCTTTCTGCCGTATTTGCTTCACGACGATAATGGCGAAAACCAGTTCCCCACAAGAGTGGGAGCTCTGGCAGTGTCTTAATGAATAGCAATTGATCAAAGCTGATTGTTTTCAAGACGTGCCGGCCACGAAGGCCAGCGAATCGATTTGTTTCAATTTTGTTTCGCTTTATTTATACGAGAAAGACAAAAAAAAAAAAAAACACTGAAAACCATTTTTTTTAAACTGGATAAAATAAATGTAGAGACAACGTCCGTTCGCAAATTGTAGATATTATAACCTAGGGAGTATATAAAAAGATATTATAACCTAGGGAGTATATAAAAAGATATTATAACCTAGGGAGTATATAAAAAGTTCTTCAAAATAGTCCCCCCTCTCGAAAAAAAAGAAGCCTTGTCTTCACATACAAAAACGCGCACATCCGTTTTGGCTTATATATATATATATATATATATAAAGGATGGTGATGATGATATTTTCAGTGTCGTTGAGCATTATTCATTCAGTTGTGAAATGATTCTGCTGCTGGCATTAATTTTTCCGGTATATTTCTTATTAGAATACTTCCTAGAAAGAAGTCAGGTACAAAAAAGTTGTCAACATCCCTAAGATGAAGTGTTTCTGTGGAATGAACTCGATTCGAACTTGGACCACTCAGTTTGGCAACCCGTGTCGTTAACCACTTAGTCAGCATCAGCTCTCTGGTGCGGATATTAGTACTGCTGATTCTACTGCTGTTGCTACTGCTGCTGCTACTGCTATTGCTGCTGCTGCTGATGGTGATGATGATGGTCATCCTTGCTGGAGTGTGATTTTGTCATTTCACTGGAAACTGTTCCTTTTGACAAAGCTGGTGCAAAACTTTTGTCGGCAGAAGAAACAGTTCTTAGGTTTTGTTGTTGTTGTTGTTGGTGCTCATTATGATAATGATGATGGATGGGAATTCTTCCCTTTCAAAACTGTTGCTATTGACGTAGCGGCGATAGAACTTGCGCAAAAGAACTGAAGATAATAATGACGCATTGATTGGTTAATAGCTGCTGGCGTTGTCGTGTCGATATTGAAGGAAGAAAATTGTTTTAACTCTGTTTTTATCTGCCTATTTATCTGTATGTCTCACAGGAACAGGTATTCTTGCTTTCGCTGTCTGCAGGTTTACTAAAAACCGCATCCCAACCTGTATATATGATTGTAACAGGGTATTAAACCGTCTTTGAAATCTAGTTGCATTGGACTTTTGCGCCTCACAGAAGACACGTTGCGAATCTTACTTTGCTCTTTTGTTATTTTTATGAAACTAACTGAAGTTTTCTATTTATTTGCTTCCACACTGAGCAAATTAGGCACAAGGCCGTTTTTTAGTGTGGGGAGGAAAAACCAGCTCCCCCAAGGAGGCAGTCTGGCAGGGTCCAAAATTAGCAATTGTCTGATATGAAGGGTTTCCCCCACAGACCAGAACTGATTACTTCCTTTTCTGATCCTGGCCCGAAGGCAAAGAAGCTTTAAATAACAAATACTCGTCTAGTTACAGCTGTCAACAATTTTCTTTACTTTCTGTCTCCATTTGTGGTATAATTACGGTGGGAGATTTTATTACATAGGAGCCCCCACTTATCAAGGCTCGGGGGCTAATCGAGGATAAGGGTTATTGGGTGTACAGTAGTCACTGGGATTATAGCGTAGTAATCGTAAGTCGTGGAAATTTTGTAAATTGGATTACTTAGGCGGACGGTTCATCAAGAACTTGTTTACATTGGACTTGAAAACAATCAAATTGTAGTCAGCTGGAAAGCAGGCAAACGGAACAGGGTTCCACAAGCGTACAGTTCTAAAAAATACTTTGTTCATGGAATCTACGTTTAGGTTAAGGAACAGATAAAGAGGGGGAATTTTATTGATAGTGCTTTTGGCTAGGCGAGTGTTTTTCGTGAAAGTTTGGCGAGAGGAGACCATAGATTGGAGCTCAGACGAGCACTTGCCATGGAAGTAACGATAAAACAAAGACAGGCTCGCAACGGTTCTTCTGTGGGAAAGAGGTTGCAGGGAAGAGAAAAGGGGCATCTCCCACTAAGCTACGAAGTCTATGTTGAACTCTGTCAAGGCAGGATAAGCTGCTTCTAGTAGCTCCTGCCCAAATGTGGCAACAGTACTCCATCTTTGGACGGACCTGGCTTTTATTTAGGTAGACAATTGCATCAGGAGTGAGATTTCTACTGGAGCGGTAGAAAGATCCTACCATTTTCCCAGCGACATTGGCAATGGATTCGATTTATGCGTTCCATTTCAGATCAGTAGTAAAGGTCAAGCCCATAAACTTGTCAAAACATAGAGCCTCCCCAAGACGAGAGCCATTCATTTTAATTGATGCCAGATGGGATCAGAGCGATAGATAAAGTTAAGAGCTTGGTTATAGATGCATTAAAAGTAACCAGCCACCTCTTACCCCATTGTACCACGTGCTAAAGATCAGAGGAGAGAGAGAGAGAGAGAGAGAGAGAGAGAGAGAGAGAGAGAAAGTCAGAGAGCACTTAGTCATTTACGGCCGTTGATGTGTTTCCATAGACGGTTGTGTCGCCAGCATAAATAACAACGAATGATCTTAGGATGTTATTTGAAAAATCATTAAGATCAAGAAGAGAGTTGGCCCCAGAATGGCTCCCTGAGGGACTGCAACATTAACACTGTGAGCTTCTAATTTCTACTCTTAGCGACAAAAATGATTTAATAATTGAGAAAACATTTCCAGCTATACCTGGGGTTAACGGCCTTGGTCGCATAGGTTAGAATTATGGCAAAGAGTCTGGCTTTGTCTGATGCTGACAATAAGGCCCATTGATTATGGTTGGGATAGAGCACACGCTTCTCTTCAGAACCCTATTTGCTGTTTGCTAAACTGGCGGGAACTAAGTCGCGGCTCAGCTATTTTGGACTCAACGGACTGAGCATACAACTCTCTCGCGTTCTTTATTACACGTTTACAATAATTGCTGGCAGACCTGAAAGCGACTTTAGTCTTAGAACAACTATTACGTTGGAAGCAATGGAAAAAGTGATTTCTGTGCACAATAGCAGCAGCACATTCTGGAGAGAATTACTGCTGGCTGTTAGGGGTTTGCTAGAATATTTTGGAGTGTATGAAGTGGTCTGTACTTACAATTTACCATTTTTCTTCTCAGCTAACTATAGCACTGTTATTTTCCAAGTCTAAAAGTTATTGTTGAGGCGTTATCTTAAATAATTAAATCCTACTCAAGTTCCACCATTATAGATCATTACGGTGTTGCCTCACTGTCTTCTTGACATACATTAACATTTAACACCAGGTTGTTTTTAGGACTTGATAAACGCTGAACCCTAGTAAATAAACAAACAAACATTTAAGACTAGCGGAACTTCGTTGAAATTCCACGCTTTCTCTCTATTTTACATATTGGACTCATACGCCGATCACTATCCATTAAGTTAACTAGTTGGCAAGGGTCAAATAAGTACATGCCAAAATAACCTGATAGCACACTAAATGCACCTAGCAGGTTGCGTAATTAAAGCGGGGGGGATCACATATTAGCTTTCTAAAAAAAAACGGCTATAAATGCAGGGTTAAACGATATGAGGATAAAGATGCGGACATCGAGTGTTCAAGAAGATAAGAGAGACTTCCTGTGCAGTCTATTGTTTCTGATGCAATTCAATCCCATTCGGTAACCCCAAATCACCGGTTATTTTTATGCATAGATTAACTTTTTCGCATCTATTTGATTTAGTTTTTTACTTTCTACACATTAATATTTTCTACATAATACATCAGAACGCGAAAATAATGTAGAAATCTAGGTGACGATTGTCTCGAGACTTTGCCCGTACGTCACCCATCCTAAAGCATATGTCAAGAAAATTAAGTAAGGAAACAACTTATTAGTTATGCGGTGTTTTCTCAAATGAGTAGTAATTCGTATCAATTTAAACAGAATATCTACAAGAACGAGAGAATCATGGCCAATCGTGAACAACGAAAGAAGTGACCAGGAAAAAACTACCCAGCAGGTATGTATAGAAAAACTTTGTTTTACTAATTGTTTTTCTTGATCGGGCGAGAGCGGACATGTGCATTTGCGCGTTTGTGAGATCGAACACGTGCGATTTGATCGCTATTTGGTGAGAGCGCACACGTGCGAAGCTAAGCATTAACGTAACCGACCACGTGGGACACCTGCGTGTATTAAATATTGAATCCTCATTTATCCGCATAAATTATATTACGAAAATCGTTCCAAAATTAGAGCCTCCTATTTATTAACGCAAAAAAGTTGAAAAGTCACGAGTGACCTTTTTGTGATTCAGAATTTATGCTTCAACATTGTCACCATCATTTTCAATGCAGTTTTGCTAGGAATTAAATAACACGTCTCTGCTTCTGACGCACGTAAATGACAGACGTTGATTTCTTAGAGTATCTCGTCGTCAATTGCTGTAAAAGAGAGATGAAAGATTAAGGTCATGAATGCACATGCTCAGTCATCATAATAATGCACCTTGAACCAATGTATGATCAATTCGGGTGGAATAAAATAGGATGTAATACTTAAGGCATAGTTGGCTCTTGTGCAGGTAGAAAATTGCATCGGAAGTGAGATACTTTCGGAAGCAGTTGAATAATACAACGATTTTTCCAGCCACTTTGGCAACGGATCTGATGCACTTCTTTTATTTCCGGTCTATCCATTTACCACATAATTTAGTGTTAATAATATCCCATTTGCAGTAATACATTTATGTAATACTTAATAATATTAACAAAAAATGTATTTTTTCTCTCTTTAAGGTAGCTGTCAGTTAATTATTTTTCAAATAAATGAAAATGATATATCTTTTTTTATTCATGAAAAATTGAAACAATATATATATATATATATATATATATATACATATATATATTTTAAACAATAACTATTCTCCTGCTTCTTTCTGTAAACAATCATTATCAGCGAAAAACATACTTTTAAATAAAACAAGTTTTCATCTTTTCATTTTATTTATTAATTATTAGAACTTTAATCATTTCAAAATAAATACGTCTCACTTTTCTTACAGTAAAATTAACTCTCAGCTTAATATCTATTTGTAACATAGTCGTTACATGTCAAGACTCGGGACCCACACGTTGTATACAGACAGTCGCAAGGATACAAAGACAATGAAAGAATTCGACCCCCTCTTTTTATCAGTGAAATAGCAGACATTTATTTACAGGTACTTTCCAGAATATCACCATAACTATTTTTTCAAAAGTCTCTTAGTTCTCCAATGTGCTTCGCAAGACACTGCCATATCGAATACGTGGTACTCTATCTTTATCCGGTCAGGTTTTGGATGCGTATTTTCTCATCGCTGTCAAGCCACGCGTGTAACGCATCTATTTCGGTCGTTCTCGGACAGTTTTTTTTTAAAAATAATCTTTTACTTTTCTTCGTCTTTGCTGTGGCACCTCGAAACGGCCCTGTCATTTGCATACATCTGCTTCTGCTGCTATACGCGTGTGCACGCTCTGTCACATCTATAATATGGATCTAATCTGTTTAAGTGTATATATGTATGTATGTATTTCTGCCTAAAACTCAAACGGATTTTACGTACATCGGTATCATTTTGAAGCTCGATCCTTTGGACGACACACATCGAAAGATTGGCTAAAAACATTAATTGCTTCACCCTCAACTAGGCACTTTTCTACAGGAAGGGGTCACTTTTTTCGCCGATATTTTGGAAAATCATCACCGATTTTCGATTTTTTTTTACATAGGCGGCACCACTTATCAAGCCCGACAGGCCACTCGAGGATAAGGATTAAAGCGTGTAGAGTAGTCAAAAGGACAATATAGTAATCGATAGCAATGAAAGTTCGGTAAATTTGTTAACTTAAGAGGAACATCAGAAACTTGTTCACGTTGGACTTGAAGACAACCATATTATAGACAGCTGGAAAGCAGGAAAACGGAAGACAATTCCACAGGTGTGCAGTTCTAAGAAAGAAGCTTTGATCATGGAATCTATGTTTCAGTTTAGGCACAGATAAAGAGTGGGGAAAATTATTGATAATGTTTTCAGCTAGTCTAGTGTTTCTTGTGAAAGTTTGGCGAGGGGGGACCATAGATTGAAGCTCAGTCGAACACTTTCCATGAAAATAACGATAAAGCAGAGACAAACTCGCAACATCTCTTCTGTGAGATAGAGGTTGCAGCGAAGAGAAAAGGGACATCTCCCACCAGGCCACGAAATCTATTTTGAACCCTATCAAGGCAGGACACGTCTTTTCTAGCAGCTCCTGCCCATATGTGACAACAGTATTCCATCCTTGGACGTATCTGGCTCTTATATAGATAGAGAATTGCATCAGCAGTGAGATATCTACTGGATCGATAGAAGGATCCGACCATTTTTCCAGCGGCCTTGACAACAGATTTGATGTACGTATTCCATTTAAGATCAGGAGTAAAGATCAAGCCCAGAAGCCTGTCTAAACTTGAGGCCTCCCAGAGACGATAGCCATTCATTTTAATTGATGCCAGATCAGAACGTTGATGATGTAAAGATAGAAGATTGGTTTTAGATGCATTAAAGGTAACCAGCCACTCCTTTCCCCATTGCACAACGTGATCAAGATCAGAGGAGAGAGAATCGGAGAGAACTTGGTCGTTTACTGTCTTAGATGTGCTACCATAGATGGTAGTGTCGTCAGCAAAAATGTCTACGAATGATGTAAGGATGTGATTTGGAAGATCATTAATGTAGATCAGGAAAAGAGTTGGGTCCAGGATGGACCCCTGAGCGACTCCAGCATTGATTGACTAGCCTTAATTTACACCTTCACCACTTCCAGTTTAACGATGGACGCAACAGCAAATATGTTACGTTTATTTGTTTTTACGTTCTTTTCCTCCGCGTTACGGGTTAGAGCCTGCCTGCTATCATTTTTTTTTTGCTCAACAAACACCTCCAAACACCCGGGCAATGCTGAGCACCTATGTTATTATTAAATAAATAACATATTTTAAAAGAGTAGCAGACGATAACATATGGACAAACAAGTAATTCTCTTAGCCTATTATTAAATGGATATTCACTGTGTCATTCAAAGTAATTTTTCGATTCTTTTTTCTTTTTTTTTGCTAATTTAATTCATTAAATTCATTGTGTTCATCCTTTACCTTTGCAATACGTATGAAAATATTTACAGGAAATATAATCTCATTTTTTTACCTTGGCATTTAAAAAAAATGAATGCTTTTCTATCAGAAAATATTTTTTACAGTATTGAAATTAATTTATAACGAATTTTGTGTCTATTATATTTTATGAAAAATAAAATAAATTAAAACACGCTAGGAAGAACTCTTATAAGGAAGATGTTTCTTTATTAGTAGTTAGTGTTACACGAACTCTATTTTAGAGAAAACCTCTTGAAAATAAGGTAAAACACAAAACCATGACTCAGGCAAGTAGAATCGTAACGTCTCTTGCCTTTGGTAACATTTTCTTGTTATGTATTTGTTTCTTAACAGCTTTTCTGTTACCTTTTTTGTTTCTTAAGTTGTCGTTAGGTGAAACTAAAAATTATTCGGAAAATACCCCCTTCACATTTTAAGAATGGCTTTCTAAATAATAATGTTATTATTATTTCAGCACAGTTCGTAATGAATGAGCCAATACTGTTTCTTTTTTTGTATTTGAAACAGAACAAAAAATAATTTTTATATAAAATAAAACAAAATAAACAGGATGGAACATTTTCTAAGCATGTCATTATACGTTTGAATTTTAAATTGGAAATTAAAGAAAACCACAAACGATATTAAATTTTCACTATCCCCCTGTCACAAAAAATCGAAACTCCAGTCTTTTTTGACAGCTAACTCGCCATAAAATAGGCACTCATCATATATTACATTTATAGTAATTTCATTTAAAGTAATACACGACCGTAAAATCTAATATATAAAAGACTATATGTCTGTTTCTCTATCTGTTTCCATATTTTAAACTCTATCTTCTCCGATACTAAAAGTCGCAGAGCGGTGCTAGGGACCTCGAATCATTGGATCTTTTACGGGCAGCTCTTTTATGGGTCTTTAGCCAGCTAAAATAGTTTTTAAGGGGTCAAGAATAAGGCACAATTGAAAAAAGAAACAACTTATGCATTTTGTTCATTCATCTTAGTTTATTTTTAATTTTTAATTTTTAATCAGTTCATATGCAGGTCACGTTTGTGCAATGTTAACATGGTCAGCTTTATATGCTTCGGTTTCGATTCTAGCTTATAGCACCTAAATGCTTTTATTTCTACTTTTGAAATCACAACTCTATTATCTATATATTCATCTATCTATCTATCTATCTATTAATTATAAAACACAAATGATCTTGTAACGCGTGTTGTAACCCAAGAGCCGTTTACTACTTCCGGTTGCGCATGCGTACAGAAGCAAATAATGATCGTGAGAATAAAACGTATTGTTTTACTGTGTACATTTTCAGCGTCCCAATTGCTTTTTTCGCGTTTAAATAAAAAGATATATCAAAATTTAAATTTAACTTTAAGTATAATGGTATCCGTTCAGTGCACATTTACCTATACGTATTGCAAACCACTTAAAATTCAATGGCTGTAAATCTTTTTTTTTTCAAAAATAAACTATTATAAACAGAACGACTCATAGAAATCTATCTATATTCTTTTTTCATTTAATATACTTTCATAGAAATGTTTCCGTTATGTAAAAAAAAAAAACTATTTTCTGTACGTCACAAATGTCACGCTCATACATTAATTGACAACGGTTCGCAGGTAGTCTAGATATATAAAAAATACGTATAAATTAAAATATCATATTTAAGCGTATTTTACGCCCGGGCAAAGCCGTAAGCCCCCACCCCGCTAATCACAAATACATAATACTTTTTTCTTAATACCTTCTTGGCGTATAAGTTTAAAGCTGTTGAGATGTGATGCCCCCAAAGAGAAGATTTTGAAATTTTTGATGTAGGTGTTGCGACGCTAGGTAAGGTAGTCCAAATGTACTTTTTCTCTTGTTAAGTTAAATTAATTTTGTGTTTATTAAAATGTTTGATAAAAATATAGTATATTATTCGCCATCCGTCGCATGTTCAGAATGGGTAAGGTCTCTTTTCTCTTTTTAGACAAGGTACTTTTTAACGGGAGGTTATGTTTAATAAATTGTATAGAATAGTTAATTGTGCCCCCCCCCCATATTAAGTACTTTTTTTTTTGGATAACAACGCTATTATTTAAACATGGTCCATATTCTGCATAAGTTCCTTTTGGTTGTCTAATATTTGGATTTAATTATTTCTATTTATTTTCCACTCCACAATTACAAATTCGACACAATATCAATTCTTAATAAAAACAAAAAAAACAAAAAAAAAACACACGCAGACACACACAAAATACAACAAAAATACATTTCTGTAGTCTAGAAAGATTTCTACATCATTGAACTAGAACAGATTAGACTAAGTGTAGTATCAGAACAGATACTACTTTTTTTTTCTAGATAAAAAAACAATGAAAAGTCTATGGATAAAATAATGTGCGGGAACTCCAGGCGAGGGAGAGGGTACATATTAAATATCCTGAAGCCAAATGTCGTTTTTTTAAATTTAGTTTAGCATTTTCGAATGCTGCTTCATTAACATTTCATATTTCCAGTGTGTGTGTGGGGTGAGAGGATTCGGAAGATTATTTTACACCCCTACCGCAATTTCTTCAATGCTTTTTCCAGGCTTTACTTTAAAACAGTATTTTAATTTTTGTGTCATGCGCATTGTAAACAATCCATAAAAAATTATGACCAACTTCTTAAATTGACGAAATACAAAAAAATCAAATAAAAGCCCCAATAAAGTAAATAAACAGAAAGAAAGGACAAAAGGAGAGAAAAAGAATTAACGGGCGACGTCATAAGCAAAATATTATCAGTAGTTGAACAGCAAAGAGCATCACCTTTATTAACACTCTCTGTATAACCCAAATAAAATGGCATGCGAGCCACATGACCGCTATAATTTATGAAAGTATTGACAAGGAAAAGATTGCTATGGTAACCAAAAACCAATCATTAGAAACAGTCTCTCACGTCCCTTACTAATTCAGAGGAGTGATAGTAATTTTATTATAACTTTTGTTTTAAAGAACGAAAAGTTAACATTATTGGTTTAAAATATAGCTGAGAAGATGACCTATGAACTGTAAAACGTGTTTGAAATTTAGTCGCCAAATGAGTGAGCGGTCAATATCTAAAGCAGTTCCAAATAAGTGAAACTACCACTTAAACATACATTCAAACGTAGTGTTTGAATATATATATATATATATATATATATATATATATATATATATATATATATATATATATATATATATAGGCGCAGGTAAGAAATTAATTTTTATAGTATGAAGAGGTTGGTAATTGCAATTAAGAATAGGAAATTGGATCAAATGTTTGTAACATGCCTTCTTCCTAAGATTAAGGGTGGTGGTGTTTGATCAACACTGCTGGGGAGCCATGATATAATATACTGTTTTGTTTTAAAATCCCCGAAACAGTGTTTCATGGTAAACAACTGATGATCCCTTGAAAAATAAATTATTGGTATTATAGTAAATTCGAGAGCGAGTTGATGCAGTGATTGCAGGTGACTTTCTGACTAGATGGTTGTCTAACGAATGATAAAAAATATTTTTTTGTATAGTTTAAAAGGTTAAAAACTTCCAAGACTATATATATATATATATATATATATATATATATATATATATATATATATAGGAAATAAAAAGAGTGGAAAACAAAGTCATAATAACTATATATCGGTGAATATAGATTGGTTCATTTATTTAATAAAGGTATACAAAAATTTAGTTGGGGGATAAAGGGGACTCTTAATATCAAAGTATTTCGAAGCCTAATGCTTCTCATCAGAAATGTAGAGAGGGTACTAAGAAACATAATGGGGATGCAACGTCTAGCGAAGGATTCATCAGGAACGAAACATGTCAATGAAAATATTGATGTTGTTACCCAGGATTGGGTCAAATTGCAAGATAAAGGAGGGCCGTATTATATATGTAATGTAAAAAGTGTATAGAGTTTATGTAGGTAATTTATGATTTACGACTTGAGGGCCCCAATACATAGTTTTTGTGTCTTAATTTTCCAATCTTATTGTTTCCTATATAAGCTCCATAGAATTTTTTTGAGCTTTGTTATCTCGATAAGTCTCTTCTCATGCAATTGCATTCACTCTATTCTCCTAACTTTTAAGCATATATATGTATATATATAATATATATATGATAGATATATATATGTATATATACAATATATATGATATATATATATGATATATATATAATATATATGATAGATATATATATGTATATATATAATATATATGATATATATATATATGTATATATAATATATATGATATATATATGTATATATACAATATATATATGATATATATATGTATATATATATGATATATACATGTATATATAATATATATGATATATATATATGTATATATAATATATATGATATATATGTATATATATATAATATATGTATATATATATTATATATGATATATATATGTATATATAATATATATGATATATATGTATAGATAAATATGTACGATATATATGCATATAGAAAATATGTATGATACATATATGTATATGTATCATATATATATGATATATATGTATATATATAATATATATGATCCATATATGTGTATATATAACATAAACATATATATATGTATATATATGATATATATGTGAATATATAATATATATATTATATATGTATATTATATATATATATATATGATGTACATATGTATATATATATAATATATGATATATATATATATGTATATATATATAATATATATTATATATATGATATATATGTATATATAATATATATATACATGTATATATAATATATATATGTGTATATATATAATATATATATGATATATATGGATATATATAATGTATATATGATATATATGTGTATATATATAATATATATCTGAAATAATGTATATGATATATATATGTATATATACAATATATATATATCATATACATTATTTCAGATATATATTATATATATTGTATATAATATATATAATATATATATATATATTATATAGAATATATACATACTTTGTATAATATATACATAATATATATAATATATATATCATATTTAATATATATATAATATATATATACTATATATAATATACATATTATATATATAATATTATTAATATATATATATATGATAGATATTTTAAAATATAAATAATATTATTAATATATATATAATATTATTAATATACATATATAATATATATTATAATATATATATATATAATATTCTTTACATATATATATATCTGAAAAAAGCGGGAGAAAGATTATCATTACTCTCAAAGAGACGATATTTTTATATCCACGTGTAAAATTCTCTAACAGATATCATTATTATACCCTATTCTAACTCTCTACGCTATATATATATATATATATATATATATATATATATATATATATATATATATATATATATATATATATATATACGTACCAGATGTACAAGCACAAAAATATTGACAGGAATTATTATCTCAGAATTTTAATGCTTTTCGTTTAGAAAATAATTGTTTGTTATTAAAATTTTCACACTATTACAAGAATGTTCTTGCATATGCAATATTGTTTTAGTGGAAATTTGTTTTGTTAATCGACTTTCAAATGAATTCATTTTATGAACGCTCCTTCAAGGGCAAAAATAATTTTAGTATTCGTTTTATCTCAGTCGGCGAAATTTTCAAGTTTTATTAATTTGTAATTATTTTCAAATCTATTTCTCATTTTTATATTGTATAAATCATTTATCTGAGATGTGTTTTATATATTAAATTTCAATAAAATAATGATCTGAGATCATTTCATTTAAATCTTTTACAAAATATAATTTAGCACACGTCAGAGTTATGCGTTCGAACTTGTGTTTATAATGCTTGAAAGGCGTTTTGCTACAGTACATTTCTGAGTTTCGCTCAAAAAAATAAAATGGCAGCTCCTTTTTTTTTTAATATAAACCTAAGCAGATCGTTTTATTACCTCCGGAACAAAGGGCAGATATCTACGCGTACTTCTTGTATCAGGGCAATAACTTCCAGTTAATCTATTTACACCGGAGTAGGTATTTATATATTTTGACTTGTATTTGTAATATAAGAAATACCGTTTCCTTTAATTCATTGCTAAGTTCCGCTCAAAAAACCCAATGGCAGTTCTTATCTCTTATTATATACACATAAAAACAGAGAGGTTCCAGGTACTTCTTATATCAGGGGCAGATAACTCCAAGATAATCTATTACGACGGGAGTAGATCACGCTTTTATTTATACAGTATTCGCATGGTTTTTTTGTGATCTTGGGAATTCTAATACACGCGTCTGCACTACAAGCACATCTATGTAATGCGTGTATCTGTGCATATGGAACTAAGAAGTAGACGGGATGATAGAAGTTGAGACACGATATATATCGTCTTGCACCCAATTACTTATTCATATACTCACACATCCATATTATAATGCGTATATTGTTATGTTCGAGCGCGATTACGTGTTGATACCGATACGAGAATTAGCTAAAATGCGCAATAAAAACGATCTCATCGCTTCCTTGATTAGTTTTTTATTTGATTGGTGAAAAGTGACAGTCATTCATGAACGCCCACGCTTTATAATACTAGCGGAAGCTATGCAGACAAATAGCCTCACCCAACCGCATTGTAACGTCGCCAATCTTATATATCTTCATCCTCACACCCTTCACCGTCTGTTCTCTTTCGCAAAGAGACAGAGAGAGAGAGAGAAAGAGAGAGAGAGAAAAAGAGAAAAATAGCAAGTTATTTAAAAACGGAGTTATCGCAAAAATCCAACCACATGATGCAGAAAATATTAAAAATAAATCTGAGTTTAGGTGCCTTCGTGTTACATGATAAGGGCTGTCCCCTGTTCATGTAAGTATAAAAATAGAGAGATTAGTTAAAATGAAAATAAGAGAAAGCAGAAATCGAACCCTGGACATAAGTTTTAAAGAACAATAGGTTTAAATGGAATGTCCAGTAAATTGTTAATTCGGATGAAATAAATAATAAATAAACTATTCAATTGTTAAAAGAATGTGGATAATAAAATATGGGTTAAATAAATTAGATATGTAGGTTAAATTCCTTTGTAGAAACAACACAAGAAAAATAGGTTATTGGGAAATCAATGTCGGAAACGTGCAAAATCGCACATGTTGAAACACGTGAATTTTGCTCACGTGGCCGGGATGCATGGATTTCTCAATATAGGAAGTGGGAGTTAGTTGGTCGCGGAGACAGTCAGAGAGACAGTCAGGAGAGACAGTCAGGGGAGACGGTCAGTGAGAAAACTCAGAGACAGGCGGACGTCTGAAGCGAGACGTCACTTCAGAAACTAAAATGTGAAACTTTGAGTTCTTAATGAGGAAATCCCGACCGGTCGTAAGGAAATAAATTCATCATGTGTTTTGTGATAAAGCTCATCTTTGTGTTTGTGATTTCTACAAAAAGGTAAATTGTATTGTTATTATATGCCTGTGTTATAAAATGTCATTACATACACGTTTCGACATCTCATATCCACAATGTGAATCTACATCATATCTACACTAAGACTGCTGAACACTATCTCATCATTCTAAGAGCTTTCTTCATATCTACACGTCTAAGTAATGAACATTTAAAATATAGGAATAGTTATAAACGAACAATCTCTCTTACAACAACATCTCTCTCTCTCTAAGATACAACATCATATGTAATAAGACAAGAACTCTCACTAAGACTCATATCATTACTAATAAGAACTCAAGTAACATACGCGCACAAGTGGTATCGTCTAATAATACTAATAATAATAACTATATAACATTCGAAGGCAGACGCGAACGAGCAGAATCCGTGGAAGAGAAATTGCTAAATTCGTCACGAGTGAGAATCAGCTCAATAGATATAAATGCGCGGGAGAAAACGCAACCACGCCTGTATATTTTCCCAACACAGCAGAAAAGAGTAGATACTAGAAAAAACTTGACCACAAACCGAGGAGTAGACGTATTACAAAGAACTTCAAGTGAACAGAAAGCTTGGCATTAGACGGCTCCTTATCTTAAACATTTTTACTTTATTCGGATTATATCTCTTCCAAAAGCTACGTATTCCCTGTTTATCAACCCACCCCTTTTCATCCCGATTCCTGCCCATTCTCCAGGAATAGCCGAGCTAAAATTCTTCATACATTTGTTTTCGTTTAATCAAATAGTAATCTATATGATACAAAGAAAAGAAAAAAAAGATAAAAGTAAACTTGATAATTTTTCTCATACCCCATTCTGTTTTGACCCGTTAAGACATTGCATTCTATGTTTTGTTTTGTGATTATCAAATTTTATCGCATAATAGAGTAGTTGATGTCTATATAGATGCATACGTATAGCCTTGTTGTTATGTCCGGCCATTTCTTCTTGTCTTGTCTACTGTTCCAGATTGAGCGATATTTTATCATCCTTTCGATGTCGATGTGCGACCTTCCTCAGACGTATCGTATCTGTTGACATCTACCGCCGTGACGTAGTGGATAAGTACGTGGTGAAATCCGGTTGTAAATTACAGTATTCTCGATGTTAAAGCTCGGTGCGAGCGTTATTTAAACTATAATTACGAATTAGTTAAAACATCTACTTAATCTAAGCTGATGGAACGAAAGCATGCTAGAATCAAAACTATAACATTTAGTACTCCAGCATTGTTCCTATCTGAAGCTGTTTACTCTCATTATGACGCATCAACGTTAAAGGTCTTCAATGACACCTGTAGATTGTCTTAAATAATTGTTCCCTCTGTCATCGGAGCGTTTGCCATACTAGAGCTCAGCAAACGAAAGTTTATTGGGTATTCTGTAGTTTGACATGCGGCCGCATGATCAATACAAAGAAGCATTGTTTAACCGTCATTTGATAACGCACATACATACAGAGACACGGACACACAACTGCACACATATATAAAAGGATGCACCGATAAAATTTTCGCCCTAGAAAAGACGACATGATTCCCTTTACGTTTGATGAAAACGGGGTTTCTTTCTTGTTGTAGATCATCTACAAGTTGGTCAATTGTGTGCACATGTCAAGAGCGATAGGAGCCTTCTATCATGTCTGGAAGTGACACAATGTTCAACGAGAGAGATCGAAGATGCACCGCTGTGCAACTCATACTACATATATGTGCAACTCATAATACATATAACTCCAAATTCTAACAGATCTATGGCCAACACATTCAAAATGCATCACTGGGTTGGCCCGAATAACAGGGACGTGCCGATGGCGATGAAAACAAAAAGTTTCCAGTTACGGTTAAATTCTTGGTGTTCTTTCAAGTGAGGTTCCATTTACGATAATATTACAATACACAACAAAACAAGCGATTATTGTACAAAATGGTGCAAAAATCACATACCGTCGTTCATCTAAAAACGATTCCTATCAAAATATTTAAAATACAATTATCGTACAAAGTCCCACGTCAGCAAATTCACACGAATCTTAAAAACAAATTAACTCTACTGCATAGTTCGATTCAAATTTTAAAACCATTCCATTTTCCACAATTCTTTCAGAAAATACGACAATATAATTCAATTCAACTGACACGGAAAATATTTTCCCGGATGATACCAAATAGCCCCTAAATTTGTTTCAATTTCTTTTTTCTTTTTGCTAATCATCTTTTATCCCTTTTCTTACTTCCCAAAAATAGAATCATCAACAAACACATTAAACCATTAAAAAAAATTCAGCAATGAGGACTTACAATTTCTTTGAAAAAAAAAAACCCATCAAAAACACAAAAAATTTCAAAAATATTTTAGCAACAAGAACTAACAATTATCTAAACAAACATAAAAACACAATAAACATTTCGGCAAAAATCTTTAGAAATGTCTTAATTACAATTTATTGCTTAAAATCAGTTTGCCAAATGCCACCGTTATACCAAAGAGACTTCGCCCCTCACACATATAAGTGCTAGTAAACAACCCCACAGAAATAGTCGCTCAGGGACAGCGAAGTATTTTGCTTCCTTTCTTTTTTTCTTTCCGTTGCTTTCGTCTTTTCTTCCATGTGGTCTCTGCATTGAAACAATAACGACCACTAATCATT
>NC_136504.1:31596833-31619333 GCF_053919585.1 Euprymna scolopes
AACAGACTAACAAAAGTAAAGTGTGTTACATATATAGCGTAATAGCCCTATGCAAATCTATGTAATTATTAAATTATGTGGATTTTGCTTGCTTGTATCTTTTCTTCGAGCGAGTCCATATTTTAAATACGAGATGACTGACGAGTATATATATATATATATATATATATATATATATATATATATATATATATTCATCGCTCATATGTAAATTCATTGCTCACATATATATTCACCGCTAACCCATTGTGCGATTAAATTTCAAACCATTTTTACAGTTCCTAGGTCATCTTCTCAGTTATATTTTGAAATAAATTTTGTCAATTTTCGTTCATTAAAACAAAAGTTGTAATAAAATTACTGGTGTTCTAAAGTTCTCAGAATATAAAAGAAACGTGAGATATGGTTTCCCCTGATTGCTTGTTGCTACCATAGCAACTTTTTCCACATTGACGTTTTATCTCCAGTTTTCAGTGTTTTTTTTTTGTTTTGTTTTTTTGCATACCACAGTATTTTAATATATTAATATAAATGAGGTATAATTTATGTATTATCTTATTCTTTTATTGTAATACTAGCATTTCGGCCCGGCAAATAAAATAAAATAAAGCGGGCAATTGTTTTAACCCTAACCCCTATTATTACCCCTTAACATTTATTGTGTGGGGCTCAAATCAAGTTATTATGTAAGATCCATGTCCAACGAACATATATCTAAAATTACAACTGTTTATACCCAAAATTATCGGAGGAGTTTCGTAGAGTTCTCAAAGGTCAAATCATTGAACTTTGACCCCATAACAGCCAAATTCCTGGCCGAAAACCAACTACAAAGATTTTTCCAAATCTCAGTACTCTGTGTATCAACTTTTGAGTCTGTAGACTGAATATTGACAGAGTTATTGCGTAGGAAAATGTACACAGCCACACAGACAGCCACACTCACCTATTTAGAAAGATAGATAGATAGATAGATTAAACAAAAATACATACGCATACATAAATATATATGGAAATAATTTTGTATTCCCTGTAAACTTTTTACGCAAATATTATGCAATGATACATCATGTAGAATATTTGCATGAATATAATTACACGTAATACTTAATAGCTGATCATCCCATAAGAAAACCGAAAAAAACTAATATGGAATTAATTAAAATGAATGTTTAAAATAATATGCAAATTAGCTTTATATTTTGCTTGTGAATGCAATTCCACAACCCATATATAAGAACATTGTATTTTCTTTTTAAATAAATAGAAAATAGGGTGTTTTATATGAATATCAATACACGCAAACCAAAACTCAATTTATAGGAGTATAGAAATATCATTTTTGTATATACAAATAATTGATCAATAGATATAAAGAAAAGCCAAGAGTTTAGGATTTTATTGTGTTAACAACATAGTATAGAGATGGTTGAATGATATATATATATACATATATATATATATATATATATATAACTACTTCATTTACTCACACAAATTTAATATACGAAAGTAGAGATTTATGCGTAAACTTTAAGTATTTACTTCAAAAGTGCTCAATACATAGGTAGAGCTAGTTAGTAAGTTATACAATGTATATGGCGATTAAGCTACACTGAATATTCCGCGTTTCATCCACTCTAGGATTCTACAGGCTTATGCGCGAATTCTGTGGTTGATTGTCGTTTTTATATGCGCATCTTCTATTGAAATTTTAGTTAGCCAATCAACTTCGACAGAAAACCCTAATAACAAGAAATATTACGTAGGTATGACTTCCTTAGATTTAAAAAGTCGATACTATGACCAATAAAGTACAGTCAACAATAAAAAAAACACCGCATGAAAACCACACTAGCGAATAAATACTGGGAACTCAAGGAAAGCGGACATTCGGCAGTAGTCGAATGGAAAATAATAAGACAAGCTACCACGTGTAGGGACCTAGACGACCCATTTAGATTATGCCTTCATGAAACATTTCCTATCCTGTACTTTAAAGAACCCCCAACATCTATTAAACTGTAGAAAGGAAATATCAAACAACTATGTGCACCAGATAAAATTTACTCTAGGATAGCGATAAAAAATAGTTTTAAAACTAACAAAAACAATAGAAAATAAACAAATAAATTAATTAAATAAACATGAATATACATAAACGATCACACATATATGTAAGTATATATATATGTATATATATGTGCATATATGTGTGTACATATATATATATATATTTATATATAAACTAACATTAATAAAAATTATAAAAAATAAAAACACTAACCTAGATTTAAAACACATCAAAATGCTAAATATCTAGGCTAAATAGAGCACACACAAAGGAACAGGTCAGCCACAGGTCAAATAGGCCTTTGTCCGATAAATGCATTCTCATTAGCTGATAGGAAGGGCGCGGTGGATACTAGAAAGCTGATTGGCTAACTAAAATTTCAATGGACGATGCGCATATAAAAACGAAAAACAACCACAGAATTCGCGCATAAGCCTGAAGAATCCTAGAGTGGATGAAACGCGGAATATTCAGTGTAGCTTAATCGCCATATACATTTTATAACTTACTATATATATATATATATATATATATATATATATATATATATATATATATATATATATATATATATATATATGGTTGGCACCAAAGAATTAAGTGATATGAAACTGTAAAATCTGCGGGGCAAAATATATTTTCTTTTCTTTGAGTATAAGATACATCTTCTTTTATGATCGTATCAGCGTGTACAACGTGTTTTTCAGTTTATTGGTTAAGTTTAGTTTTAATAAATAACGTTTATTACTATCAGAATTATTTAAAATCCATTGGTGCGCGACTTCTGGCCCACCCTGTATATTTTATTAATTTGTACCTAACTACCATAGTGTGTCAGGCTTACGCAATCATCAGTGTAGTTTAACAATTCTTGCCAATAATAAATATATGTATACATTGATCTCCCTATTCTATATTAGGTTTAATATAAAATCGATAGAGGATTGTCTCTATAATAATAAATATGTAATCTGCATGAATTTTAATATAATATTTTAGTTTATCTTACGAGTAAGCAACGCCGGGCGGCCTGCTATAATATGTTAAACATCAGCTTGTTAAACTGTCGAAAATGCGTTTTCTAATTTAACCCATTAGGTTTTACTGTCATTTAAGTAGCACACGAAATAATTTATTTTTAAAATCTATAAGATAATCTCTATTATATTACTCTTAGTCTACACGCCTGTCTCTCTCCGTCCTACTTTCTCTCGGAAACTACTGTGAGGATCTGGTAGAGATATTGTGCAGATATTTGTTATAATAAAGTGCAGCGAACAGCAAACTACGTATTATGGTATCCGTTCGATACACAGTTTGTGATTAATAGGAATTCATAGTCACCACATTTATTCTAGAGGGTTTCTACGAAATTACTGAGCCGATCTGGCTTCAATTTTATAATGACATTTTTGATAGTGTGCAGCGAATAAAGTAGTGTTGTATCCGATAAATACACATATATAGGTTAATAGGGATTAATAAGTATTAGTTATCACAATACCACATCTGCAGTTTAAGTTGTCTCGGCAAGTACTGGACCGAAATGTTTGAAATTTTGTATGCACCTTTTTAGGGTAAGGTGCAGCGAGATAGGTATTATGGTATTCGTTCGAAGCATAGCAAGATATTAATAGGGATCAATAGGAATTGATATTTAATGCTAAAATTAGTATGTGTCAGCTCTATTACACAATCCAGTTACCTGAATTGATTTATTTAATAAAAGTTCTAAAAGGCGGCACTTATCGTTCCACCTTGTAAATGAATTTTGAAATAATGAATCACTAACTCATCCTACATAATTATTTGTGTGTACTGCTTGGCCTCCTCTAACGATATGTATATTTTATCACAGCGTCTTTATTTCTAAAATGTATCACACGCATCACATGTATCCAGTGTCCTATTTATGGAAAGATTAATATTTCGCTTTTTAAATAAAAAAGAATACATTTTTCTTTTCAAGTTGTGCATTCTAACCCATTTTTAGTCATTACACAAAGTTTCAACTCAATATCCAAACATTAAAATATCCAGTAAGATAATGGCTCTAACTGTTGTTTAGAGCATTGTCGGGACAACGCCAAGTAACCTGCACGATTATTATTATTATTATTATTATTATTATTATTATTATTATTATTATTATTCGGACAGGCATGTGAGAGAGAATGAGAATTGGAGCAATTATGCTCCATTGGCCTTGGAGATAAAGCGTATACACGAGGTTAAAACACAAACAATTCCGGTCGTAGTTGGTACACTAGGAGTAGTATCAAGTCGTCTGGAAAGACGATTGAAAAAAGTACAAATTCCTGAAGTTTTAGGCGGCCTTGAAACCTCTGCAATTATAGGTACCACCAACATCCTAAGGAAAACCCTTGATCTTTGAAGCTCCTGGTTTGAAGCCGGGATTAAGGGAAATCCTCTGGAAATGAATCCCATCCCTATCCAGAGAGACGTTCATAAGCGACATCAGAATTATTATTATTATTATTATTATTATTATTATTATTATTATTATTATTATTATTATTATTATTATCGTTGTTTATGTTCGAAAATGGAATGTTAGAAAATATGCATTGCGACGAATTAAATATTTTACAGATTCAAATATTCATGGAATAAATGTATCAGGAAGGTTAACGTTGGAATGCTAGAACAAACAAGAATCTTAGCTAAAAAAGTACATGGCAAAGATGGTACAGCTGATTTGGTTCTTTTGTGTCGTGATTTGATAATGTAATGAGGTACTTTAGAAATGTACATAAAGATTTTGAGTGGAGATAGTCAGAGTGGGAGAGTTGGACTACTTAGCGCGGAAGATATCGTCTCCGCGATTGGAGGCTGAGAAAAACGCGATCATATCATAGAATAGAACTTACAGCGGCTTGCAGCTCCGATAAGCAATAACGACCTGTGAAGTAAAGTTATAAAAAAACATAACTACGATTTGGTGTTTTTTTTTTTAGGAAAAACTTACAATTACAGAGCAAGGAAGTAAGTACGTGTTCCAGCGCATGTTATGTATTACCACGTAGTTAATGAACGGCATTTATATCAGTAATCGTTTCCCGTGGTTTAATGAAAGAGAACATTACAAAAATGTTAACTGAATGTAATATATATATACACACGCACGCGCGCGCACGCACACACACACACACACACACATATATATATATATATATATTTAAATAAGGGAGTAGTCACCAACAATGTGTATTTTTTAACATTATTTTATTATTCCGTGTCTTGGTTTTTCATTGGAAATTATGCGTCCTCGTCAGAAATTATTTTCAAAATAATTTCTGACGAGGACGCATCACAGAATGTCTGAAACGCGCGTAAAAACGATTTCTATGACTTAAAAACATTATTACAATAATCCAAACATAATTCCCAATGAAAAACCAAGACACGGAATAATAAAATAATGTTAACAAATACACATTGTTGGTGACTACTCCCTTATTTGAATATACATATTTCTTTCGTTGGAATTTCTTAACCCATTTATATATATATATATATATATATATATATATATATATATATATGTATATCTATATATATATATATATTTATATACATATATATATATATATATATATTTATATATACATTTTACCCACTACAAGATAATAGACATTTATAAATATGTATGCACATACATTATACCCGTACTTATACATTTGTTATATACACATTGAAAGTAATCAGTCGTATAAACACGTAAATATATACACTTGTTATATAGACGACTGTACACAACAAAACGACCCACAAAGATAAAAATGTAATTTCAAACTTAAGCTAGTCAGATAGACGAAAATTCAATTTCATTAAACCTAGTGTTTTGTTTACTTGCGTCTCCACGAGTGCAGCCTTAGACACAAGGTCAGTTTTGAATGTGAGGGAAAACCAGCTCTCCCAAAAAAGGCATCCATGTGAGTAACAAAAATAAACAATGTATCAGTCATGAAGGATTTCTTTTCCATTAACCGAAACCCAAAAAGTCTATTGCAGCATTAGAACAGATACTACACTTTGATTTATATATTTTGTATTTACTCTGAAATATTGATAGCAAAACAGTAATAAACTAAAAATTAGTCACAAGAGCACCCAAAAATTAGGGAGGGGGTGTCTATGGTCGTCTTCTTCCCAGTGCCTTTGCTAGTCTATGCTGATCCTAGCTTAAGTTCTTATTCACCACAATAACTGAAGCACACTGAGGGTCGTCCTGCCTAAGATTCCTAAATCATATCGTATATGCGTGTGAGTGTGCGGGTGTTTTTTTTGTGTGTTTTTGTAGCCACCCTAGTTTTCCTAAACCTAATATTTACTTTCTTCTCACAGCAGGAAGTTTTGATCCAAGGCTGATAGGCGTGGAAAATAAAGCAAGCGCTCCTAAATAAGGATCACTTTGGCTATTAAAACTTACTTGGACAGCTCAGCCGGCATTTTAAGGTCAGGTTACCTCAAGCAGTAAACAATAAATTTACTTCCACCCAAAGAGGGAGACAGGCTGGAGAGGGTGGGCATTATATGACTACCCAGGACCAATATAACAGTCCAAAAGATAAAAGGCTACCGAAACAACCCAGTTCGCGTGAGACATTGTCGAGAACGACAACCAGTCCAACGTATCTAGTATTTAGCAGTCCAGAGTCTCAAAGCTGTAGAGAGCTTAACACATCGTCAAAAATGTGATTTGAAACTTAAAATGGCAGAGCGTTGTGTCTTCTATATATAAAAAAAAACACACACACAGCAGATGTATCTGTGTGTCTGTCTGTTTATAAATATTTAACCGATAAGTACTTAAAGTGCTGGTTATATAACACTGAAATAAACAGGACATTGTAATCATACAACAAGGATGGTTTATAACGAGTAAAATATTTGTTTGAATGGATGAATAACGCGTACAGACATATATCGGCATGTTGAAATGCAAAATGTTCATTTCAACTTGCAGACATATTACTATTCCTTTCTCCGCATGGCTAAATTCAATGAATTTCTTCAATTTATTTAATATTAAATCTTTCTCATCTATCTATCAGTAGCTACATCGGTAGGCATGCGACAGGAGTGCTAAATGTTTTTGTTTCGATCTTAGCTGATGGCGTCCATTGTTTTTTTTTTAATTTTTGTAATCAGTAATATATATTAGGTACAATATAATATTAAATAAAGAATTGGCTCTGTAATAATAAATACGAAATCTGCATTAACTAAAATAAATTTAAGCGTATTTTATGATCCGGCAAGACCAGGCGCCCCTGCTAGTTTCAAAATAATTTGATATATCGATGAGAATGTGCTTTCGGAGTTAAAGGTGATTCAGCAACTGAAACGTGGCATTAAAAAAATATGTTTAACAAACCGCCGACAATGCTATTTCAAACTTAATAACGAGAAGCTGATAAAAATATGTTAACCTTAAACTAGACATATTGACGAAAACGTTATATTAAATTTAAACATTGTCAGATGACGAACATATGATTTAATACTCAATTTTACAGACCATGTGAATGTATTTAGAATTGAACAGTGACAACTCGACGAAAATGCTTTTAAATTTAAGCTAGACACATTGAAGAAACTGTTATTCCAAACCTAAACATGGCAGACCGACAGAAATTCAGTATCAAACTCAATGTTTCTACTGTAGCTTTAGGCGTTACATACTATAAAATTAGTTTTAACCAACTAAACAACGATCATGTCAATCTACCTTTCGATTCGAACGAGGATCGTTCCAAATGTAAAGGCTTTTTTTATTTAACTCGAAAGGTTTAAGAGTTATGAAAATCAGAGTGGAACCTTTAAAACGAGGGACCGTTTGTGTTCCAGAATTTACTTTTCGACACAATCACCAACATTCTCACTTTCTTTCTGTCATCGATGAACGATGGGCATAAATGGGTGTCTGTATCGTTTGGTTTTACGAGGATTATTCTAAAAGTAAAATCTCCTATTTTTTTAATTAAAAAAAGTCGAAGAGCAACAAAAACGGAAGTGGCACCATTAAAATGATCCAGCTTTTGTGGCTTAGAATATATTTTTCTACACAGTCACCAACATTGTCAATGCCCCTTCGTCAGAGTGTCAATTACACAGCTCTGCTTCTGACGCACGGCGATGACAGGGGTTGCATTTTTAAAGTCTCACACCATCAATATCTACAACAGATAGAGGAAGTTTTCAAATCATGAATGCATAAGCTCAATCGTCATGGCACTGCAACTTGCAATCCATTCGGGCGAAATAAAATAAGATAGAACGTTACACTTTTGAGCCGCTCCTCGTATAAAGGCGTTTTGTCACAAACGACATAAGGATTTTCATTCAAGTTCTCTCCCTTTTGCTTCGTAGATTACTGAAAATAATACATAAGTGTGACGAACCAATCGACAAGGCAAGTAACTTACTGAAATGTTAAGAGGCATTTCTAAAAGCCGTTGACATATCTTCGTATATCACGTTGCTATCACGTTGGTTTAATCGAGTTTACATCAAGACGCTAGATTGTATTTACACATGCCTCTTTTGAGTAAAGTATCTGCGAATATCCGTATATAGCGGCCGACATTCAGATCTACAAAAAAAAATTAAAACATAAATAACAAAAGCAAACTAAACTATTTTCACGACACTTTACGACATGTCAAGCGTTGAATAAACTTGTGTTGAGTCAAAAGAATGAACAGAAAAAGTAGGAGGAAAGAAAGTAAAAATATGAGAAGGAATAAGGATTGGAAGACACAAGGTTCGAATCAAAAAAAAGAAAAGGAAAAGAAATGCATATAAATTGGACAATGAAAGAGAGAGAGAAGAAGAAGAAGAAGAAGAAGAAGAAGAAAAAGAAGAAGAAGAAGAAGAAACATTGTCCAGCCTGTCGTGCACAGCTTGTCTTAAACTAATTTATCATACGGACAAAATTAGTCTACACAACTCGTCAACAATGACAGCCTTTTTTACAACTAAAATAACAATAGTAAAACCCTTGCAAATACTCCTTCTTAAATGCTTACTAGCAATTCTTTCAACATATTCCGCTTACTATACACGTATCTACAACATTTTAATACCACTTTGTTTATCTTTTTAAACGTGTATTAATTCGATTATTCGGAAAACTATTCTAATCTTGAGTGTTATTTTCATGACATTTCGGTCGATTTAACTTCCGGTGTTCTTCAGGTGTATCTAGTCGAACTCAGGTATCTTTCTGTCGAACTCAAATATCTTCACGGAATTTCGAAAAAAAAAACACACTTTATGTAATACACGGGTGTAGCATGTTCTCGTTACGTACGCCAGGACCGGGAAGAAGTCTTAAATAATTCGCAATTGCATTCTTAAGATCTCCTGTGTCGTGGATTATATTTTGAACCTCCAGAAGTATGTTACATAAAACTTAATTTACTTAGTATTTAATCCGTTACGTCCCGACATCTTGCGTATTCTTTAAACGTAGTTTCATCACGTTAATGCATTACTGTTACAAAATAATTGAAAAACGTAAATGACACTTAAGAATCAAAGGTGATTCCAGGGTGGAAGTTGCGCTTCATGAGCTCCATTGTTTAACTTCTGCAGAATCGTATCAGTCATCCGAAGGAAAGCAATCGACAGAAGCCAAAAACTTCGGAAGTCTCTACTGGCACTGCCAAGGAAGTAAAAATTAATCTGCAAGAGAAATATATTTATTTTATGATTTAATCCATGTCTCTACTGCTTCGAACCTGACCAAATTGCTTGTCAAAATTATGTAGCCATATGCAGTATCACAAAGCAGTTATTTTCCCTAAAGAAAGTCGATGAAAACACGTGACTTTTTGTGAGAGATTTTTGCTCTCTCTGACTAGGGAAACCAAGTAGAAGTACGTGTTTGGGTGCTGACCAAATGGAGGGATGCAGCACGAACAGTGTGGCTAGATGTAACGGGACGTCTATTTCTCTCTCTCTCTCTCTCTTTCTCTCTCTCTTTCTCTCTAATCTCCGAAAGTAACGTATCTCATTGATGGTTTTCTGTGAGTGTCTTTCTTGTGAAATACTTTTGAAATTTATAATAAATTTAGAACATTGCCAAAGCAGCTGCTAAAAAAGGTTCCTTTTACTGTACTAGAAAATTACTTATACTAGAGAGTATGGTATGTATTTACAAAGCTTTGATTCGCCGATGCAGAGAGTATTGTTGCTACACCTGGGCTGCTGCATCTAATATTAATCTCTCACTCTTAAACAACATCGACAAGGAAGTGTCCCTGTTTCCTGTTTTTCTGGATGTACTAATCTGTAAACGTTTGAATTTAATGTGAACAGATATACTGTTTCTCGACTCCTTGATACGACACAAAATACGTTTTTTTTTTTTTTTTTTTTTTTTTTTTTTACAAAGGCATCACCACATTATCAAGGCCCAGAGGCCACTCAAGGATAAGGGTTAAAGAGTGTACAGTAGAAGTTGGTCAATATAGTAATCATTAGTAATGAAAATTTGGTAAATTTAATAACTTATATGGAACGGCTCATCAAGAACTTATTTACTTTAGACTTGAACAAAACCATATTGTAGTCAGCCGGAAAGCAGGAAAACGGAAGACAATTCCACAGGCGTGCAGTTCTAAGAAAGAAGCTTTGTTCATGGAATCTACGTTTAGGTTTAGGCACAGATAAAGAGTGGGGGAAATTATTGATAGTGTTTACAGCTAGACGAGTGTTTCTTGTGAAAGTTTGGCGAGGGGGGACCATAGATTGAAGCTCAGTTGAACACTTTCCATGAAAATAACGATACATAAGAGACAAACTCGCAACATCTCTTCTGTGAGATAGAGGTTGCAAGGAGGAGAAAAGGACATCTCCTACGAGGCTACGAAGTCTATTTTGAACTCTATCAAGGCAGGACAAGTTCTTTCTAGCAGCTCCTGCCCAGATGTGGCAACAGTATTCCATCCTTGGACGTACCTGGCTCTTATATAGATAGAGAATAGCATCAGCAGTGAGATATCTACTGGATCGATAGAAAGATCCCACCATTTTTCCAGCGGCCTTGGCAACAGATTTGATATACGTGTTCCATTTAAGATCAGGAGTAATGGTCAAGCCCAGAAGCTTGTCAAAACTTGAGGCCTCCTGAAGACGAGAGCCATTCATTTCAATTGATGACAAATGTGGATTAGAATGTTGATGATGTAAAGAGAGAAGCTTGGTTTTAGATGCATTAAAAGTAACCAGCCACTCCTTTCCCCATTGTACTACGTGCTCAAGATCAGAGGAGAGAGAATTGGAGAGAACTTGCTCGTTTACTGTCTTAGATGTGGTACCATAAATGGTAGTGTCGTCAGCATAAATGTCTACAAATGATGTAAGGATATGATTTGGAAGATCATTAATGTAGATCAGGAAAAGAGTTGGGCCCAGGATGGATCCCTGAGGGACACCGGCATTAATATTGTGAGCTTCTGATTTTTGCCCCTCAACTACTACTCTTATGAATCTATCAGAAAGAAATGATTTAATAATTGAGAAGACTTTTCCAGCTATACCATAGCTAGCGATCTTATGAAGTAAACCTTTATGCCATACCCTATCAAAGGCTTTAGATATGTCAAGAGCAATTGCCCTAGAAAGATTGCCACCGTCGAGAGATTTGCTAATCCTATGCGATATAACTGTAAGGACATCTGCTGTAGATCTAGCAGAACGGAAACCATATTGTTTCAAGTAGTAATATGCCTGGTGCTGGGTGAGAAACAGTAAAACAAAACAGTTTTTATAAACATTGACGTCAGATTGGGCTTAACAGCAGACGAACAGAATCTGGGCTCACGAGGATCATAGTACGAGTGTATAGCGTTTCATACAGCTACCGGTAAGTAAAAATGTAATAGGAGGAGAGGAGATTGCCAGCCCAAACACGTAAATAAAAGCTGTAAATTGCGTGTTAGTCGTATTAACCCATTCTGAGGTAGACAATATAACTATTAATATTGCAATTTCGTTTGGTTTGATATTTAGTCGCGTGCAAGCGACTCTAGAAGTCACTCCGTCGGTCGGTCGGTCCGTCCGTCGTCTGTCCGTAACTTGGCCTTTTTGGTTAAGATCAAAGCTCTGTTGTTCCTATTTACAATGCCTTCCCACCGGACAGAGTTAGACACCAGGGTCGTTTTTTAACGTGGAGAAAAGGAATAAAAATAAAAATTGTCTCAGTCGTGAAGGATTCCTCCTCCACTGACAGAGAACAAGAAACCGAAGTGCAGCATCTGAAGAACAGATACTACACTTGGTCTTGTCCCGAAAGGTCTGTTGTTAATAGATGCTGTTCTTAGCTTTTTAAGCTTTTCTTTGCCTTTTGCCTAAGATCAAAGTGTATTTGCACACACACACGCACGCACACACACACACACACACACACACACACACACATATATATATATATATATATATATATATATATATATATATAAATTATATATATATCCCTTCTTGCAAAAACGCTGGGATTTTCATTAGTCAGTTTAGAGTCCACAGAGTGAATGAGGTATTGTGGTAAATGTTGCCAGTCAAGAGTAAAGTCGACAAAGACTCCAACTTTTACTTTAGTTACAAAGACCCTGCAACACTCCCCTCCCCAGATCTTATAGGGCCTTTTGCCTAAATTTGTTTTGTCTTTCGGAGTTTTTGCTTTTTTACACTTTTTAATTTTATATCGACATTTTTTTAATTGTAATTTTTTCTTTAAACGAAATAAATTAAATATGAAGATCAAAGTGTAGTATATGTTCCGGCAGATACTGCAAGCAAAGACCATATGTGGGTGCGACCCCACATATAAGACCTTGGTCAATGTAGGGGCAACCCTTCATACCAATTGTCACTATCCAGCTCCCCTACTCCCCGGGTAGTTGATCCACATTTCCTCTTTACTCTTCACATTAAAAATCGGCCTTGTGCCTTAATTTCTCGGTGGGGGAGCAAATAAATACCCTTTTCTTGGCCTGTATCTGTTCTTACTACATGCTGTACTTATGTTTGTAACTTTGTGATATTAAGTGGGGGATCTCTTTTCTGTATTAATTTTATGTAAAATGATCACCCACTTTACAACCAGTCAGTATCAAAGCCATTCAAGTCATTCTCGAGATCATTCAAGTTGTTTTTGAAGGATTCCAATTATTCTTTAAGCATTCAAGTCATTCTTAAGGTCATTCAATCCATCCTTAAGTTCATTAAGGTCATTATAAGTCACTTACGTTTTATTTATTTAAGTCATTTCAGCCCTTTTTCGGTCATTTTAGTTTATCTTTAAGAATTTAATTTCAATCTTACATTCACACACTAATTCATTACACGAGAGCTCTCGACTAATGGCCATCGGTCTTGTTAAACTTAAGTAAGATACATAGACGAAATTTTATTTAAAACTTAAACGCGATCTAGTGACGAAAATGTTATATATGACATATCTTGATAGACAGGCAAAAGGATTTATAATGCTTGATGTTGGAGGAACCCTGCTGACATATGTGCTTTAACAATTAATAATGTATTTTAGTTTTAGTTCAATTTGTTTTACAGAAAATAGCATCAATTTTGCCGAAAAATGAAAGACGAGTAGAAAGTCGATATTTTATTTAGTTTCGTCAACCTCGTAATTCTCGCTTCCTATATTCTATCCTTTAGTTCTCACATTTCATGAACGATGTATAAACAAAGGGGCATACTTTGATGTTTTCTGGATCAAAATCCACCCATCTAACACGTAGCATTGGTAGTTTTTGATCTTTAAGTAATATTTTTAGCTTCTTACATCAAGTGACTTAATGATCTGTCTAAAGCGATTGTTATAAAAACAAAATGAGACACAACCTTACTGTAATCTATTTATTGTAATACGAGTGTTGTATTTTGGTATAGCTTTAAAGAAAATAATTCTACCTATTTCAGAGGACTGAGATAGAAAATAAGCTGATAAGAGATAAAAAAAAATCAATGAAAAAGAACATCTAGGGGAATGTAGTAGCCGCAAGTCATCAAACATTAGTGAATGATCACGAGATTAAGTAGAAATTTTAGCCATAATTTTTGGGCGTAACGAGTCAAATGTACGCAATCTAGTCCTAAAATCACCAATGACTAAAATAAAATAAATCACTCTGTAAAATTTAAATGAGAAATTACAAAACTTTAAAGATTCAGAAATAATGATAAAATCATTTTATTAACTTTATTGATGTTGTTAGTCCGATATAATTAGCCAAAAAAGTGTCTTAACTTTCTCGTTCAAAACTAGAATCACCTGAACACCAAAACAAAGAAAAAAGAAAAAAAAACACGTACCGGACTTCCTACCCTGATGAAGTCATTTTTGACGAAATATATCGGACTTACAACAACAATAAAAGTAAATAAAATGATTTTATCATTATTTCTGAAACTTTAAAATTTCATAATTTCTCATTTAAATTTTATTCAAAATAAGTAACTTCTTAAAGTTTGTGACCATATTTTTACTTTAAATCATTCTATATTTTAGGTATAGGTGTGTTCGTGTTAATTATTTTTAATCAATGACGATCCGATCACAGGCATGCAATCATATAAAAGATCTCCACTAGATGTGCCCCGTACCTCGCAGAGTATAACCATCAACCAATCCAAGAAAATATATCTCTAGAAGTAATGCGGCATATAACGCGATGAATTGAACAAAAGTTGTCATTTTGCTTATAGTATGGAGAATTGCAATTTCATGCCTTTTCCAATGGTATTAAAGTGCAACTGGCCAGAACAAACCCGATGGAATATATATTGGCATAACTGATTCTATTAAAAATTGTAACAAAGATAATATTTGTTAATCAAAATTCTATAAAAATGTAAAGGATCAATATTTAAATTATAAGTTAGAAAGAGAGCAAAATTTAGCCACTGATAATGGAAGATAATATGCGAGAAAGAGAGAAAGATAAAGAGATAAAGAGAGAAAAAGAGAGAGAGGAAAGGGGAAAAGAAAGCAAAGTTTAAGAAAAGACGTAAAGGTTAGAATTTGTAAGTTGTAAATAGGGTTGTGACAGCAGCATAGTCTTTTTATTGTTTTGTACTCTTGAATATATATCCGTCAACATCTTATATGTTTTTATATAGATTGATGTGGTTATCGGTTGATTGACTGTGTCTTACTGTGTTGGATATATACTTGTGAGTCAAAATAATGAAAAGAATATTCTGTTGTCACAGCCCTAGTTATAAACCAACGTAACTGAATTTACTGCTGAGAGAAAAAAAAACAGTCGAAATAGAGAGAAAATGGGATGAGAGAGAGAGAGAGAGAGAGAGTAGGCATGTGGAAGGGTGAGAAAGCATTTAAGAAAAAAATAGAGAGTGTATCAGATAGAATGTGAGAATGTAGTTGTAAGAGGATATTACAAAGAAAGAGAGAGAGAGAGAGAGAGAGAGAGAAAGAGAAAAATTTAGAGAATAAATAATAAAAAAGAGCATGCACAAAAAGAGAATGAGCAAATAAATGAGAAGAGGAAGAGAGAGAGAGAGAGAGAGAGAGTGAATAGTATGAAAACTACAGTAAAGAGAGAGTATGACTAAGAGTATGAGACGAAGAGAATGAGTGAAAGTGTGTGAGAGTGCTAGGAAAAACTGCGCGTGTGTGCGCGTGTGTGCGCGTGTGTGCGTGTGTGTGTGATTGTAAAAGAGTGTGTTAGGTAGCAAGAATGACAAAAATTAAGAAAGACTGTGTTTCAAAATTGTAATGTGACATCAACAGTAGGAAATACAATGTGTGAGAGCGAGAGAGAATGGTTTAGAAAGAGAGAGAGAGCGAATATAAAGAAAGAGAGAAATGGGAGAGAGAAAGAAAGAGAGAGAAAGATGCGAAAGACAGAGAAAATGATCGGGGACGATCGTGTACAATTGAGATCGATAATCCAACGGTCGATCGATTACTAAATGTTTGAATGCAAATCGTATTGATCAAATGCAAATTGTAGATCGTATTTGCTTAACTCTTCAAGAGAAAATCACTGACAACTCAACAATCTAAATCCAGAGGAACAAAAATAAAGATGAAATTTAAAAATGCAGAAAAAAAAAAAAAACACTAACCTACTTCAGATACATCCACTTGATTTACGCGTTTAGCAACTAAATTATTATTTCTTAAACCTTTAGCGATTTAAACTAAAGAAAACAATATTTTAAAATGTGCTCAAACAAACTCATCGCACTGATGTCCCACTCGACGAAATTGTTCCATACTTACTCAGCAAGCAGCAAAATCCCACACCTTTATTATAGAGGTCCTGCGGTGGCAGGGGGCTTTCTTATTTGAAAGTTTATTTCCTTGACCTGCTAGACATTGGAATTCCCTCCCTGTATCCTAATTCACTGATTGTATTTGTGTGCAAAAATTTCAGTATAAGTAGAACAAAGCTTTCGCTGCTCAACTTCATACTTATAGTGCACCTATAAGCATGATCCTTACTTCGCAGTGGCATGTTGCCTTCTTTTAGAGGGGAATATTTGTAAAAAATAATATTGAAATCTGACAAACCGACAATAATATGATTTCTAATATAAGAGCAACAGACTAAATGAAATCATTATTTGAAACTTATTCAAGATAGTGGGGCTATTTTCCAACAGACTATAATATGGTCGCTTTCAAGTCCAATGTAAACAAGTTCTTGTCAAGCACTTCTCTTAAATGATCAAATTCTACTTAATTTCCGCAATCGCTGATCATTACGGTGTTGTATCATCGACCAGCTGACACTCGAGTGGCCTTCCAGCCTTGATAAGTGGTAACTCTCTTGTAAAAATAAAAAAGCATGTCAAACTAACTGACGAATAGAACTCCTTATTGGATTGCTTGTACATATATGATTCTGCTATTTTCCGACAGAAATGATATTTCTTTACATGGGAGTCACGACTTATAATGACCAGGATGCTACTTGAGGATAAAGGTTGATGAATTTGAGGTGTTTAATGCGTAATGATCGTAACAGCGTAATGATCGGTAACGCTGGAAACGAGTTATAATTTGATTATTTAAGAGGGCGGCTCAACAACAACTTGTTTGCATGTTGTAGTTATCTGGAATGCACCCTCGCGGTGTAGTGTCACAAAATGGAGGGCAGATCTAAAACGTGACCGACCAATAAAAGTCATCATAACGATGCTTAGACTCATCTATAAAGGAGATAAATCCATTCAATTATTTCGTTGAATGAGCGAATCCAATTAATCGATAATCGATCGATCAGGAAAAAAAACAAAAAAACTTTGAGGCAAAAAAAATTTTGCAATCATTAAATACGTATTAGTTTGTGTCGATTGATTTTTTTTAGGTTTGTCCTCGCATATCTTTGAAAGGCATTGGCCGTCGATGACACAACATTAAATTTAATACTTTGGCAAAATAGAGCCACGTGAAAGCAGGCTATAAAAGGTGTGAGAAGAGGAGGGTTTATATACGAAGTAACAGTTCCTTGGCCTTGGGGTCAAGATTAAAGTGTAGTATATGTTCTTCAGATGCTGCATTTCAATTTCTTGTTCTTTGTCAGTGGAGGAGAAATCCTTCACGACGGAGACAATTTTTATTTTTGTTCCTTTTCTCCACGTTAAAAAACGACCCTGGTGTCTAACTGCCCCGTGGGGAGGCATTGTAAATCGGAAGAGTTAAAATCAATTCTAATCATGCGTGTATCGTCTCTTTCGTTTGGTTTGTTATATTTTATGGTATAGCGACCCTACTTTAGATTATTTCATGACGATTCCGGTTATTTTGTTAAAAAAAAAGAATTATGCTTCAAGTTATCATATCTCGAAATATAAATTCATGGCGTTCTGTTTCGTTGTCTCGTTTTGCAGTATATCAATTTTTGGCAGGTTATTTAAAGCTGAATTCAGTAATTTTAGAAAAAAAACGTTTTATGTTCAAGTTCTTTATATCATCAAGTATTTTTCACGGAGTTTGCTTTAGTTGTGTTGTTTTAGGGTATATGAACTCTTTTCGGGTAAATCCAGTAATTTTGCGAAATGTTTTTAGCCTTACAGTTTTTATATCTTCAAATATTTCTTTATAGAATTTGGTTTGGTGGATTCGTTTTACGGTATATCAAAGGTTTCCTGGTTATTTAATGCTGAATCAAGCAACATTTAAAAACAAATTTTATACTTCAAGTCCTTTATATCTTTTACATATATATATATATATATATATATATATATATATATATATATATATATATATATCGGGTATTTAGTTTGGTTGTTTTGTAGAAATTGTTTTTTTTTTTTGACTTTGCAGAACATGATGGAATTTTGCAATTGGAAATGAAAAAAATAACACCAATGTTTGGTGTATTTTATTCAAGAAGCCAGTATATTTAGGCTGTATTAGGCAGCACCAGATACCCTAACAGGTATTACCACTTCGAACCAAAGTTGACCCGGGAGCAATGGTAACTAAGAGGATCCCTATATTTCCTACAGCTTCTAAATTTGTCCCTACCACTCAATCTTTTAAGGTCATGCCCAGGACACTTCATTCTGAAATGTTTGGATACCTGTAAGCTGACCACGGCTTCCGAGCGTTTGCTTCATGACTCGGCAATTCGATTGTCACACAGCCGTCTATACCCGAGTGGTTATAATAATCAGCATTGGTTATAGTCAAGATTGTCCACTATTGTTGACATCCGGTTTTTGCTCTACAGTTAGTTATATGCACGATATCGTTATTTCTGATTGTAAGTTTACAAACGATTTTTCATTAGCTGAGTTTTAGCCTATGGTAGCATTAACTTCCTGATGTCTCCCACAACGAAATATCAACACTTATTACTGACAATTTAAAACCGAAACCGAAGACTGTATGGAGTTTAGTAGCAAGATGTCTGTTCGCATTACATTACATTTCTGCTAGTTACGACAGTTACAGAAGCAAGAAACAGGGAGGGAATTCCAAGTTATACAATATGAGGTAAGAAACTATTTAAATAGAAAGCTTTCCAGCATATAGAGACCTCAACAGTTAAGAGTGGAATTTTGTTATTTGTCGGTTTAGTTGAGCGCGTGAACCGAGAGGGTACAACTGGAGTCAACATTGCGACGATAGGGCAGAGATGTGAGTTTGTCCAATAGTGCCAGACCTATTAGATTTGAGACTCTTATGAATCCTGTTTAAGAGTGAGATAAAAGTGATAGATGCATTAAGTTAGATGTGGTAACAATACACCAGCCAAATTGTTGCCTAGTAAATATATATAGTGTGAGGAATTTTCTAATAATTTCTTTGCAGCAGACTTGGCTATGTCCTACATTTATTTGTTTTAATTCTTGTTGCCTATGAATGTTAAGCTGTTGAGTTCGAAGGATGAGATCTCAGGTAGGAGTATTTTTCATCGCAATCCAATCGATGGCTGAGAACGTGTTTTCAGTCGTTAAAGGAAATAAGCTTAGCCTTAGTAGCATTAAATGTTACCGTCCTTTTACACACCGATTCTCCTACGAACTGAATATGGTTTTCTAGGGTTTCTGCCATTTTTTGATGAATTTCTAATTTATAGAATATTTTATTCCTGTGCTCTTTTGTGAAATTAGTTTGAAAGCGACCACAATATGATTTGAATCTGGCAAAATGTCGGCATGCTTTACGCCAATCAATCACGTATAATTTTTATTAATCTGATTAATACCATTTTCTACATCTTCTAAGGCCATGCACTCTTCTGAAATTTCCGGGTTGCATTTTGTCGATTAATTCAATTCAATGTATTAACAAAAGATTAGCACACAGCTAGTACCATGTAAAAGAGAGTTATGAAAGAGGGATATGATTTTGTACATGGGTAACCGTTAAAAGATCAATGATAACGATGCGTCCGGCGTCTCTTCGAACTGCTTGGATATCTGTAAGCTGATCCGGTAGCTTGTTTTATGACCAGTTTACTTGAACCAAAATAACGGGCAATTCAGCATGTATCTTATTAAGGGACATCTTCCGGGAGTTTCAATGACGCCATCTCAACGGAGCAGATATAAAGATGTCAAGTTACCGTACATGATGATAAAAACGAAGATGAGATCGGCAAGTAACCGTTTATGCTCCAGATGTTATAACAAACATCGGTTATAGTCAAAATTGTCTGCCCCATTTTGACTTGCAGTTTCTCATCTGCAATCGAGATGACTGTGCCAAGCAAGATATGGTCCATTTTTAGTAATGCCTATTTTCCTCTAAAGATGGCTTTCATGCCCACTTGACCATGTCTAATTATCCAGGACAATGGACGGCAGAAACTAAAAGTAAAAAAAAAGAAAAAAATATACTCTTGACTCTATAGGCAATATCTATTTAAAGTTCTACTGGCGGTTCGTCTGTTACACTTTATTTCGAAATGGAATTTAAAATATGCCTTTGTATTTATATAAGATGCTCTTTCAGTTCGTTTTGAGGTTTATTTCTCTGTCACGCTTAAATGTGAAATAGCATTTTAAATCCGTGCTCGCATCATTGTAAAACAAACCACCCGCCTGTCACGCTTAAGTTTGGCACAAGATTTTTAACTTAAGTTGACGTATCTCGACAATAACACACCCTCGCTACGTTTATAAGAATTTGCACCAGACACAAATAGACCTTCTAAACTATTAGAACCGATTTATGTTTGGTTGTTGAGATGAAAGTCTCCAAAAAGCGTAATAGTTTAGACCAACCTTACATTAGCACATCTGTGAAGACATTGTAAACCCACGACCTTGTAGCTCTTTATCACGTGTCTCACATTACGCGCAAAACATGCATCACTTACCTGATAGTGAGTGTGAGAGAGAGAGAGAGAGAGAGAGAGAGAGAGAGAGAGAGAGAGAGAGAGAGAAAATATTTTATTAATCACGATCTACTTGAATCAAATATAAATGTGTAGCTCGTTTTGTAATTTAAAATATGTTTTACTATTTTTCATGCCACAGAAGGCGTATTGCGAGTTATACATAGGGGGCTACTATTTGAGATCATGTCGAACAAGGGATTGTGGAATTTGAGTAGATGTGTAGCTGTTAATAGTACATTTAAACTTTTCTATGCCAGTACATTCAGGGAAACAGGAAACAGGGTGAGAGGTCTAGCAGCTGCGAGAAAAAAAACTGTTACAGTCTAAGACCTTCTAGCACGTAGAGATTTCAACAGTGAAGAGGTAGGATTCTGCTGCTAGTTAGATTTGTCGGGAGTATAGACATCGAATGGAACATGAGTGTTATGAGTTCATCAGAGCACATTCTATTAACGTACTCGTAAAACAGGCACAAGGACATTGCGACGATAGGACAGGGATTAGATCTTTGCTGATAGTATGAGACTTGTTAGATTTTGAACTCATTTGGGACGTTTTCTAAGAGGTAGTTGATGCACTAGTTCATATGTGCTAACGATATTCCATGCATAATCCACTGTCATCTACTTAATAACATATATAGAATAACTTTTAAATAATTCTTTAAAATTGATCCAATTGAACCATTAATTTTATAGGATCAATTTCTGGTCAATCGGAGTCATAATAATAATCGATCCCGAAAAAGCATTGATCGATTTTCTTGAATAGTCGCTTGTTTGTCGTATTATTTGAACTACTGTTCTTATCTTGAGAATCATTCCATAACGTATCGATCTATGAATCCCTCCACCTTCTTTAAGTATATCTTGTTGAAGTCAGAAATCTTTCTGCCGAACAAGGGAATCTTTCAGTCGAACTATTGTTGCTGTTGAGCTCAGGAATCTTCATAGAATTTCGCATGGAACTCTTTATTTTATCGACAAGGATCCATGGCGTAGTGGAAAATCTACTTGACGAAATTCAGCGGTAAGTTACACTCTTCTGGAGGTCGGAGGTTCAATCCCCAGAGAGAACGAAACTAAAATACGTTTATTAGGACTTAGGACTAAAACGCCGTTATGATTATCGGAACGACATCATGCTACTGCCGGAAAATTAAATAAATGGTTCCGTTCGAAATTCCGTGCTGATTTCCGAGTTCGCCAGCAAGATATTTGAGTCCTACAAAAAGATTCCCGTGTTCGACAAGATACAACTGGAGCAGGTCGAAGGTTACATCCACCAAAATTTTGTCCGAATACTACTCATGAAGAGAAAAGTAGTTCGAATAATTCAAGTAATACGAATTATTAATCCTCGTCTCAACAAACATAAACGTATTTCATTTCTATTTTACTTATTTTACTTTATCTTCGTTGGCCGGAGGAAGTATTTTTCAGCAGTCAATAGAAAAAAGATGAGCGATAATGCATTTCTTTTTCTTTTATGTGTATGTTATAATACTATTACTTGACCTTTAATTTTTCTCGGTTTCCTCATGCA